>NC_068938.1:200643672-200956627 GCF_016801865.2 Culex pipiens pallens
GAAGATCGTTATCAATCAACGCTCGCGTAATACCTATGACCTTAGAAAGTCGAGTGTCCTGGTGCAACTCGAATTGATTGATGTATGCCAAGAGTGGTGAATATTTGATGAACGAGTATATAATCACTTATCGGGGTGGTGAACTTTACCATTTCCGGTAAAAACCGGTGTGTGGTGCATGTATCTGTCCTCTCTTTCTCGCTCTCTCTGTGTGTGTAACTGTTTTTCTTCTTTTTTTGTGATACTAACTGTGTTTATCTCTGTGTCCATGTGTGCAATACTAGCGTGTCCCAAAAAAACACGAAGTCGAGGAATTCAATGTGCTCAGTTCTCAAATGATAGAAAATCATGTTAGAAACAACTCTCTCATACATGAAAACTTCCGGAAAAATCGTTTACCACGTTCCCTGGGCATTTTTTTGAAAAAAGTCAGTTTTTTCGACAATTTCACAAAATCTACTTAGAAAAAATGGAAAATTTTAAAATTTCAAATAGCCTATACCATTAAATGATGGTCTGTGGTCCAAGAAACAAGTTAATGTATCGATTTGGCCTTTTAAAACCTTGTTTTTACTTTCCCGGTAGCTTTTATGTCGAAAAATACGAGTTTTTGCTTTACTTTTTTTCAATCTTTTCCCTCGGTATTGAACACAAAAATTTCCTCATATGTGAGAATACATGCATCTTGTAGAAAATTTTCCGCCGAAGATTTTCGTCTAAGCAACTTTGAAGTTTCATCAACTCTGAGCTGAGATATTCCAGTTTTTGTGAAGAAAGAATATTGAATATTTGAAAATGTTGATATTAATCATCATTGGCATACAATATTAAGGATAATTTAAGCCTAATTTGAAGTGCGGCTGTATCGCATCTGTTTTTAAACATGATTGGTTCATCCTTCAATACTAAGGGCCACCTGGTTTTGTTTTCTCATGGCACACTACGTGCTAAATCAATGAATTACTTTTAGCAAATAACTCATATTTAGAGCATTTTGCATTTAAACCAATCGATGCACGTTTGCTGTGTTTCCATGGATACAAATAAACAAATAACAAATATAAGGTTCAATTGTATGCATTTCCGTGATGTGAACCACAACGTAACGTTTACACTCCCTTCTTATAACTCCTGTTGATAAATCCGATGTTTAGGTAAATTAAAAATATCACTAATATTTGGAATTTATTCTATAGGGATCCATCCATTAATCACGTAGACATTTTTTTTTAATCTCAGCTCCCTCCCCTTCTCATGGTCAATTGTCCATAAAAAAAAACTTTTTTGGATGGAGCGTGGACAATTGCCAACCCCGTACAATCGAACCATATATTTCGATGCCTCTGTGCTCTTGTACTAAGCTTACTGGTTTTCCTATCTAGATAGCATAAGAGAGCACAGATGCATCGATATGTTATTTGTTTATTTGTATCCATGGAAACACAGCAAACGTGCATCGATTGGTTTAAATGCAAAATGCTCTAAATATGAGTTATTTGCTAAAAGTAATTCATTGATTTAGCACGTAGTGTGCCATGAGAAAACAACACCAGGTGGCCCTTAGTATTGTAGGATGAACTAATCATGTTTAAAAACAGATGCGATACAGCCGCACTTCAAATTAGGCTTAAATTATCCTTAATATTGTATACCAATGATGATTAATATCAACATTTTCAAATATTCAATATTCTTTCTTCACAAAAACTGGAATATCTCAGCTCAGAGTTGATGAAACTTCAAAGTTGCTTAGACGAAAATCTTCGGCGGAAAATTTTCTACAAGATGCATGTATTCTCACATATGAGGAAATTTTTGTGTTCAATACCGAGGGAAAAGATTGAAAAAAAGTAAAGCAAAAACTCGTATTTTTCGACATAAAAGTTACCGGGAAAGTGAAAACAAGGTTTTAAAAGGCCAAATCGATACATTAACTTGTTTATTGGACCACAGACCATCATTTAATGGTATAGGCTATTTGAAATTTTAAAATTTTCCATTTTTTCTAAGCAGATTTTGTGAAATTGTCGAAAAAACTGACTATTTTCAAAAAAATGCCCAGGGAACGTGGTAAACAATTTTTCCGAAAGTTTTTATGTATGAGAGAGTTGTTTCTAACATGATTTTCTATCATTTGAGAACTGAGCACATTGAATTCCTCGACTTCGTGTTTTTTTGGGACACGCTAGTGCAATACCACTAAACTTCTCTAAAAATAAATTGCCGCTAATGATAGGTGGAAATGTCACCAGGTTGGAAAAGCGACCATCAATGTCGATCTAATTTAACTGAGCTGTGTAATTACGGATGTATGGAGCAACATGTGTCGTTTTGGATGCAAAGTTAAATAATGATTGAATTTTCAAAACAGGCCTAACAGAAAAATAAAGATCTCAAGATATTAGATTGAAATGGTATAAACCTCAAAGATTAGCCTAACATTTCCTTTTAGCTAGGTTAACTTTAAAAGTAATCAAAAAACTATATTTTCAACCAAATTTAAAGCTCCAAAAGCATTGGATAAAAGAAAAGTCGACTTATTGACTTGAAAAATTGCTATTTTTTAAACTTCTGCTTAGTTTTTTATTTAAACTTTTGCAACTTTTTAGTACCTAAAAGTCAATATATGATATTGAAGTAAAAATATTAAAATATTAATGCAAAATAACATAATTTGTCTAACAACAAATATTGTAGAATATTCCTGAATCAATTTAAAAAAAAACCTAAAAAATATAGCAATTTAGAGTAAATTGGAGTTCAAAATCACACAATCTTGGACCTTACCCCCAAAACTGTAGTCAATTGGTTTTGCAATAATTGTAATTGCGAAATATAAAAAAAAAATCTGTACTATTGAAGTAAAAAAACTTGACAAGAAAGTATAAAATAAGACAGCGTTATTTACAATTCTTGATTCTTTATAATTAAATGTTACGCGTTCCAAAATAAACACAAAAAAACATTGAAAAAAATATAATTTGACCGAAATTCGTTTGTTTAACTTAAACTTGCTGTAAACATTTGGCATAGATTTATGGAAGTTAAATTTTTTAAATTGTATAAAACTAAAAAGAAAAAAATGCTAAAATGTACAACTGTCTTTGGAAAAGATTTCTATGCAATATCATCAATTTAGTTTTAATTTAATTTTGTGAGGCATAAAATAACTACAAAATTAGTTCAAAATCACATTCTTCAATTTGTGTACCCTCAATATTTCATCATTTGTATTCAATTTATTTAGTAAAAGTTTCTTAACTTCAAAAAAAATCCAAAAATTTGGTTCCTTTATTAGTGTTGAAACTTTTTGCAGCGCATTGTTTTGGCATAATTGAGATTTTAATTATTAGCAATTCCTAAATTTTCACAGGCTGTATGAACCAGAGACATGAATATGGATTATTTTGTTCAAAAATTATGATTTTATGTTTAATCTTAAATTATTTAATTTAAAATTATCTCGATCTCCATCATCCTTGCAAAAATATAGTGGACTTTTTTATATGTTTTCTTTTTTAAAAGAATTCCAAAAAGATGATTTTCGTAGTAATACTGATAGTACTGTACCAAAAATATATACAGTGGACTCTCTTGTTGTCGATAGGACCGTCGAGAGCGGGAGTCATCAAATTATGGAATGAAAAATCAAAGCAATCTATTTGAACGGACTGAAAAATTTATTGACAGATGGAGCATTATTGATATCGAGAAGATCGACAGCCAGAGAGTCCACTGTATTCGGTTCAATTATCTGATGTTTTTTTTTTGAATCACATTTTCCTTGAATGTTTCACATTGCAAGAAGACTGTAATTTTACCTAGCTGAGATTTTGTAAGTCTAAAAATTTACAGAAAATTATAAAAATAAAATTTTATTATCAAATTGGTGTCTTGGGAAGCTGTGGGATACGTTAATAACTTTCAAAACGGTCATAGAAAAAACATCTTTTTGTCTCTTAAAATTGAATTCCGGAAATATGTATTTTTTTATTTACAATTTTTTTGATATGTAAGACTTAAGAGGCACATTTTGCGCTAGAGTTAAGCATGGTAAAAAATCCAAAGACGTACAAAGATATACATTTCTGAAAAACGGTTTTTATTATCGAATTAAAAAAAAACCTTTCTAATTTCAAAAGCAAATTAGCAATCGAAAATGACATCAAACATTTTTAGAAACAATACACTATTTAAATTTGTATGGTTATTTTAAAAGTTATTTATAATTTTCAGTGTTTTTACAATTTTAAAGTATTTCATGAACTTCGAAAACATATAATTGTTTTTTCAAAGGCTGATTTTTTTATCCATTTTAACATTGTTGGATTGGACAACAGTTTTCTCTTAAAGTTTTAATTTTGTGATAATTTAGTTTTTCACAGTGTCACCTTATATTGGCTCTCATTGATTTCGCCATATATCTTGAAAACAATTGGCTTGGCTTTCAACGCAAAAAATATATTTTTTTTTGAAATTTTCTGCTCTTTTGACATTCTTGGAGTCAATATTTTGCCTGGTTTATTTTTTAAACATTTTCAAATGTTAATCTTGATTAAAAAAAATAACAAAGCTTCATTTTTTTGAATAAAAAATTATGAATAAATATTAAATTTAGAGATGAACTTTTCATCATTGAAACTATAATTTTATTTGGCAGCGATATCTTGTTAGTTCACACTTTGTATCAGGCAATAATTCTGGTCTTTAAAATATGCTAATTGATTGATAACGACTCTTCATCAAACATGTTCAATTCATAAATTGTCTATCTAATTTATACCACGACAAAAATCGATTTATTTTTCACTAGTGTCTTTTAAATCGTTCATTGTTCATTGTTATCTAGTTTTTTTCAATTTCTTTTTACTTTAATCATCATAATTATTTGTTGTGTGTGTGATGTGAGTGTGTAACCATATGTGAATGGTATGTTTGCGTACATTAATGCTGTGTCAAAAAATTAAACAATAAAAACCGCTTTCGCAATCTAAAAACTGTGTGCGTGTATGCCTTTGTGTGGTAAGTGTTTGATCTTAGGGAGCTACCATCAACAAAGCAAGCGGATCACCCCCGCCGCCCGGAAAAGGATCTGTCGTCGTGTGCCGTCGTGATGTGATTGTGTCTAATAACCTGTCAGTCTTTGTTTGTGGCTTGTCACCGCATTGCGCGTTGCGATTTGTTGAACAATTTTGCGTTGAAAAGTTTAGGCGATCCGGATTTTGCTAATATTTCGATTTTTTGCCTTTTTCGAATGTCACCCCCCGGATGTCGCCCCACGCAGGAAGCGGAAGAAGCGGCCGCAGCGAAACAGGCCAAACTCGAGGCCCACGCAGCGGCGGCGGCGGCCGCGGCCAACCCGGAGATCGCCAAGAGCCCGTCGGACTTTTCCTGCCACAGTTACGAGCTGTTCGTGGGCCAGGAGAAGGGCAACGACGACAACAACAAGGAGAAGATGTCGATCCGGAGCGAAGGATTGGAGTCGGTGAGCGAAATCACAAGAACAACCGCACCAACAGCTACTGCAGCTGGCACTGCAAAAGCCCGTAAAGTGAGCGCGGTAAGTATGAGGACCCGCTTTCTGCACAACCACCCCCCCCCCTTTCCCTACTTCCCCCCTCGAGTTTTGGAACCCCTTTCCTGGAAGCCCCCCTAGTTGTTTGTCTCTGAAAACCCCCCTGAAATTCGGAACAATCCTTACGACATAGTATGTCATGTCTTTTGATCTAACCTCAAAATAGGCAACACTTCATGAAAATCTAAATCTTAAAGACATGACCAAAATTTCCCCTTTTGTTGAATTTTGTGAAATCATAATGACAGTGATGTGCTCCGGAACATCCTTGTCCCAAATCATCCCCAGTACTTCCGATTTTCTTTTTTCTTCAAAAAAAAATCTCGAGATCGAGATACATTTCCCTAAAAAAAAACTTGTCAAACCACTCTATGTCTCGATGTTGTTGTTGGTGTACTTTCCATGTGTTTCTTGAAAGAAAGCAAACAAAAAAAAAACGCCCGAAAAACTTTGTTGTTGTCTCTGTCGTTCCGATACAAGAAATGATCCTCCAAGAAGTATCCTCTACGGATTAAAAGTAAAACCCTTTCTATAGAACAAACACAGCCACACACACATACTAGTGCGATCCACAATTGTATGAAAAAGATTATTATTTTCTTGCGGAACTTTACTCAACAATTACAATCACTTCAAGCTTTTCTTACGATTTGAGCTGTATTGATTATTGTTTAGAAGGTTCATTCTTGACCTTATTTTTAGGTTATTTTGAGCAGTGAATTTAAGGTCGTTAATGATAATATTATCAATCATAAAAAAACGATACCATTTTTGTTATTATCACAATTCCCAAGTTTGTATAATCTACGATTTTTCACATAAAAATGCCTTTTTTGCAAATCCTAAACGCATAAAATTTGAACTATTTGTGTCAAACAACACAAAATTTCAATGAATTTCAACAACATTATAGTTATTGGTAATCGTAAAATTTTCATAAGATACCATCTTTTTAAAAAATAAGAAAAATAAATTCTTTCATTGTCGATTTTTTAATTGTAAAAATCGTATTACATTTTAAATTAACAATAATTTGAGTTTTATAATAGATTGTCGACTATGATTTTGTTATTTTTACCGAAGATCCTTATGTTGTGAATATCCAATTAAATTGTTATTTCATTTGACTTAGATTATTTGTGTATTGTATTCCTGTTTTGTTTTATGAAACTTTTAAAATATTTTTAAATCCATGAATTTTTATGATCATTTCTTGATTTAAATTGTTATATTGCAAAATTATTTCAAGTTGTTCGTGTATTTCGGCCCCCATATTTAAATTAAATTAGAAATGCAATATTCTTTGAAAAAATCAGAACTTTTTGTTAAAACTATAATGGTTTGAAAAATGTTTTCGAATTTGAAGTCGTTTTAAAAAAATGTAATGAATACAATATTAAAGCGTCTTTCATGGGTCATTACCAGATTTTACTAAAATAGTTTTGATTTCGTGATCAGCCTGGATATCACATTGTCGACTTTTTATTACAAAATGATCAATTTTAAGTTTTATTCAAGAACACCTAGTTTCGAGTAGGAATCTCGCAATCGAGAACGCCTAGGCAATGCTGTAGAGCGAATAATTTGATTTTTTTTTTCAAGATCTCTCAGTAAGGCTTTAAGGGTTTTTTGAAAAAAAATTGAGTAAAAACTTTTGAGGTGATGGTTAAAGATGGGAGAGAATTCATCGAAGAGTTATTCGATACATATTAGAGTGTAACAAAAATGACTTTTTGGCGGGCTTTCAGGGGTTTGTTCCGGTGGGCATATTGAGCCCAAATCCCAAATATTTGCTACCAATTTTTGCTTAAGTTTCATTTTTCTGCATGTTTCAGCACACAATTTTGATTGTACGGAATAGGATCTGAAGCTCCACCCTTCAATTTATAACGCGTCCGCCAAAAAGTCATTTTTGTTACACTCTAATACATATTTATGAGAAATGGAACAAATCTCGGATTAGTTTTCAAAAAGCCGTAAGAGCCATTGGTAAACAGAGTCCTTTTTGCATCGGTATTCGACCTACTTACGAAAAACCAATATCAAAAATGCTTGAGATTGTTCATCTACACGTCCTTCAAGTGCCCCAAACTAAAGATACATGAAATTTTGTTTCATTTTGGAGAAAAACGAAAACTAGTGTCAGAGGTCACGGTGGCTCTTACGGCTTTTTGAAAACTCACCCGAGAAATACACTATACAAATTGTGTGCTGAAAAATGAAACTTATGCAAAAATTGGTAGCACGATATGTTCAGCAAATCATGAAAAGATGATTTCTGTAAAAAGTTCCATGACAAATTATTTAAAAAAAAGCAAAAAAACGAGTAAAAAAGTTAAATTTTTGAAATATTAACTAATGTGAAGTTATTTACTGATAAATTATCAAAATTTGAGTAACTCATTTTTAGATTTAGAAAATAATTAGTTTTGAATACTCTCCGTGACCTGCCAAAAAATACGAAAAACATGGATACATTATTTTTCTGGCGAAAATTTCTTCTGCTCAAAATTCCATAAAAACTGAATGTAAAGAATGAACCCACAAAAAATTAACGAAAAATGTGCTTTAATGTTCTAGTAAAACACATGAGGAATATACTTACATCCGTGGATCACACTAAGTCACACTTTCAACTTAATATATTGAATAAAAATGTCATGAACACAGCAAAACACGCATATTCAACAGTACAAGTAAACATGGAACGTCTAAACACACTTGGTAAAATAGTTATTTGTAACAAACCGGAATGGAATGTATTCAGATTATTTCAAGGATGTGCTCACTTTATCAACTTTATTGAATCGAAATGAAAAGAAAAAATCAATTAATGAAAAAACAAATCATTTAAAAATTGTAAAATCACTCATATTACTTTAAAATAAAAAGCTATTAAAATTTGGCTCAAAGGATTTCTAAAACACACAGTAAACAAACTTTAACAAAACAATTTGAATTTTGCAAAGGAGTTAAACATTTTTTTCCATTTTTTACATAATAATTAGTTTAGAGTATTCATGTTCAATCGATGATTAAGACTAAAGATCGCTAATTCAAAAACATATTCAATATAATTGTTAATGTTTTTTTTTAATTACGGTGACTTTAACATCAATGTATTTATTCGCCATTTGGGAAACTATCGCTCAAATTATGAATCTCATTTTAACCACAAAAAAATAAATAAAAAGGTAATACAAAATTTTAAACAATTAATTTAAACTAAATTGTTATATTGATCGTTCAAATGCTGGTTAATGGTGCAGCTAATTTCAACCAAAAACCTTGTAAAATTGCTGAAATCTGTCATAAACATTCATCAAAACATACATTTACACAATCATACACAACAGATACACAAACATACAACTTAATGTATCCTTTCGCATCGAAAGATTCCGATCAATTCCCTCTAATTTATTTTATTCCAAAAATTTTCTCATTTCTCCTGACTCCTTTTCTGTCTATTTCTCTAGTGCCATCACTGTTCAAATTTGATGATTTCCACAAAGCTCAATCTACAAAATTTATGAGAATAAGTTCCTTCCCAGTCGTCCTGTAGTTCTTAGGTATAAATCCTTTGTCTAGACAAAGAACTAGGATTGAAAATTAGACAGTCCCAGATTCCTAACCTTTTGAAGTTTGAGAAAAAAAAATCAAAACAAAATTCTACTGGAAAAGGCATGAAACGCTTCCGCTTTACTGCTTTTCATAAATATATATTAAATGTTTCTATTCACAAGTACAAATATTCTCTTTCCCCTATATTTAACCTGTCTATTTAAAAATAAATCTCTCAGAAACAATCATAACCTAATGACGTAACTCGTCCAACAAGAAAACCCTCATTTTGGCAGTAGAAAATCCCTCCAATTGTGACGAAATTCAATGTCAAGAACCTCACTTTGACCTTTGCCTATCCTCAAGACCAAGGCACTTCCCTTCCTGATTTCCTTTTCAAGCGAAAAAGAAACAGACCAAATTCCCCCATTTAAACTCCGTGCCTTTTCTTTCCGTGTGTGTGTTTCCCTTCCTTTCCCTTTTTTTTCTAAATGTCTGTTTGCTTCCATTCTTCCTTAACTCTCTTCTTTGCTATCCTTAGAAATTGGTTCCCCATTCAATTTGGTGTTCCCTGTCCCCTCAAATCAGGCTTTCGTTAATATTCTTCCCTAAATACTGTTGTACATATAGAAAACACACCTCAACACACAATCATTCATCCCAAAAAAAAAAGACACACACCTATACGCAACCATCAATTGTCATTTTAAACACAAAGAAATTCGAAAACAACTGAAAACATTGAAAGAGCAATTCCATGACAAATTAGCTTTCATTTGTTAAACACAAAGTTTAAAATATCAATTCATGAAAAAAGCCATCAAAAAATTATTTGTCATGCTGCAAATGTGATATTTTAGTTTTTAATCCATCAGTGATCGTATATCTGTCCTATGTGAACATTTGTTCAATGTTTAACTCTAAATTAAACTATTTTTTAGCCTCTGAAAATTACGAATTTGTCCCACATGCATTTTCAAACAAATGAAAAACGCGTTAGATAATTTTTCCAACCATAAATTGTATGCAATAGGACCTTTATTAACCACGATATTCATTAACGACGATTTGGCTCTAAATTTTATTTTCCAATCCACAGAACATAGAGTCGATTTTATTTGATTGCTTCAAATCATCATTGTGAAAATATTGTTTTAAATGGTTTAAATTCTATATTTCAAATCATTTTTCATTTGGAAAACCTTTTTTTGCTGAAAAAACAAGGATTTTAGCTAAACTACATACAGTTTCTATTTTGAATGTTTATAAGATTTGAATCCCTCGTCGCTTTGAAAATTGACATTTAAAAATCAGGAGCATTTCTCTTGAACAAAAATCTATTATAAAAAATGTGAAACCAATTGCTAATTTTCTAAACACATTTCAATAGAATTTTTTGGAAAATTAAAAAAAAGTTAAGGTATTAAACTTTACAAACCGCTTTTTGAGAATCGAGATTTTCAAAACCAGTTCTTGTAGAATTACATCATAAATGAGGGAAATTTACAACTTATCTACCAAAACAAACATGTTCATTTACATTAGAAAAAGTAATCTTGATGGGAATTTAAATTTACTTCTTTTCATGTGTAATAATTTTTTTATGATATGAAAAAACTTAAGAAAAAAGTAATTTAACACAAACGTTTAACATCACAATTTAATGAACAAAAATCTCAAAAGTAATACAGCCAATTTTTTTCCACCTTAATTTGATTAGAACTGGACATTTTTCTTCGAAAAATCAAAATCTTAAAAAAAACATTACAAAAATTGGTCTTTTCGGCTTCTCAAATAAAGCGTTTAATAGCCCAGTTTTAAACTTGAAACACGTTCTTTTGCAGGAAAATATTGAAGGATACACGACAAAATTTTGTTTTTGGTTAAAATCATAAGCAATTATTAAGCAGTTTTTTTTCAATTTTTGAGAAAACCATTGAACGAAAAATTAAAATAAAACAGTTTGACATGGAATTGCTCACAGAACAAGCAATCAGGAAAAATCTATAAACATACATAATTTCATTACAATCTTGCCTGTACTCTATGTTGCCTCTCATTGTTAGTTTAAAACCTCTTAAGTTTGACAATTTATCAAACTAAATGTAAAAAGGTTTCTACTTTCATTTTCGTCACAAGAAAAGTGATTAGAACCGTAGAACCTCTCAGGTTTCAAACATTTTAGTGCTGTGTAGCCTTTATTGAATAAATACGACAAGTACTGAAAAAATCAAGTTTTGAAAAACCAAAATAGTGTCGAAAAGTATTACTTTTCGAAACAAATGCTGAAAAGTTGAACTTTTCAGCACACAAATTAGTGCTTTAATGCATTTTCCAGCACTGTAACGATACGTAGGCAATTTCTTCACCTTAAATATCAGGAAAATAAATCACGTTTTAATTAATTCGATCAGACAGTTTCCAATGAATTTAACCATAGTTTAGTTCTTATGATTGTAGTTTTTTCACGATTATTTCCAGTGTTTCAATTTTAATTAACACATTTTTTAAAGCAATTATGCAAAACTATAATTAACAGAGACGTCATTTGAGAAAGTCCCCTAAAGCATGAAGAGTTATTACACAACTCGAGTTAGATTCGTTCCACTTTCCAAATTGAGCCACGATCGGAGGAAATCCAATCCTCTTTTAATATTTACCTGGCCTAGCCCCACAAATTGCACAAACACATATCTATACAAGTCTAGCACTGTAAGTGTGTGCACACCTGGAAGCAATTTGTCGCTGAATGGGTATTACGTGCGCTTTACGAAAGCGTACTTTTGTCGTGGTGACCCTTCTCTTTACCTCCCCTTGCAAAAGTGAGAAGGTTAAATAAGTGCAGTTCCGACATTTTCCTCGTTTTTTTTTATTTTATTTTCTTTCCATTCTTGACAATAAACTAAAAGCTAAGAGGAAATGTAAACACAAAAGGGTACAACCTTCTTTCGATTGCTTGCACTATTCTGAAGGGATCTGGCCTTTTTTAATATTTTGAAAAGTTTTAAAATGAAAATAAATTTGTACATGTTGTAGAATAATTACATCAAAACATAAATTTATTTCAAAATTTGCTTCAACATATCTCGGTACAAAAATTGCACAAGAAAAAGGAAAGTTTTTCCTTTCCGAAGAACAAACAACAAAAGGTGCTTGGGCAATTCTCGATAAACATTACATTTTACGGCCGTAAGCACTCCAATCCAATTAGTCGCCTGCTTAACCTCTTCCCCTATTGGATTGGCCTCCATGTCATGGACCCGATGAGAAGGGGGCCGAATTTGTTGGAAACTTTTTTCTTCCATCCCAAGCTGATGAATTCAAAATAATGTTACGCGCCGGAAAAGGGTGCTTCTGTCAAAAACTCCTTTTGTAAATAATTTCACCCAAAAAAAACGAAAATGAAATTCCCTTGTGAATGAAATACCAGCATCCTGCTTGCGAAACACGTCATCTTCGTCGTCTTAGTGTTTGTGACCTTTCCTACCCCCCTCGAAACCACCCAATGCAAAGTTTGCCTTTTTACTCTGTACTGAAAAATCATCCTTGAGGATAGAAATTTGTCTCAATTATTCATCATCACTGGCTTCTTACTGGCATTAAACATTCATTGAATTATTCTTTCTCTTTCTCTCTTTTTCATTTGTGCTTTTTTCTTTCATTCTTACCAAAAATTATCGACTCACAAACATTACACAACACAACCCCACAACACGAATTCCGGTGAAATTTGGTGGCATCGAATTGAACGAAAAAAAAACAACAACAACAACAACAACCCAACGCGAACAAAAAAATTATGAAAATTTAATCAAAACACGTTCACGTGAATGGAAACACAACAAAACAAAACAAAAAAAATATCATCATCATCGCCATCCACACCAACATCATCAACAACAACAACCAACAAAAAAAATACACGCCACACACCACCCACACACTCGCCACAACTATTACCAACCCACGCCCGGCCCGCCAGGGGGTTGCGGCGGCATTTCAGAAGGTAGGTGTGATGTTACATAACAAGCAAAACAACAAAAAAACAAACAAAGCGCCCCTCCAAACTTACAACAAAAACAGCCAAAATATCCCATCTCGCATATCCGCTTTCCTTTGTTGTACAGATTGAACACAATTCAAAATTTGTAATTTGAGATTTAAAAAAATATATATACAGTCGACTCCCTGGCTGTCGATCTTCTCGATATCAATAATTCTCCATCTATCGATGAATTCTTGAGACCCTTCAATTTGCATACTTCAATTATCTTCATTCCTCGATATTTTCCCTTGCTTGAAGGATCTCTTCCTCGACGGTCCCTTGGATTCTGTTTACTTTAAAAATCTCTTCCGGTTGTCAATAATTTCACTTTCTCATGGCTTGCATAGACATTTTTCTTGGCGAAACGGAGCTTTAAAGGGTGTTTGACATTAGTTTGTTTTTGTTTGATGGACGTTGCCATGATTGCCATGATTCTCTCCCAGAGCTGGGTATCAAGAAAAAAATATTTTCAATCGAGTCTTCCTTTTGCGTCGTTCTGTAAACTGATGATTCTCTTCCTCGACGGTCCCTTGAATATTGACAACCAGAGAGTCGACTGTAATTTAAAAATAATCGTTTTGAACTGTTGATTACAATTTCAATAACACACAAAATAAAAAGCCAAATTTCGCAAATGTTTCTTAATACTGAATTATATAAAAAATCTATTTTGTCCGACTTTCAATAATGTCATGGATCCCATGAATTAAAAAATATCTTTTCATGTATTTATCGTTACATTTCACAGTGGTCCGAAACCGAAATGTAGCGTGACAAAATTGATAGCGGCCACACGTTAAGATTTAGAGCTTTGGTGTCTTCGGGACAAATGATTAGGGTCAATTGGGGCATCTTTTGGTATGGTCAACATTAGGGTGATCCAAATTTTAGGGTGGTTCAGAATTTCTATTTTGGCGGGATGACAAGATAGCACTTCGGTGTCTTGAGAAAAGTTGTAGGAAACATCATTTTGAGCAACTTTGCTGAAGAATACAAATCTCTATCTCCTAACGGGAAGTTTCTAGAGCCATTTTTGTAATTACGGTTGAAGTGTTAATGAAAAAACGAGTTTTTTTTTTAATTTATCAACTCAGGCTTATGTCGTAGCGAGATGGTGTCTTGTAGACATTTGTAGAACTTTTCAAAATACACATTTATCTTCCAAGAGAGCGAAAATCGGATCTTCAAAACAAAAGTTATAACCAAAATACGACGAAAAAGACGCCATTTTGAAATGTGAATAACTCGAAAAGGTGGTAGAGTTTGGCCTCGCTCTTAGAAGCATCTGAAAGTACACATTCTAGAGTAAATTTTCTTAAAGTATCTCGGAGGTCTTTTTTGTTTAACTCATTGAATCTCAATTTGAAATGAGCATTTTTTAATTGTTTTGTGCCCATACCTTTTGATAGAATTGACCAAAATTCGGTTTTCAAGAATAAAAATGTTCATTTTGACAAGCTCTACAAGGGCTCTAAAATGTACAAAATGATCTAGTGGTTGTAAAAGAAGAAACAAGTTTTAGCTGAAATATTTCAGGAATCAACAAAATAATTAAATTTATTCCTGAAATATTTCAAATAAAACTTTTCTGAAGACACCGAAGTGCTATCTTGCAATCCCGCCAAAATAAAAATTCTGAACCACCCTAATGTCCACCATACCAAAAGATGCCCCTATTGACCCTGATCATTTGTCCCCAAGACACCAAAGCTCTAAATCTTAACGTGTGGTCGCTATCAATTTTGTCACGCTAGATTTCGGTTTCGGACCACTGTGCATTTATCAAAACAAGTATTAAAAAAGCAAAATTTAATCTTTTGCAGTAAAATACACCTTAAACTTTTGGAAACATTTTCAAACAAACATAGGACAGGAAATATATATGCTCTGTTTTGATTGTTTTTGATTGTCCTAGTAATACTTAAAACATGCTTAAATATTTATTTTTATTTCAAATGAAAGTGTAACTGAATTGTTTAGTACAGAACATCATAAATTTGAAACAATATTTCATTACTCTATTAATTTAAAATAAATGATCAAAGCCAACACACTAAAAAAGCTTAATTTTAATAATTTGAAAATGTTATAGTTGTGTAATTTACCTTAAACAATCTGTAAAAAGTTTGTTGAACAGAAGCTGATGCAAACTAAACTAGTTCCTGATGTAAAATAACACTTTTTTAGCCATCGCCATTCCCAGATGTAGGGGAAAGTTAGGGATAAGTAACATAACAAGCTAAGGAAATGCTCGTTAAAACCCATTTGAAACGTTAAAAAATCTGTCGGATTTTTTTCATATTAATCCAGGTCTTGACTAAGACTTTGATAGAACAAGTTTTTAAAAAATCCTGTTTTTTTCTAATGTAAAAAATGAATTGTTTTTTTTTATTTACCGTACGTTCTACTCAACTAGTGGGGCAACACGAACAACCCGTTAGGGCAAGAAAAACAATGCATGAAACAACATGTTAATTTGCTAACAATTGAACTGTTATCACTTAGACACATCAGATAAGAATGTATTAGAAACGTTTCTTTAATTTTTAGATTAACGAAAAAAAGAATAACTTATATAAATAATAGTAAATTTTCATAAAATCATAGACATTATATCCAATAGTTTATCAGTTTTAGGTACGTTTATGTATTTATTTCCCAATAAAATATGTTGTTGCAGCAATTCGTATTTATCCGTACTAAAATCCATATGGTATACTTGCCCCACCCGAACAAGATTTTTCAAAAGCTCTCACAAAAATAAGCAAAAGATAAATCATACTTTATAATAGGTGCTGGTCATTGGTAGGGACACTACTGATCTAGGAAAAATAGCATTTTGATATAATGAGCCTTAAAACGAACCCCAAGCCTTATTTTGTACTTTTCAAATATTATAAGAAAACAAAGGTTTTATAAAAAACTTCATTACACCTTATACCTCGTGGCGTTTACGTCATTTTGACGGTTATGTGGTAGTAGAATCAGCTAATTGCATTGCTAGCAACAATTTCTCATACTGGAAATAATCAAAATTGTAATGTTCCTCTTGCTTTATATGATCGTCTTGCCCCACCTTCCCCTAATACTATCATATTATTTCTGTGGACAGTTTTCCTGATAAACATAATCGTAAGAGCTTAACATTCAAATTTTGAGTCAAATGTGTACCAAATCTAGATTCAACAAAAGTTTGTTTAATTAATTCCTTTTAGAAAATCAAGATTTTCTATTAGTAACTTCTCGATTTTTATATGGCAATCAACTCTGACCAAATTCGAGGGGGTGGGGCAAAAAAATTTAAAATTATAAAAATTTAAATTACATGTCATAGTATTAACATTTGAATGAAAAAGGAGTTTTAAAATGAATTTTACATGGTCCAGTTGTTTTCCAATCATAAGTTTCCACAAAATTAACGTATTGTTGGATTTTGTTTCGCGATAAATAAGACTTTTTGGGGAACTGTATGTTGGTATTTCATAAAAATTCAAAAAGTTTTAATAG
The DNA here is from genome assembly GCF_016801865.2 of Culex pipiens pallens. Classification (NCBI taxonomy): domain Eukaryota; kingdom Metazoa; phylum Arthropoda; class Insecta; order Diptera; family Culicidae; genus Culex; species Culex pipiens. The sequence goes on from NC_068938.1 coordinate 200,660,364, forward strand.
GATTTCAAACATACCTAAAATGATTACAAATGCAGTTATAATGCATTCTAACTGGGTTTCAGTTGATTAAACTTTAATTTTCATTAAAGTTTAAAAAAAAAATATTTTTTTGCACCTGATTTGTTGGGCCGACCTTCAAGGGTGACATAAACATTGAAAATTATTTGCAACGGCCATTTGAGTGCTGAAAAGTAGAACTTTTCAGCATTTATTTTGAAAAGTGTTGCTATTCGATTCTGTTATTTTTGGTACAGAAAAGTAGGCTATTTCGACGTTCAAGAATGACAGGAAAAGTGAGTAGTTTCACGACGGAATTGCAAAAAACCTATTTTGACAATTAAATATAAATCTTATTAAAATTACCTTTACAAATCTGAAATATTGCATACATTAAATTGAAATAAAATGATTTAAAATTACAGAACTACTAAACTTTTTCAGAAAAGGGAGCGTGGTCTATTTTATATCATTTTAATTTGATTTTTTTTTAAATTGACCAAAACTATGCAGGGATATGTAAATACTTTTGAATTCTGTATCTTTGAATGAAAATAGTTACATCCAACACACTAAAACACTCTGAGAAAATATACTCATTTTTCTTATTTTTAATCACTGAAAAAATAAGTTTTCAAAATCAGTATTTTCAGAATTTTCCTTTCTTTACATGATACAGTCCAGACTCGGTTGTCTTAAGCCTTGGTTATCCGAAGTTTCGATTATCCAAAGGACTTCGGATAATCAAATCAAGAACTAAAAGTTTTTTTTCGTGTTTTTTTTTATATTTTCTTACTAACATCAAATTTATTGGCAGTTGAACTGTTTTTATAAATTTATTATTGATATTTATTGTGTGAATAATTTGAATTACAATCAAACATTTTTAAATTATTTTTTATTGAAAATTCGAGCTCCAATATTATTGTATTTGACAAATTTGACTCCGAAAAAAATATAAATCTGCTTCTAACTAGCCAATTCATTTTCTCCAATCCCTTTTCTTACAGATAGGAACTGTTCATGTTCGCATAAACGTCTTATATGCAAAAATATCATGCTGAGAAAAACGCATTTAAAGATACTCCCACACGAAGGCTACGTGTTTAGTTTTCAAAACAAATGAAATAGTTAATTATTTCATTTCCTTTAAATAAATTTACAATATTGAATCTTAAAATTAAAAAAAATCCGAATAATGAAAAATGTGTGTTTTTTTATTAAAAAAAAACATTGCATTTACACAATAAAAGCAAACAATTATCAAAAAAGACGAACATGGCCAAACCTACTGTTACCTGTTTCAAATACTGAAATCATAAATAAAATATTTTTTTGATAACAAAAAAAGCTATTGAAAATTATTATAAAACAATGCTAATAAAAAAGTTCAATTATATATATTTTGCTGATAATAAGCTAACATAATTTTTCAAAGATTTCTATTATTTATAATAAACGTAAAGCGTATACAAGAATGTAAATCAGAATGTAAACAAAATGCATAATTTTAGAATTCGAAAAATATACATAAATTTTGGCTTGCAAACCTTTTTCGAGAGCACATATTTATTCACTTCAAAAGAACGCATCATTCTCGAGCAAAATTTCAACCAACATTCCACAACGTTCTGCAACTAACATTTCTTCACACACGCGACTCCACCCAAACACTTGTTTCCTCTCCCACTCTCGAGTCGCCAAGAGAGAGCGCATCAAACGCCATTACTCTCTTACTTCCTACCTCTCACGCGTCTTCACCAACACACACACACAGCGAAACTTCCATCACACGAGATCACCTCGATTTTGCTTCCGGTTCGCGGGCTAAACCGGAAGCATCAGAGAGAGCACACCACCACTTGAGTATCTACCATCTAGTATGAACCCATGCCACCTTAAAGATACTACTCTGCTACCTACTACTTACTATATTTATTAAGATACATAAATAAATTTCTCTTATACTCCAAGACTAACCCAACCCACGAGAGAATGTCGAGGAGCCCACCGACGAAAAACGCCCAGAAAAAAAACACACACTAACCAATGAATACCTATACTTACTTTCTAGGCTTCACTTTCATTACCTGGTTCACCATTTAATCTTCGTAGAGGATCTAGAGGATCACATCAGGTACAATCCCAGTCGAATGCTCACTAAACGATTTATACGTTTTCTTTCCTTTTATTCTCTCTCTCTCTTTTTTCTCTCCTCTCTCACTCGCTCGCTCGTTTGTGCTCTCCGCGTGATGTCATCGATGGGGGCCCGTCCACAGTTTACGATACGTAACGGTAGAGGACGTTTCGTGGGCGTACCTGGTAGCGATAGAAAACCATTGGTACTCTCAACATATCTCGATGCACAAGAACACTTGCCATACGCCGATGACTCGAACGCGGTCACACCGATGTCGGAGGAAAATGGTGCAATCATCGTTCCAGTATACTATGCTAATTTAGGTACACTATAAAAAAGTAAAATCAAATCCTTCGTTCCCGTTCGTTACGAATCAATTCAGTCAAAATTAACAAACCAAACAATCAGAGTTTCCAAATTCTCGTTTCGTTCCCAAACTAACCTACGCTCTCTCTCTCTCTCATCTCTCAAAACCCAAAAGAGAAAGATACGATTGCTCTTTCCATCTTAAAGCTCTCTCACCCAAACAACTGTTTGCCAAATCTCTTTCTCTCTCACACTTCCACACAAATCCTCTCTCGCTGTCTTTCCCCGTTCCGTTCGTCTCGTTGAACGTTGGCTGCTCATGACGTTGCCAAGTTCTTCTATACTCTCACAAAGCTGTCCCTTCTTTCCTACTCTCTCTCTCTCTCCCATTCAATGTGCAACTCAGTTGTTTTCTCTTTCATGCCCTTACTCTCTCGCTCTTTCTCAATTCAATCGTTCAGCATCGTTTAAATTTTTCTCTCTAATTTTACGCTCATCGTTCCAAACAGATATACTCGAAAAATACAGATAATACATTTTATATTTTTTATAGTGTCCATAATTATACTAAGTTTCAATAGCTTTTAACCAAACACACACTACACACGATTTTCGGTTGTTTGATTATGGTTTACTTTTCATCCATTCGATTTGACGTTTAGTTTTTCTTTAGTTTTTCTGAGTTTCCTTAACCTCAATTGACTAAACATATTGACTGTTGCATCATTTCCATTTATTTTTTTCGATTACTCAGCTCTGTCCAACTATTCTACGAAACTCTGTTGTGAGAAAATTTATCCTTTCGAAAATCCATTTTCGTTTCGTTCAATTTTGCACACTAGAATTGCTTGGTACTGTTGGGCGGAATCAAAACCCCCCTTTGATCCGCTCAACTGTTACACAAACCTACTTCATCTGTCGCGAAAAACCGGCCCAACCTTCCACCTAAAATTACTAACAAGTTTCCCGATTTACAACCAACAAAAAAAAAAGGTTCGCGACACTCATCGTACACATCGCATCAATCGCGCATCTCGTACACATCGCACGGCGACCTGCTCGGCGGCATGACGAAGGAGAGCCGGCTGCGGAGCCGAACCCAGCGCAACACGAACCACTCGATCGTGCCGCCGGCGAACATGGCGGCCTCGGCGGCGTCGGTGACGGGTGCCGGCTCGGGCGCGCCCAACATGTCCTACGTCGACACCAACCACAAGGGCCAGCAGCGGGACTTTGTGAGTATCGAGTTTATCAAATTTCAATATATAGTGTATATTTTCTACTTACGAACTTGAATTTCATTAAAAATAGACATGTTGACGCCATTCAATTTGTTCAGAAACTTATGCAAAACATTTAATTTTTAATTTTATTGAAAGTTTATAAAACAAATATGACAAAACAAATTCTTTTGAAAACGTCAAAAAAAAAGTTTGTACTCAATTCGATTTTTAAACACAAATTCAATTTTGCGTATCAATCTATATCATGAGAAGAGATTTTCTGATAGATTTGGTGTCTTTGGCATGGATGTAGGTAATAATTAGGACTATTCAGGAAAAGTAGGTATACAAATCAAATTTTGTTTATGTAACTGTTTGTTTCTACTAGATAAATTCTCTTAAAACGTATTTTTATTTCTCGCAATTTTTACATGTTTTATGCGATTAAAAATGGTAACTTTAACGCTAGAGTTCAGGATGCTGCAAAATATTGTAACAGAAATATAACATTAAAAAAAAGAATTTTCAAGCTAAAATGAACTAAATACGGCAAAAAATAATTTTAAGATGCAAAATCTTATTTGTATTCGAAAATGAGTAAAAAAAAAATAAAAATAAGTTAATCTTAATATCATTCAATCAGCCCTCATGTGTGAATTCGCGATATCTAAAATATTCAATGCTGAAAAGCGAAACCATTTGCTCTTTTCTATGAAAATAATTTTTAAATGTTTAAATCAGGAGCAACATTTTCTAAGGGTTTAAACCTGTTATGTTAGAAATTTTAAATTGTTTGGCTTAAAAAATATTTTAATTCAAAAAAAAATCTAAAAATTATACAAAAGTTTCGATTTTTCAACATTGAATGTCAAACCAATAGTGTCGAGATATCACGAGATCTTGAATTCGGACAAAACTCATATTTCACAAAATTTTAGGGTATAAAACTATGACGAATAAACTCGCACTTTTTTGCAAACGTTTCTGCATACGAATGCAGACAAACAAACAAAGCACTCAAACTGCCAACTTGTCAAAAAGTGTGAGTTTGTTTGCTTGTTTTTTTGGTCATAGAGCAGTTCTCTACGGAATCGGCATTTTTTTTCTTTAATTTTGATTTTTGTATTTTTTAATCAGGCTGAAACTTTTTTGGTGCCTTTGGTATGCCCAACGAAGCCATTTTGCATCATTAGTTCGTTCATATAATTTTCCATACAAATTTGGCAGCTGTCCATACAAAAATAATATGTGAAAATTCATAAATCTATATCTTTTGAAGGAATTTTTTGATCGATTTGGTGTCTTCGTCAAAGTTGTAAGTATGAATATGAACTACACCAAATAAATGATACACGGTAAAATTTTTTTTGTTGACTTTTAATTTCACTTTTTGTCACTAAAACAAAAAAAACTATTTTTATTTTCTTTATATTTTCTGATATGTTTTAGAGGACATCAAATGACAACTTTTCAGAAATTTTCAGAATGGGCAAAAAATCTTTGACCGAAAAATTTACAATCAAAAAGTACTTTTGGTGAAATGTTAAAAAAGTGCACCGTTTTCAAGTTATAGCCATTTATAGGTAACTTTTTTGAAAATAGTCGTGGTTTTTGATTTTTTTTTAAATAAGTGCACATGTTTGCCCACTTTTGAAAACAATATTTTTGAAAATTTGAAAAAAATTCTATATAATTTGATTTTTTGAACTTCGATGATACGACCCTTAGTTGCTGAGATATTGCCAAGCAAAGGATTTAAAATAGGAAAATTGATGTTTTCTAAGTCACCCAAACCACCCCCCAATTTTTTAACGTCGATATTTCGCATCTAATGGTTCGATTTACAATGTTAAAATATTAAACAGTAGTGAATTTTTCCGATTTTTTCGAAAACAATATTTTCAAAAAAAAATCAATGCTAACATTTCAAAAGGGATAAACATTCAATATCACGTCCTTTTGAAATGTTAGTCTTGATTTAAAAATTTTGAAAATATTGTTATCAAAAAGATCAGAAAATTTCACGAATGTTTCATAATTTAACATTGAAAATCGGACCATTAGTTTCTGAGATATCGACGTTAGAAAATCGTGGGTTGTTTGGATGAGACTTAGGAAACATAAAGGAAACAACAAAGTTCAAAAAAGCAAAAGATAGAGAATTTTCTCAGCTTTAAAAAAAATTAAAGTGGTAGGCAAACATGTGCACTTATTTAAAAAAATGAAAAACAAAGACTATTTTCAAAAAAGTTACATAAAAATGACTATAACTTGAAAACGGTGCACTTTATTAACATTTCACCAAAAGTACTTTTTGATTACAATTTTGATTTTACATCCAAAAATGAAGTTGAAAATTTTTTGCGACCAATATTTCGATTTTTTGAAAAAAAACAGTATTGATTACAAAAATCATACCTCGGTCAAAGATGTTTTGCACAACCTGGAAATGTCTGAAACGTTGGCATTTGTTGTCCCCTAATTATTGCAAATTAAGTTTTAGTGACAAAAAGTGAAATAAAAAATCACCAATTTTTTAACCGTGTATAATTTTTTTCAGTGTAGTCTTTGTTCATACCTACAACTTTGCAGAAGACACCAAATCGATCAAAAAATTCCTTCAAACGATACAATTTTTTGAATTTTCATACATCATTTTTGTGTAGACGGCTGCTAAATTTGTATAGAAAGTTATATGCTGAAATTTTTAAGTTATCGCAGTTTTAGTGAAAAAAGTCGATTTTTTCCCGTTTTCGTCATTTTCCCATTTTTGCGCGTGGCGCGTCGAAAAACTCAGTTTTTATTTTCAAAAAATCGTATCTCAGAGTATCGAAAACATAACTTCACAATTTTTTGATATGTTATGTGAAATTTTCCGAGGAATCCGATAAAAATATTTTCAAACATAGGCTTTTTGGTCCGAGACCTTCAAAACAGCATATTAAGTTTTCATACGACCTTTTCAAATGTTAAGCAAGATTTTTGATACTTTTAACCAGACGTGCATCGGCACTCAATAGCACTTCACCACATTTTGAGATGATTGCCTTCGTAAACCGGCAAAGTGAATCTTTGCTCACTGTGCATCAAAACAAGCTTTAGTTCGATGCTTTTAAAAATCGTTGTTCACTATGCAATTTGGATTAGCAAAAAAATAATTGTGATTTGAATATGACAAAACTTTCTAGAGCTAAATTAAGCTCAAATAGCACTTCATCACTAAAACTAGCGAATAAGTGAAGATAAAGGTTTCGGTCGTTCAGAACCTCATAGTGCAATGAAAAAAACGTACTTTAGACACAAAACAAATTGATATGGTGCCTTTTCCAAGCCATGGCCTTAAAAAAACTGTCAAGTGCTATTGAGTGCCGATGCACGTCTGCTTTTAACTATTTTTCCTAAATAGTCAAACTAATCACCTTTCTTTTGCATCTAAGACAGCTAAAATCGGATGAAATGGCGCGGAGATATGATTTTTTGAAAAAAAAAGTGGTTTTTGCGAAAATCGACGAAAATTGCCATTTTTTGAACCACCCTAACACGGCGTAGGTCACCCTAATGGCCAAACAAAAAAATACGGGTCTCATTTATTCGGCCTAGGATCCCCCTGAAAAAACATTTGAGCTCGATCGGAGAACTTTTTTTTCGAATCATGCTGTTTTCGTGGGGAATTGCTGTATTACCCGAGCATGGGTAAATAACAAGGGAAATGCGTAATATTACCTTTCTCTGGTATCAATACCAAATTTTGGTATTCCTGGACCCTTTAAAATTTGTCTTAAGGATTATGCAAGAGCAAAATGTGGTATCATACCAATTTAAGGTATTGTGGTGATATTGAAAAATTGCAGAATTTGTCAATGATCGAACACCACATTTTGGTATTTTTTTGGTATTGAGGTGTTTTATCAAATTCCTCTGAAACTATGGGAAAATTTTGACCAGTTTTGACAAAATAATTAATTTTGCGCTAAAATGATGTCTCAAAGCGAATGCTTTCATTCAAAACCGGAAATTTCAAACTTGATTTTAAACATTTTTGATATACCCCCTATAGAAATGACTTGAAATTGTGGAAAATATTCTAAGTCAGGATGGCACATTTTGGTATTATTTTGGTATTGAAGTGTTTTATCAAATTCCTCTGAAACTATGGGAAAATTTTGACCAATTTTGACACAATAATTAATTTTGCGCTAAAATCATGTCTCAAAGCGAATGCTTTCATTCAAAACCGAAAATTTCAAACTTGATTTTAAACATTTTTGATATACCCCCTATAGAAATGACTTGAAATTGTGGAAAATATTCTAAGTCAGGATGGCACATTTTGGTATTATTTTGGTATTGAAGTGTTTTATCAAATTCCTCTGAAACTATGGGTAAATTTTGACCAATTTTGACAAAATAATTAATTTTGCGCTAAAATGATGTCTCAAAGCGAATGCTTTCATTCAAAACCGGAAATTTCAAACTTTATTTTAAACATTTTTGATATACCCCCTACAGAAATGACTTGAAATTGTGGAAAATTTTCTAAGTCAGGATGGCACATTTTGGTATTATTTGAATATTGAAAGGTTTCATCAATTTTCTCTGAAACTATGGGAAATTTGTTAAAAAAAATTTACGAGTTAATTAATTTTGCGCTAAAATGACTTGAAACCCAAAAATGTTAAAGATGATTTTAAAAATTAGTGTGATATACCCACTAATATTTTTTTCAAAAACGTTGAAATATCTCTAAGTCGGGATAACCAAATACTTTGAAAAACGAGTCAATCGACAGATTAATGAATTTTGGTGAATTTCAATTCAGTTTCATTTTAATAATACTTATTTTTCAATCTTGCTGCAACTGCTGCACTAAAATGGTATGAAAATACCAAATTTTGATATTACTTGTTCAAATACCAGCGACCATAATGTGCTCTTGGTTGCCCAGTAATAGATGGTAAAATACCATGAAATCATACCAAAATCATGTATGTGAAAGACCACAGAAATACCAAAATATGATTTTCCAAGGGCGCGGGAATACCTAAAAATAAAACCATGGCAATACCAAGTTTTGGTATTCAAGCAATGTTCAAAAATCCAGAAGACCTCAACTTGGTATTGAAATGGTTTTATTTTGAGGTATTATTTTACCCTTGGAATAACATGGTTTGGTATTGTTGTACCCTTACACATACAAGATTTTGGTATGATTTCATGGTATTTTACCATCTATTACTGGGCAACCAAGGGCACATTTTGGTCGCTGTTATTTGCCCAAGTAATACCAAAATTTGGTATTCCCGTGTTATTTACCCCTGCTCGGGTATGGAAAGTTCCCAGATTTGTATTGAGACTTCTGTGGAGAAACGAATGATGCAAATTTACTTCTTTTGCAACTAGGGATCGATGGAGAAAGTTTTTTTTAATGAAATAAATTTAAAAAAATAAAAGATTTTTTTGCGAAAATTTAGAAAGTTTCTCAGCTCTTTCACCATTTTGTGATAACGTATTATGCATAGTGTCAAAAGGAGTTTTAAATATTTTTACTTATTTTTATCTGAAATTTTTATGTATAAAATTCAAGTGTTAGTAAAGTAACGAAATTATATGAAAACTTTTTAATTTGTCTCATTTTTCAGGATCAGTCCCAAGACTACACAGATGATGCTGGTAAAATAAAACACAACGACAATCCTTTCATCGAGCCCTCTCAAACCCAAACCGTAGTAGATATGAAAGGTAATATATTCTAGTAGTTCCTGTTGATGCTTACAAATTAACCTTTCTTTCCTCAATTTTAGACGTAATGGTGTTAAACGATATCATTGAGCAAGCTGCTGGTCGGCATAGTAGAGCTAGTGATCATGGAGGTAATTTGAGCACAAACCAGGGTGGTTCTACACATAAGTGAACTGACGAAACAAAAAAAAGTCTGCGCAAATAATTGCAGATTTCGCAATCGAACCGAAACCCCTCCCTCCCCTTTCATTCCAATGCCGATCGTCGAATATTCCAATCATGACGGTCATTCATTTGCCAATCACCATCGATGGGGTCCCCATAACAAAAGCGCACTTTTATTACACACACTCATTGAAACAAAAAAAAAATGTTTCATTTTGCACTGCACCACCACCACCATCTTTTCCCTCTGATTTTCCCCAACCCAACGTGTTTTCGGTGTATGTGTGTTTCTCCCTACTCTCTCTCTCTTTCTCTTTGATTTCCCCATGTCACGCGACTATTTGCGTTTTGTTGTTTTTTTTTGTAATGTAAAGTTAAGTTTGTGTTTTTTTTGTTTCGTTGTAAATCGTGATATTTAACGGTATTTTTTTCGTGTTACTTTTTTTCTCGGTGATTTCCTCGAAACACACATGAACAAACACACGCAAAGTGTACATCTTCTCACTTTATCGATTTTCGTTGTGCTGTGGATTTTTTTTAACAATTGAGTTTTTTAATGTTTTTTTTCATAAATATTTTGTAACATCCCCTTTAAACAAACAGTAATGTGTGTAATACAATAGAACCTTTACATACACTGATAAATGTTAGAAAGTTGTAAGGTATAAACAAGGTAATTTGTGTATTCTACAACATCACATGTGACAATATCAATGATACACGAAAATTGGATAAACACGTAATTGATGTATTGGTGCCACACGCAACACAATGATATTGTCACTTTTTATTTTAAACAGTAGAATTTTTTTGACTAACTGTTGAGAACAATTTCTGTTTCATTATTTTACTACATTTTATGGTTTATTTTAAAATACTACACTGAGAAAAATCTTTATCTCTTGTGTGTCATTTTGCCTAAACACGGAGAAAAATCTGTTCACAAAATCGTGAAAAAGCGTTCATGAAATTGGGAACCATGAAAAAAGTGTTCAATTCCATGAAATTTGAAAATTGTTGATTGAAATATGGATTTGTTGGTTTTTGTGAAGACGATAACAAGATTTTTATCAGTGTACTTTTGAAACATTTTAATTTCTATACTTTATTATAAGCTCAATGTCTTTTCGTCAAGCTCGATGGATTTCATGAAAAAAAACTACATTTCTTCGTTCTGTCTCTCTAAAATCTTAACTCAAACTGTAGCTTAGTCTGTCTTCCATTTTCTAAATCTCAAAAACTTTCTTCCCCCATTTCGCCCTACCTTAGAATAGAAAAACCACCCGCCCCCTCGTTTTTTTCTTAAAATTAAGTAAAAATTACCAAAACTAACCGTTCTCTCCCACCCAGTTTGTTTCTATTTCTCATTCTCTGTATTGCTGCTAGCGTGTGTACCTCTAGTTGACTCCACTTTCTTGTGTTTTGATTTCCCAGAGACGAGGTTTGTCCATTTCTAAAAGTCGCAGACAGAGCAATAAAAAAAGGTCTTCAAAATCCTCCATCAGACATGTTTTTCGAAGCAAAATTTGTTCCGATTTAACAAGTTTGACAATTGATTCAAATAAACTTCTGTCCTCCAAAGACTCCAACGAAATAGTCCACGTTTAGTGTTTTCTAGATCAGTCTTCCTGTCTTGAAATCTCGGTAGTAGTTGAAACGTTTGAACTTACTAGCACATTGAGCATGGCATTCATTTAGTCCATTTTTATGTATTCTCAGTAATTTCAAATAACAAATTCAAAAAAAAACTTTTGTTTTCGTTTCAAATACTCACCACACACACTCAAGTAGCTCACACAATCGAATTCTTTCAGCGTTTTCACGGCAACAGTAGTAGTTGTAGTAACTAATTAGCGTGTTATAATACAAATTACATACACAAAAAAATCTTACACTCAAAAACAAATGCAACCCAACCGTAGTAGTATTTGAACCCGTTTAGCCTTAGTTTATTCGACATTTGATTGGTTCTTTAGTTCACGTTACGAGCTCCTTATTTTCGAAGCTTTTAGTTGATCAACCAACACCAAGAAAGTCGCATTCTCCATATCCTTGCCATAATTGCTCCCACGTGTTGGTATTCGGACTTGCAAAACTCACAATTATCAAATTAGAGAGAAAAAAAATAGTCCGAAATCAACACTTGCACAGCGCGTGTGAAATCGCACTCAATGCCAACAAATCGTGCGTGTGTGTATGTTCAACCAAAAACTCTCATCAATTCCCATCATTCAAATCGGGTTTCGTGCAAAAAAAAAAGAATTTTCAATAAATTGACCAAATGATTCAATTACATTTTTAAACATGCCACACATTATCACACACACACACATACATAACAAGCAAAGTCAAAGTCCGTTGAAGTCAACATTCACTAAAGCGAAAACAGTTCAAATTTCACACTCAGAGAGTTATGTCCCGAAGGAAAGGATAGCATAACACACATTACAATAATCAGAGAGAGAGCAAGCGATACATTGGAGTAACAGCAAAAATGCAGCAGCTTTCAGTGTACTCACAAACCTTTACACAGTAAAAAAACAAAAGTGTTCTTTTGGAACGTGTGAAAAAAAAATGTATTTTTATCTCGATTTTCGTTAAAAAGGGAATTAAACACTCAAAGAAGTAAATTATTCGCTTTTTGAGGTAAAATTACACATTTGTTCACATTTCTAGACGTAACAATATCTTTTTTACTGTGTACACACGCTAAGCCAGTTTCATTCGGCAGTAGGAGAATGCACCAGATTTCAGTTTGACCTTATAGCTTAGCAGCTTAGGTTTAAAGTTTTGTTTCATTTCTTCTAGTTTAGAATAAGGTAGAGTGCCCATAAAGCACCAAGATTCTGTTTTGACCTACAATTACCTGAATTTTTTTTTATAAATGTTTATCTTGATATTAACTTTAACAATTATCTGCCAATTTGTACAAATTAATTCTTCTTCAAGAAAATCAAAAGTTAAAAATAATCCCTGAGCAGTTTGTACGCACATAACAAACACTACTAAGTTTTATTGGCAGACCAAGTTTAGCTTAGTGCTTCACTGAAATACATAATTACAGATATAAAAGGAAATTTTCTACGTCATAATGATGCAAAAAAACATCACCAAAAAATGTCAGAATAGTTGACAAAATTTATTTTAAAAAATATATAAACTACAGCAAACTTATATTTTGTTACCTACACACAAGCTCAATTTAATCAATTATTACTGGAAATAACATATTCTGCGAGATTTTGTATGGACCTGTTTAATTCAGAAGTCTATAGATTTTCTTAATATTGTTTTTTGTATTAAAACGATGCAGGCATTATCTTTTATTGTTTTGTATGGAATGCCATCTTGCTTCATTGGTAACAAGTCTCCTTGCAAATTTGAAGGCTATCCAAAACAAAGTACTAAAGATAGGAAAGATATTTTTTATTTCAATAAGTTATTTTCAGATGGATCATATCAATAAGCAAAATAATGGGTTTCCATAACCATATAGGGTAATTCTCCGCCAACTCACACAGCAGTTGCCCCGACCCCTCTTCGATTTGCGTGAAACTTTGTCCTAAGGGGTAACTTTTGTCCCTGATCACGAATCCGAGGTCCGTTTTTTGATATCTCGTGACGGAGGGGCGGTACGACCCCTTCCATTTTTGCACATGCGAAAAAAGAGGTGTTTTTCAATAATTTGCAGCCTGAAACGGTGATGAGATAGAAATTTGGTGTCAAAGGGACTTTTATGTAAAATTAGACGCCCGATTTGATGGCGTAATCAGAATTCCGAAAAAACGTATTTTTCATCGAAAAAAACACTAAAAAAGTTTTAAAAATTCTCCCATTTTCCGTTACTCGACTGTAAAAAATTTTGGAACATGTCATTTTATGGGAAATTTAATGTACTTTTCGAATCTACATTGTCCCAGAAGGGTCATTTTTTCATTTAGAACAAAATTTTTCATTTTAAAATTTCGTGTTTTTTCTAACTTTGCAGGGTTATTTTTTAGAGTGTAACAATGTTCTACAAAGTTGTAGAGCAGACAATTACAAAAATTTTGATATATATACATAAGGGGTTTGCTTATAAACATCACAAGTTATCACGATTTTACGAAAAAAAGTTTTAAAAAAGTTGGTCGTCATCGATCATGGCCGTTCATGGTCACCCGCGACAGACACGGACGACGAAACAAAGAGAAACGCAAAAAGTAACTTTTTCAAAACTTTTTTTCGTAAAATCGCGATAACTTGTGATGTTTATAAGCAAACCCCTAATGTCTATATATCAAATTTTTTGTAATTGTCTGCTCTACAACTTTGTAGAACATTGTTACACTCTAAAAAATAACCCTGCAAAGTTAGAAAAAACACGAAATTTTAAAATGAAAAATTTTGTTCTAAATGAAAAAATGACCCTTCTGGGACAATGTAGATTCGAAAAGTACATTAAATTTCCCATAAAATGACATGTTCCAAAATTTTTTACAGTCGAGTAACGGAAAATGGGAGAATTTTTAAAACTTTTTTATTGTTTTTTTCGATGAAAAATACGTTTTTTCGGAATTCTGAGTACGTCATCAAATCGGGCGTCTAATTTTACATAAAAGTCCCTTTGATGCCAAATTTCTATCTCATCACCGTTTCAGGCTGCAAATTATTGAAAAACACCTCTTTTTTCGCATGTTCAAAAATGGAAGGGGTCGTACCGCCCCTCCGTCACGAGATATCAAAAAACGGACCTCGGATTCGTGATCAGGGACAAAAGTTACCCCTTAGGACAAAGTTTCACGCAAATCGAAGAGGGGTCGGGGCAACTTTTCCCGATTTCGTGTGAGTTGGTAGAGAATTACCCTATATCCATAATATACCTCTTTAATCTATAAATGTTTGTCGATAAGTATTGTAATAATTAATAATTTTTAAAGTTAAGATGTTTTCAACTCTATTTTTGGAAAGAAAAAAAACATATTCTTTAAAAATCCCACCATCAATAAACAATTAAAACGTGCTATTCTGCCCACCATCGAAAAAACGGCTAATATCCACTATTGGCAAAAACGAGATATTAGCCCTATAAATGCTTCATTTGATTAAAAACGCGTTATACTTGTTTACATATACAAATAAAATAGGCTTGTCAAAATAATTGGATGTTCTAAAAATGACTCCTTTCCCCTACCCAAAAAATATAAAATTGGAAATATATTCTTATAAGAATCAAATCTAACAAAAACCATCATTACTAGATTCACATTTAGAAAAGATCCCCTTTCTTTTCCTGTCGACAGTTGATTTAGACTGGTACAAATTTTATTTAAAGTTTTTGTCACCCCACCCTTCAAAGTTGGCCCGAAAAATCAGGGGGCAAAAAAAAACTTCAATTGAAATTGAAGTGCAATCAGCTGAAATCAATTTAAAATGCATTCCCCTGCGTTTAAAATCATTTTTAGCATGTTAAACATCTTTTGAATTTTTTGAAAATTTTCAATGTTTGGTATCGCAAAAAGTTTTTTTTTCGATATTTTTTTTGTTTTCGTCAAATCTTACTTTTTTGAAAACTAATTATTGCAAAACAACTTAAATAGTGTACAATGCATTTTAAAACACTTTTTGCATTGAAATGTTGAGACTATGGCTTGTTATCTTACTTTTATATTTTTTTAACAAAAAATTTGCACGTTGTTTTTGGATGACCCCTCAGGCCAGTTCAAAGTTTATTTGTCTACTCAGAAAAAAATATGGCAACATTTATCAGGGAATGGTGACAGATTTAGTGTAAAAAAGTGTAATATTACATGAACTGCTGAATTTTCATTAGTTTCTGCTGAATTTTCATCAGGTTCACATATTTACACATTTTTAGGTAAAATTACTCAAAAAAGAAGTTTTATCCAACCAACCAAATTTCCAACCTTTTAAAATTCAACTTTTTCTGCGGTGTACATATAATTCAAGAGTTTTTTTAAAAGGTCTTATAAGAAATTGTTTTCCATATGTTGATAGAACTTTTTATAACAAACTCTAGAATTGTTTTTTTCCCTTTTAAATATTTAATTTTTATTACAGGAAAAACTTGTTCAATCGATTGAAAACTATTTTGAAAACATTTTCTAGCGAATGAATTAATTTTTTTTTGTCACAATGAAAGTTTCTGTTTTTATTTGCAAAACTTGTGGGAAAACATTTTCGTAAATTTAATATTTATTTTGAGCTCAATGCCAAAAGCAAAACAGCAATCAAACCATAACCGTTTTGCGATACATTCATCGGCATATTTTTTGAAATCAACTATGAAATATGTTATTATTGTTAGAGATGATTTTCAAAAAATGTTGAAACAAAAAAGCTTATTAATTTCAAGCAGGTCAGCAATCAGCAATGACAAGAAATATTCGTTCGAAGGATTCCAGGATTACATAACAAAAACAATAAGTAACGCTATTTTTTGAACTCTGCTTTTTTTTTTATTCTAGGATTAGATAGTCAGAATCTAGCACCAGGCTTTACGTACATTCAATTACACAAATCAACTGCTTATCAAACGATTGCTTCTCAAAATCCACACTTTTCTCAATAGAACTAGAATAGAGCATAGATGTTTCTGCTTAGAGGCAAGATTTTAAACCAAAGATTGCAGGACAGAAGATTAGTGTAGAAAGATACACAGAACATAACACTACAACAATTAAACAGAAAAACCAAAACAAACAAATCTGAACACCCTCTGTTTCTCTGAAGTTAATACGGAAAAGATGTCGTCGTCGTCGTCATGGTCCTGCTGCACGGAAGTGCCGGACACAACCGCGGACACACTTCGGACGAGCCTCATGCCATCCACAACTCCAGCCAAACATCAAGAAAGTGAAGTCAATACCCGCCAGCACTAATTCGGGGCCCATCCCTCTTCTTTCTTTCTTTCTCTCTCTCTCTCTTTCTTCCCTTTTTTTTCAATCGCGCGCGCTCCCTCTACCGGGATTTGTTCCGCGTTTCGCGTTTTTCCGCTTTTCAGTCTCTGTTTACTACTTCCCCACAGAGGACGACGACGAGGACGGTCCGACGTTCAAGGACAAGGCGGTCGAGTTCGGGATGCGGATGATCGACATCTTCTGCGTGTGGGACTGCTGCTGGGTGTGGCTCAAGTTCCAGGAGTGGGTGTCCTTTATCGTGTTCGACCCGTTCGTCGAGCTGTTCATCACGCTCTGCATCGTGGTCAACACGCTGTTCATGGCGCTCGACCACCACGACATGAACCCGGACATGGAGCGGGCGCTCAAGAGCGGTAACTACGTGAGTATCGAGTCGGTTCGAGTCGGTCCTGCGAGGAGAGCTTCATGGCGACCTTTGTCTTCTTTCGTTTCGCAGTTCTTCACGGCGACGTTCGCGATCGAAGCGACGATGAAGCTGATCGCGATGAGCCCCAAGTGGTACTTCCAGGAGGGTTGGAACATTTTCGATTTCATCATCGTGGCCCTTTCGCTGCTCGAGCTCGGTCTGGAGGGCGTTCAGGGATTGTCAGTATTACGTTCATTCCGTTTGGTAAGTACTACCGGACAACCGTCAGACCCCCTTTGTGTTGTGTTTTGAGTGTTTTTCAGCCGGAAGTGATGATCCTGAGCCGTGTTTCAGCGCTGGGCGATGCTGAATGGGGTTCCCCCGATCTCTGTCAATAACCTTCGTTTCCCTTTTCCCCTTACTCGTGAAGCTGAGAGTGTTCAAGCTAGCCAAGTCGTGGCCCACGTTGAATCTGCTGATCTCGATCATGGGTCGCACGGTGGGCGCTCTCGGTAATCTGACCTTCGTCCTGTGTATCATCATCTTCATCTTTGCCGTCATGGGAATGCAACTGTTTGGCAAGAACTACACAGGTAGCGTCCTTGCCCAGCGGCAGCGATCATTTTAGCATTCTCTCGAGCGGCCGATTTCTCCTCTCTTTCTCTTACTCTCTTCGCTTAACATTTTGATTCGCCTGAATGCCTGAATGATCCGGAAGCGGAACTTAGCCAGCGATCGACGCCACTAGCCGCCAAAACCACCAGCAAGCTTTATTACCTCTACTCGCTTCTAGGGAACGCCGTGGACCTTGTTGTATGAAAGGATGACCCCTTAGCGGATTAGAACTTAGATTTTTAGACTAACCAAAACTGTTGTACAAATTTTAACAAACCAAAAAAAAACACCAACCTTTCATTCAGAGCGTACACCCTGGAATGAGATCAATTTTTATCGAAAATGCTTCTTTTCTTTTTCTCTTTCTCTCTTTTTACTCCTTCGAAATACTACCTCTCTTTATCTTGATCACCACACATTCACAAACCACACAACCACCCACAAACACAAATATCAACTCAAACCCCAAAAAAATCAGCTTCGAGTGTTCAAGCTAGCAAAGTCGTGGCCAACGCTGAACTTACTCATTTCCATCATGGGCCGAACGATGGGCGCGTTAGGTAATCTGACGTTTGTGCTCTGCATTATCATCTTCATCTTTGCCGTGATGGGGATGCAGCTGTTCGGCAAGAACTACATCGGTAAGTAGGCGGGGGTGGGTGGTGGTTGACGCGTCCCGGCGGCAGCCCGCTGTCTGTTCAGACGGGTCTTCTTCGTGACGTTACTGAGAAGGGATCTCGATTGAAATTTTGCTATCCAAGTAGCCTGACCTTGCTGTTGAACTTCATTTAAATGAATACATTAGGACAAAAAAAAAACATGACAAAATTTCCCAGAGTTACGAACGTGAAACCTTGTTTGTTTGTCCATTATTATTCATTCCTGAAAATATTTTTTCGGAGGGTTAAGAAAATTTGTCCTAATTTTTTTTTCCAATAATATTTCAAAAACGTCAACTATTCAATATTACGCCTTATTATTTTATTTGGCTGTAAAATGATTGTAAATTTTCTTGTAGATATCGATAACAAAAGCATTTTTAGAAAATAAAAAAAGAACAAAACTACGTATATTCGATAAAATACTCAAATTTTGCGTTTTGGCAATTTGGATACTAATTGTTTATAGATTTCTCATAGGTATCCAAAGTAATAGATTTTTTTAATATTCACAAAGCTACGTATTTTGGAAAGAATTCTGAAATTAGAAAAAAAATGCAATATTCTAATCAAATTATTGAGAATTCCTTATAGATTTCATAAAACAACATATTTTTTGGAAATAATACTCAAATTTGATGGGGTCCATCATGAGTATCAAATGATTAAAAAATTTCCAAAGCTTTCAATTGAAAAAGCAGTTTTTTTAATACACAAAACCTTTACCAACCTTAAAAAAATTAAAACTTGAAATTCGAGTCCAAGCATATATTATTTCGGAAAAAATAGTATTGGAAAAATATACAAGAAAAATGTTCAGTCAACCAATACCTATATGACAATAACTGATTTTTTTTCCCGAAAATACTTAGGTTTGTCAAATTTTGAGCTGTTCTGAAAATGCTATTGCTATCGAATTCTTGGACAAATTCCAGATCATCAAATAACTATATTTAGAAAAAACATAAAATTGAAAAAAAAATTTAAAAAATGCGATTTTTTAAATTCAAAAAATCATTCTATCAAATCCATGAAAAACTTCCGTTTTATTGATTCTCTTATTTCAAAATTATAAAGTTTGAGTAATTTTTCGAAAAATTGCAGCTTTCAAAAAAATTGGTTATTTTTCCAAATCGGAATGCTTCAATTAAAGAAAAAATAAATTAATTGTATTAAAGTATTCTGATAACATGTTTTAATTGAAACAGCCATATTAAGCTCAAGAAATAATGCATAAAAAACATACAATCCGTATTTGATATTAAAAAAACTTTTTATCAGTTTTGGGACTTCTATTTTGACTTGCTGAAATTAGTTTCAAACTTTTCCTAAACATATTTCCAATTTGACGGGAAAGTTTGATTTGCAGGTGCAAGAATTTTTTTTTTTAGTTTTGGCATCAAAATTTTAAATCAATGGAACAAATTCATTATTTTTTTTAAAGGGCTCATACATTTTATTGACTACTTTGCTCATCTTATTTAAAAATTTTGAAATTTTTTTCATGCGATATTTTTGTTAACCACCCAATATGAATATGCTTGAAAGCGCATTGCATCATGGTTTCAACTTCTGAAAAATCTGGAATATATGGAATAAGACCGAATTTAGGAATGCCCAATTTTGAAAAATTCACCAGATCTTGTCCCGGTACACAGTAAAAAATAGTGTAAATTTGAAAGGTGTAATTTTGGAAGGTTGAACATTACCTCTTTTATGATGTAATTTTACCTCAATTTAGACTGAAAAAGTGACATTACACAAGAAATGTGTTAAAATTACACATATTTTCTGACATAAAAGATGTACCTCTTTTCAGATGTAATATTACCATGATTTTTTTGCTGTGTATGGTTTGGAAAAATTGGGAGTTAACAAAATTCCCATTGTTCAAAAATAATTCAAAATTTGAAATTAATTTAACGCGTAACTCTGGATTGAAATTATTGAATATAAGAAAAAAAGAAATAGTTTATAAAAAATACAAAGATCAACAGACAAAATCACGCTACTTGGACAACGTAAAACACAATTACCAAAAACATGATGCAAGCTTTCAATGTTAACAAAAACCGTTTAAAAAAACTTCCTCAAACAAACAAACAAACACCACAAATTTCCGACTTCGGTCAAAACTGTAAAAATCAAAAAAATATGTTTATTGAAAGCAAGTGCTCGTTTAGATAATTCTAGTTTTTAGAAGAAAACAAAAACCCAATTTGACACTATTAGAGTGCGATAGAACCGAATTGGAAGTTTAGATCCATCTCGTAGATGTTATGATTTACGTTTACAATATTTTGTTTGGATATGAGGAAAGTTAGATAAAACAAAATGATTGGCAGACGCTGCATTATAGAGTGTCACTCGAATCCCTTTTCCACACTAGTGAACTTAGAATAAAGGTAGAGTATGTAAATATCTGCTTCGAAGCGCCAACAAAAAAATAAGCAACGCTAAGCTAATCAAATCCGACAGATGCATCGAAAATTACAAGAAGAGTACAATGTTAGGTGTAAACATAACAAAAAAAAGTTATCAAACATTCTTGTATGCTTCGTTGCACTGACCAATACAATCGGTAACCAACAAAGCTCAATTAAAGATCGCGTTGCTTCAAATATTAAATCCAACTAATTATCCGGAGCGCAAGCAATTTTCTACCTTTAAAATACTAGTATCGATTATAATCAGCATTTATAGCAAACTAATCGCTTACTAGAGCCTCATTCACACTGGCTTCCAATTTCGACTAGTAAAATAACCAAAATAGCTTAGACAACCTAATAGCCACAACTAATGCCACAAAGCAATGTCCATACTAAGTTGTTTCATTCTTTCGCCGCAAACAGACAACGTGGACCGCTTCCCGGACAAGGACCTGCCACGGTGGAACTTCACCGACTTCATGCACTCATTCATGATTGTGTTCCGGGTGCTGTGCGGCGAGTGGATCGAATCCATGTGGGACTGCATGCTGGTGGGCGACGTGTCCTGCATTCCGTTCTTCTTGGCCACCGTAGTGATAGGAAATTTTGTCGTGAGTATTCCAGCGTGAAGTCTTAGCGATTGATCTAGTGTGCGCGCTAGAGCTGTCAAAACATCGCCAACAGCATGCAAGAAAAGGTGGGAACGAAAAACTTTAAGGTCACATTTGTACCTTTGATGTAAACAAACAGTTCATACCGATCATTCTAGTAAATATTTCTTTAAGGTTGCGTTCTTTAAAAAAAAATCAGATGAAGGTCCACACCTAAAGGTGCAATTGTCTTGGTTGTTGTTTTGACAGCTCCTCACAGCGATTGGAATCTCGCATGCGAGCCTACCCCCCACTGACACCGATCTTCTCTTCCCTCCCGAAACCAGGTTCTTAACCTTTTCTTAGCCTTGCTTTTGTCCAACTTTGGTTCCTCGAGTTTGTCGGCGCCCACAGCCGACAACGAAACGAACAAGATCGCCGAGGCGTTCAACCGGATATCGCGCTTCTCCAACTGGATCAAGGCGAACATCGCGGCCGCGCTCAAGTTCGTGAAAAACAAGTTAACAAGCCAGATTGCGTCCGTGCAGCCCGCAGGTGAGCAGCACAACCATCTCAGTTGGATATGGAGCGAAGGTTATTATCCACTTGCGTTTTTCTAAACTAAAAAAACAAATAAAGTCCCCCACCCCATGAAAACCCCTTCCTTTTTGGTATTACACCTTGCTAGATCCCGATCCCTTCCTCTGGTACATCATTTGTGACCCCCTCCCCCCGTTTGTGTGTAACATATGTTTGTATCCACCCCTCAAACTAGAGAGATTCCTGTGTCCTGGAACACCCCTAAGTTGTACTCGTTTCTCTGGTAGTTGATCGTCAGTCAGTCAGTGTCCGTTGATCCTTGTTTTGCTGTACAGAGTTTTCCTTATTTTTTTTATTTTTTTTAGAGAAATTACAATTTTGTTAGAAAAGAATTACATAAGAACTAGGTTTTGTTTTGTTTACTCAACCCGTTGTTTTTTTTTAATAACTATAACATGAAGATTCATGGAAGGAAATTGAAATGTTTCGGAAATATTGAAGCTAAGAATGCAAAAAAAAAATCAGAGAGTTGAAGTTATGCTGGAAGTGAATGGAATCCACATCACTAACAAAATAAGCTCAAATAAGTGAAAAAACGTTTTTAATGAAGGCTAAACACGTCATGATTCGAATTCCCGGACGCTTCGAAACCCGGACACCTCATCTTGTTTTATCAATTCTTTGGATATAAGTTCGCATTATGAAGGTCAAAACTGTGTCATTTGATGAATTCTAACATCAACTTTCATTCAAAGTTTGTTTGAACGCTGTAGTTAATGTCAAAACAATTAAATAAAATAAAATTATAAGATTACCAAAAATGTGAAACATTTCACCTGAAATATTTCATAGGCGTCCGAAGCACCGGGAAGGCAAAGCCGAAATTCATGGTTTTGATTTCCTTAAATTCTAACAATTCTAAAAATCGAGTATCCGGAATTCTAAGCAAAAGTGTCCGGATTTCGAATCAGTCATTTTAATTTAAAAAATCTGATAAAAAATTGTTAGAAAAGACATATTTTGCATGCATTCTCTTAAAACTGACTGTTAATACTACATCCTGATGATATTTCTTCATTTCCAACTTATTATATGATTTTTTGTCAGCTATAACGAAAATTATATGCTACTAAGCGTCCGGATTTCGAATCATGACGTTATTAGGCTGGTAAAAACATATAACAAATAAAATTTCAAATTTCAAGCCTTAATTTCGAAACAAAAAAGTATAGCAAAATGCATAATACATCATTACAATTATGCTTCTTTTTAAAAATTGGTAATTACCAATGATTCATAAAAATAAACTTTTACATAATTTACCGGTTTGGGTCTCAAAATTTGTAAAAATATAAATAAAAAAAATCCTAAATTTTTTTTTGCCTCCGGGTTTTTGAGGAAACTTTTGGAGATTTTTTGGATTGACATACTGTTAAATCCAAAACTATGAAAAAAATAAAAAAAATTCTAGCTTACTTTTACAAAAGTTTCTAAATAAATAGGAAATCCATGGCACATTGGTCGTTTTGAAAAAGTTATCAAAAATCATTCAAAATAATTCAAAAATATCGATTTTAAGAATACATTTCAAAGATTTTAAATGTTTTTAGACTCTAATTTTTACATCAAAGACATTTTTTTTTCAAATGCTCAGTGGGTTTTGAAAGACGCTAAATTTTTTAAAATTTTTAAATGTTTTTGGTGTATAATACTCAAATTTCTACAAAATACCGTATTTTACCTAGTATACTTAGTTTCCAATATATGCCGCAAAATTTTGTTAACATTTTAAATACATTAAGTTTATCATACTTTTTTGCAGAAAACTTATTTTTTCAATACTAAAATTTTCATGGTAAACACTAAAATTCTAAATCAAAATTAAAAATATACAGCAATTTCCCACGAAAACACCATGATTCGAAAAAAAAGTTCATCGATCGGGCTCAAATTTTTTTGTTTGGACATTAGGGTGACATACGCCATGTTAGGGTGATCCAAAAAATGACAATTTTCGTAATTTTTTGCAAAAACCAGCTGTCTTAGACGCAAAAGAAAGGGTATAAGTTTGGCTATTTGAGA
Source organism: Culex pipiens pallens (assembly GCF_016801865.2). Classification (NCBI taxonomy): domain Eukaryota; kingdom Metazoa; phylum Arthropoda; class Insecta; order Diptera; family Culicidae; genus Culex; species Culex pipiens. Next base: position 200,684,115 of record NC_068938.1, read on the forward strand.
AAAATAGTAAGAAGTTCCAAAAATCTAGCTTAACATTTGAAAAGGTCGTTTGAAAACTTAAAATGCTGTTGGACCAAAGAGCCTATGTCTGAAAATATTTTTATCGGATTCTTCGGAAAATTTCACATAACATATCAAAAAATGGTGAAGTTATGTTTTCGATACTCTGAGATACGATTTTATAAAATTAAAAACTAGGTTTTTCGAAAACGGAAAAAATGTCTTTTTTGCACTAAAACTGTGATAACTTGAACATTAACCTAAACATGTTAGGGTAACAAAATTTTTGTAATTGAAATACGCAATTTTACGCCGTTTGAAATCCAATTGCAAATTACGCCAATTTAGGTATTTAACAAATGTTTGGTGAAAATTTCAAAATTCAATTCTTAAATCTCTTAGCATGTAAGAAATTACACAAAATTCTGCGTCGTTTGACATCCACTTGACAAATTTGGAAAATTTTAGTTTTCACAAAATTGTTTTTTTTTTTTTGAAAATTTTAGTGTTTTTTGTGCTCTGGCGTAGTGCAAATTTACTAAAAATTTCGCAACTTGACGCAAATTATGAAAATTTTAGTATTTAAAAAACAAAGCATTTGGATAAGAAAAAGTACATACCTTTAAACCTAAAATATGTTTCTATACACAGCCTATAAAGTCTGAAAGGATTTTGTTGAAAAATGTTATTAACGGTCAAACAAGTATCGGCGATAACCTTATCGTTAAACATTCTTACTTCTACCAATAATTAACAGAATTTGGTATGTCCATGTTTGATTTTTCTCCAAATGTCAATGTGATAGAATTTGCCTGACAGTTGAAAGTGGGAAATTAATTTTTATCTGTTTATAGTGGGTCTCGTGGCGCAGGGGTAGCGGCTTCGGCTGCCGATCCCGATGATGCTATGAGACGCGGGTTCGATTCCCGCCTTATCCACTGAGCTTCTATCGGATGGTGAAGTAAAACGTCGGTCCCGGTTTCTCCTGTCTCGTCAGAGGCGCTGGAGCAGAAATCCCACGTTAGAGGAAGGCCATGCCCCGGGGGGCGTAGTGCCAAAAGTTTCGTTTTTCTGTTTATAGTTGATTTCACAAGTTTTTCTATTTGAATAACTGAGTCTCAAAATCAATTTAGTTTTCGGAAAAAAATCAATTAACAAGAATTTAAAAAATGATAACAAAGGTTTTTTGAATCTGCGAATTTTATTGAATTTTGCCCAAAACATTTAGGTAACAATGAAGAAATTCAAAGTTAAACAATTTCCATACATTCCACATTATTGATAAAAAATAATAAACTTTCAAAAAATTCCAAAAAAATCACAATTTAGCTAAAAATCATAAAAAATGCCTATTGTTACCCCAGTACAGAAACATGGTAATATTGCATCTGGGAATGAGAACATCTCACATGTTACAAAAAACAGTAATTTTGTTGAGTAACCACCTTTTCAGTGTATTGTTACTTCTTCAAGCAAAATTGAAGGAATTTCAAGCATAACTGAGTAAATATTAAAACATTTAAAAGATTCCTTGCTTCGTCCCACACAATACAAAAAAGTTCAATTTTGGAAGGTTGAATAATGTTTACTTCTTTTTCGATGTAATTTTATCTCAATTTTTGTGAACAAAATTACATTATGTAATTTTTGACAGTTTTAAAGGTAATATCACATTTTTTTCAGACGCATAATTTTTCAACATTTCCTGATGTAATACTCCCGAATTTTTACTGTGTAATAAAAACATTTTTCGTATTACCAGCTCGCAATTGTATGGTAAATGGTACTGCATTTTCCACTTTTCCACTGTACTTTTGATACAATTCAAGATTCCTTCCTACAACAAGCTTTTTTTCATCAAACAAAAAGTCATACTCATTTCAATGTTCCCAACCCTTCGGAAATCAGTCACACATTGAAAACCTAACAGTAACTAAACTGTAAACACAAGATTAAAGTCACACCATTTCCATTTGTTTTCATAGTTTTATTTTTTCTTTCGATACCAAAAATCTCAAATCCCCTTTTAACAAAAAATGTGTCAAGCTAAGAAAACCAGTGGATTTTACCCTTCGAAGCCCAGTTTCAAATGTATAAGCGTTTGTTTCGTTCTGTTCAAGTCGATTTCGTTCGTCCTAAGTTTTGTTTGTAGTTTTTTTTTCTGCCACTCTCTCTCTGTCTCACTTAACCTACTTTCCTACTCTGTAACTATCCATTTCCGACTTCTTTGAAAGGTTTATTGATTTTCTTGAAATATTTGTTGAATTACTATGCGCCTCCATTAAATTGTTGTTGCGATTTATATCAAATGGAGACACATGGTTCCTTAGGTTGTTGTAAACTACAATTCTAACAAATACAACTAAATCAAAACTGTTCATAAGCTTATCGATAAACTTTTCAAAGCTTCAAAACTAAAAATCAGCATTAATATACGAGATTTCGATCTCAGTAGTAGACGTCTTACAATTGGTGTTAGAAAGCTTTTGGTTTTATTTTGATAATTTGTTTTCCAAACACTTCTACCAAAAAAACATCCTTACGAATCTATCAAACTACGTTTCCACTCTTACCTCAAGACTGTATCTAAACCTTTTTTGTTAGATTTTTTTATGATTTATTTGTAGAAATAGGTAGTTTAACTTAGTCACACTAGACAAAACAATGTGCGAACATGCAAACATGCTATGGCAATCCACAAACTTAGCTAAAAATAATTATGTTTTAATGCAAAAGTTGTAAATTTACAATTTACATATGTTTCATGTAATTTTATCAGAAATTTAAAGATGTAAGTTTCAGCTCACTGATGTAAATGAACTCATTTTGCGAGACATTTTGCACTTTACTTCGAAAACTCTGTAAACTTACCAAAAATTACATCCTATTGTGTGTAATTCACGTTTCCAATTTTACATGTTCCATATTTACTTGTCCTGTAAAAATTGAAGGCGTTATGGTTTTCACCGTAAAACAATCTTATACAAAATTCAGAAATTCAAGTATTTTCGCACATTGTTGAACAAAAGGCCCCGTCTTCCAAAGAAGTGCAACACAAATATGTGACAACTTTGGCAGACGGTATCCCCTTACTAATCCCTAGGTTCTCAGCCTTCCCAAACGTCGCAGTGTCATTTTCGAGACTTCTCCTCCAGAGGTTTCCAAAATGACGCCTTAACATACCAAGTAAAGCCTGCTCGTAAGAAAAGAGTTCCCAGATTACCGGACCTTCCCCTAACTCTCCCACCCAAACGACACCAAGCTGAACAAAAACAAAAACAAAATACAATAATATCTCCTTTGTTGTAGAGTTGTGTATAACATATGAGTGTTGCGTGTGTCTGTTTTTTGTATTATTACGTTAATCCGTGTGTAATTTTACGTCGAGTTCTGTCAAAAGTCGAGCGATCCTCGAAAGATCCCCGTCGAATTGTTGATGTTTAACACTTAGATATTGGTTGGTGTTTGCCTTAAATGTGTACATAAGTAGTGACCTCTACTGAATACTACCTACCCAACTACTACTACTACTTCTACCAAACCCCCCGCTAAATCCTGCATTGTGTAATCTACTTTGTGTAACCTCTACCGTGGTTTCTCGTAAAATCAATGTTGACGTGTGTGTGTTCTTCCGTTTCCGTTGGTAATGTTATTTGATGAACAACAACAACAACAACCCAAAATCACCACCCGATGTGATACACAATTCCGAACAAGTTGATACTGAACTCGTTACCTTCCTTCCATTTTTCTTCTTTCTTGGCTATCGTCTTTTTTCTTCCCACAAAAAAATAAAATAAAATAAAACATAAACATTCAAAATTTGGCAACACCTTGGTGGGCAAAATCAAAATTTCGAAACAAAAATCCAAAACAAAAAAATATACCGCACATGGGAAAACACGATAGGCAAAGGGGTATGTCCATGTATATCTGCAGAGCATGGTGAAAATGAGCTGGAATTAACTCCAGATGACATCCTGGCCGACGGGCTGCTGAAAAAGGGCGTCAAGGAGCACAACCAGCTGGAGGTGGCGATCGGCGACGGGATGGAGTTTACGATACACGGCGACCTCAAGAACAAGGGCAAGAAGAACAAGCAGCTGATGAACAATTCCAAGGTAAGTGTGTGGCCAGGGGTTGAGAGCAATTTTGAATTTTCACTTCACAAACGTCATTCAATGCATCAAAACGAACATTATCTAGATATAATCATGGCTTTGAAATTTATTTTTATGATTAATGTGTTATATCTTTAAAACATGAAAATCAATTTCAAAAACCACTTTGAACAGGTTTAGAGACACCCAAAACGAGGCAATACTATTTGTTGTGCAGGGACATTTTTGTGTTCTCTAGAACTAAACAGACTACTAAAAAATATCACAAAACCAAGTATTTTCCAAAAAAAAAAACAAAAAAAAATAATTTTGAAAAACATATGTGTTTTATGTGTCATGTATGATTTACTTATGAGCAGTTCTCTAGGATTTCGGTCATTCGATTTTTTTTGTATTTTTTAATCCGACTGAAACTTTTTTGGTGCCTTCGGTATGCCCAAAGAAGCCATTTTGCATCATTAGTTTGTCCATATAATTTTCCATACAAATTCGGCAGCTGTCCATACAAAAATGATGTATGAAAATTCAAAAATCTGTATCTTTTGAAGGAATTTTTTGATCGATTTGGTGTCTTCGGCAAAGTTGTAGGTATGGATACGGACTACACTGGAAAAAAATAATACACGGTAAAAAAAAATTGGTGATTTTTTTATTTAACTTTTTATCACTAAAACTTGATTTACAAAAAAACACTATTTTTAATTTTTTTTATTTTTTGATATGTTTTAGAAGGCATAAAATGCCAACTTTTCAGAAATTTCCAGGTTGTGCAAAAAATCACTGACCGAGTTATGAATTTTTTAATCAATACTGATTTTTTCAAAAAATCGAAATTTTGGTCGTAAAAATTTTTCAACTTCATTTTTCGATGTAAAATCAAATTTGCAATCAAAAAGTACTTTACTGAAATTTTGATAAAGTGCACCGTTTTCAAGTTATAGCCATATTTAAGTGACTTTTTTGAAAATAGTCGCAGTTTTTCATTTTTTTAAATTAGTGCACATGTTTGCCCAGTTTTGAAAAAAATATTTTTGAAAAGCTGAGAAAATTCTCTATATTTTGCTTATTTGGACTTTGTTGATACGACCTTTAGTTGCTGAGATATTGCAATGCAAAGGTTTAAAAACAGGAAAATTGATGTTTTCTAAGTTTCACCCAAACAACCCACCATTTTCTATCGTCAATATCTCAGCAACTAATGGTCCGATTTTCAATGTTAATATATGAAACATTTGTGAAATTTTCCGATCTCTTCGAAAAAAATATTTTTGGAATTTTCAAATCAAGACTAACATTTCACAAAGGCCAAACATTCAATATTACGCCCTTTTAAAATGTTAGTCTTGATTTGAAAATTCCAAAAATATTTTTTTCGAAAAGATCGGAAAATTTCACAATTGTTTCATATATTAACATTGAAAATCGGACCATTAGTTGCTGAGATATTGACGATAGAAAATGGTGGGTTGTTTGGGTGAAACTTAGAAAACATCAATTTTCCTGTTTTTAAACCTTTGCATTGCAATATCTCAGCAACTAAAGGTCGTATCAACATAGTCCGAATAAGCAAAATATAGAGAATTTTCTCAGCTTTTCAAAAATATTTTTTTCAAAACTGGGCAAACATGTGCACTAATTTAAAAAAATGAAAAACTGCGACTATTTTCAAAAAAGTCACTTAAATATGGCTATAACTTGAAAACGGTGCACTTTATCAAAATTTTAGTAAAGTACTTTTTGATTGCAAATTTGATTTTACATCGAAAAATGAAGTTGAAAAATTTTTACGACCAAAATTTCGATTTTTTGAAAAAATCAGTATTGATTAAAAAATTCATAACTCGGTCAGTGATTTTTTGCACAACCTGGAAATTTCTGAAAAGTTGGCATTTTATGTCTTCTAAAACATATCAAAAAATAAAAAAAATTAAAAATAGTGTTTTTTTGTAAATCAAGTTTTAGTGATAAAAAGTTAAATAAAAAAATCACCAAATTTTTTTTTACCGTGTATTATTTTTTCCAGTGTAGTCCGTATCCATACCTACAACTTTGCCGAAGACACCAAATCGATCAAAAAATTCCTTCAAAAGATACAGATTTTTGAATTTTCATACATCATTTTTGTATGGACAGCTGCCGAATTTGTATGGAAAATTATATGGACAAACTAATGATGCAAAATGGCTTCTTTGGGCATACCGAAGGCACCAAAAAAGTTTCAGCCGGATTAAAAAATACAAAAATTAAAATTGAAGAAAAAAGACCGATTTCGTAGAGAATTGCTCTTATTCTTTTCGATAGTAATAGCAATTTTTTGAAAATACTTAAAATTTCACAAAAAAAAACAAAGTTTTTTTTTAACTCGATATTTTTCTAAATATTTTTTAATACTTATTTTTTTTACAGTGCTGCGTATTTAAGAAAAAAATATTTTTCTGGGTATCAAAATATTTAGGATATTTCAGAGATTTTTTTGAAAATATCAAAACTGCGTACCTTTGTAAAATATATACTCAAATTTTAAGTTACAATACATGGTTTCAAATGAAACGAATTTCTCAAAGATTCCAATAGTAAAATAGATTACTTAAGTTTTATTTGAAAAGGTCCTTGAACATAAAGAATCCTTATGGGTCATTTTCAAAAACAAGAAATGGTTTTCAAACACTCAAGCCTTTTACAATACTAGATATTTTCGGAAATAAAAACTCAGTTCCAACAAATCTACCTATCTAAAAAAAAATCTTTAATTTGGTGATTTTGCCACCTGGGTATAAAATAATCGAAATTTTTCATAGATTACTAAAAAATAGGTTTTTCGAGAATAAAAATATGAATTTTTGAAAATATGTATAAGAATTTGCCAATCATGCCAATCCAAAAACACTATAATTTGTTTCAGTTCAGACCATTTATCATAAAGTTATAGGCTAAGTCTCACGTATAACCCAAATTCCATTAGCAGGGTCTGCTAGAAAATCGGTATTTTCAGAGATTTTTTACATATTTCTAAATTTGTCTAACCTTGCCATAAAGTGCTTGAGTTCTATTTTTGTCTATTGATAACGTCATGATTCGAAATCCTTGACGCTTCGAAACCCGGACACCTCATTTTGTTGTACCAATTATTTGGATATAAGTTCGCATTATGAATGTCAAATCTGTGTTATTTAATGAATTCTAACATCAACTTTCATTTAAAGTTTGTTTGGGCACAGTAGTTGAGGCCAAAACAATACAATTAAATAAAATTATAATTTTACCAAAAATGTGAAACATTTCACTAAAATATTTCATAGGCATCTGAAGCACCGGGAAGGCAAAGCAAAAATTTATGGTTTTGATTTCCTTAAATTCTAACAATTTTTTATACAAAATACCGATTGTTTTGATGATAACAAGTTATTTGAGACCTAAAGAATGCCATACAATAACATTTCAGTCCAAATTTGTGCGATTCATAAGCAAAATCGAATGTCCGGAATTCGAATCAGTCATTTTAATTTAAAAAATCTTATGAAAAATTGTTAGAAAAGACATATTTTGCATGCATTTTCTTAAAACTAACTGTTTATACTACATCCTGACGATGTTTCTACAATTTCAACTTATTACATGATTTTTTGCCAGCTATAACAAAAATTATATGCTACTAAGTGTCCGGATTTCGAATCATGACGTTATTTTGAAGAAAAAAAAATAATAAAGGAACAAAAACAAAAAAACAACATTAAAGTTCATTAATTAATTAGTACCCTTTTCTTTTTTGAAAACATTATTGGTAATTTTTAATATATTTTTGTCTACATTCATTATTTTATATTTTATGAATGTTTGTTGACAGGACTTTCGAGAGATTTCGATTAAATTTTAAAAATAAAACCAGATATTAAAAATTTAGCAGATTTTTCTTCGAAAGTTTTCATTTATTGAGCAATTCTCTGAGATTTCGGTCATTCGATTTTTTTTGTATTTTTTAATCCGGCTGAAACTTTTTCGGTGCCTTCGGTATGCCCAAAGAAGCCATTTTGCATCATTAGTTTGTCCATAAAATTTTCCATACAAGTTTGGCAGCTGTCCATACAAAAATGATATGTGAAAATTCAAAAATCTGTATCTTTTGAAGGAATTTTTTGATCGATTTGGTGTCTTCGGCAAAGTTGTAGGTATGGATATGGACTACACTGAAAAAAAATGATACACGGTAAAAAAAAAATTGGTGATTTTTAATTTAACTTTTTGTCACTAAAACTTGATTTGCAAAAAAACACTATTTTTATTTATTTTTTGATATCTTTTAGAGGACATAACATGCCAACTTTTCAGAAATTTCCAGAATGGGCAAAAAATCTTTGACCGAGTTATGATTTTTTGAATCAATACAGTTTTTTTCAAAAAAACATGAATTTTCCTGTTTTTTAACGTTTGCATGGCAATATCTCAGCAACTATGGGTCGTATCAACAAAGTTCAATAAAGCAAAATATAGAGAATTTTCTCAGCTTTTCAAAAAAATTTTAAGGGTGGGCAAACATGGGCACTTATTTTAAAAAATGAAAAACTGCGACTATTTTCAAAAAAGTTACCTAAAATGGTTATAACTTGAAAACGGTACAGTTTATCAAAAATTCACTAAAGTTCTTTTTGATTGCAAATTCGATTTTACATCGAAAAATGAAGTTGAAAAATTTTTGCGACCAATATTTCGATTTTCGGGCGATTTCTATAAAAACTCTTGCAAAATAAATTGTTTTAAATGTGAAAATCAGCAATCTAGATAACCTGCCAAACATACGAGAATTTCAATCAATTTTTTTTGCTGGTCCTTAAATTTTTGAAATCATTTTTTCAGAAAGACAGGACGATATTTTTTTAAATATTCTTACTGTACTGTACTGTTTCAGTACGATTTTTAATATTTTATATAATATAATTAAAACTTTTTATGATTATTCTAATTTTGTCAAAAATTTGAATATTTATTCAACAAAGTAAATTTTCATTTTTGAGAGTCTCTTGTAAAGAACATTTGGCCTCTTTGGGTGTTTCATTCAACTTACCATTATTTCCTCAAAAACAATCCATCGATGTACAGTGACGATTCGCTAGACCAAACTAAACATTGAAATCCAATTAGTTATCAATCTCGTTATTCATTAGTGTGACGACAAAAAAAAATGGCTTATTTTCCAATAACTTTACCCAATTGCTTAGGCAAATCTACATATCTGTACCAAGTATGAGCGAAATCAAATGATACGCTGTTAATTGTAGAAGTCTGTGAAAAATAATATTTATCTCTCGGATTAGTTTTCAAAAAGACGTTAGAGACTACTTACAAAAAAAACAATTTCAAAAAATGCTTGAGATTGTTCATCTACAAACAAATGAAGTGTTGTTTCAGTTTGAAGAAAAGGGAAAATTAATGCCGGAGGTCACGGTGGCTCCTACGGCTTTTTGAAAACTCATCCGAGATCTATCCAAAAACATCTTTTTTCGTCCTCAGACATTTTGTTTTAAATTTCATCAACTTCAACAACTTATCAATTCTGTTCATATAAAAAGTATTTTTCCCCAAATTTTTAATTTTTTTTCTTGTCACCCTATTGATCATTAAATTCAACGCGGATTACAGATACCCTCTCTGTACCATCGACTCATATTCATCATACCATCACATCAAACAAAACAAATCTCCACAAGTTTATGACACGTGTTGTTAATTCTCGCATCATTTGTTCTATGTTGTTGTTATATCTTGATGAATTAGGTGATAGGCAATTCTATTAGTAATCATCAAGATAATAAGTTAGAGCACGAACTGAATCATAGGGGCATGTCCTTACAGGACGATGATACTGCCAGTATAAAGTCCTATGGCAGTCACAAGAATCGCCCCTTCAAGGACGAAAGCCACAAGGGCAGTGCCGAAACGCTGGAGGGCGAAGAAAAGCGCGACGCCAGCAAGGAGGACCTAGGAATTGACGAAGGTAACTTCCGAAAAGTTTCGGTGACGCCGTGATCTAAAATTTTTTTTCTCTGACTTTCCAGAACTCGACGACGAGTGCGAGGGTGAGGAGGGTCCTCTGGACGGGGAAATGATCATCCACGCGGAAGAGGACGAGGTGATCGAGGACGCGCCGGCCGACTGCTTCCCGGACAACTGCTACAAGCGGTTCCCGGCGCTGGCCGGCGACGACGACGCGCCGTTCTGGCAGGGCTGGGGCAACCTGCGGCTCAAGACGTTCCAGCTGATCGAGAACAAGTACTTCGAGACGGCCGTCATCACGATGATCCTGCTGAGTAGTTTGGCCCTGGTGAGTCTAAGTGTTAGTTGTGATCTACAGGATTTAAAGTCACTCTGTCCCCTTTTTTAGGCCCTCGAGGATGTGCACCTGCCGCACCGACCAATCTTGCAGGACGTCCTGTACTACATGGACAGGATATTCACGGTGATCTTTTTTTTAGAGATGTTGATCAAGTGGTTGGCGCTCGGCTTCCGGGTGTACTTTACGAACGCCTGGTGCTGGCTCGATTTCATCATTGTGATGGTAAGTGTGCGAGTTCTTGAACTGAATGTCAAATGAAGGTCCTGTTTCCCCTAACCTCCCAATCACTAAACACCCCCTCCAAATCGCCAGAAAAAAACAACTCTCATTGCGATCAGCGCACAGAAAATGAAGAAAACAAAAACACAAAGAAACCAAACACTCTCTCTATCCTTTCACCCTCTGATCGTTCATGCAATCGTCCATTTTCACAAAGGTGTACTTAAAAAAAATCAAGAAATAAAAAAAACTTCTGCGTAAAGACCCTTAGAGCAAGCGTAGAAAAAAACACAGTTGCTCGAAAATGTTACATGAAACTGTTTGAGCTTCCCTTGGCAAACGGAATAAGTTGAAAAAGTTTATTTTTCAAAGATTGAAAAAAGAAAACTGATTTGTGTTAGCTTTCGGTTTTAATCAATTTAGTTATTTTACCTTTACCATTAAAAAAATACATTTTTTTATTCAATTTGTTTAACAAATTCATTTTACTATACCAAATTTATTTTCTTTACCCAAATCATAGAAAATTTATTCAAATAACAAAATCAGCGATGGTACTACTTTACAGTTCATAGTCAATTGAGAAATTTTCCAGATTCCAAAATACATTTTGCATTATTAATTTATTCGTAAAAAAATGCAGATAGTCATTAAAAATACCGACAAAATGAAAAAAAAAGTTGAATGTTGGAATGTTGAAAATTGGTAACCTACCAGGGATGGAATAATCGCAAAAAAAATCAATTTTGCTGGCGAACTTACTTCACCCGCGAAAGAGAGAGGAGGCAAATCACGCAAAAGAAAATCGCTCCCGAAATTCTCCCAGAAAATCAATCTGCGGATGATTTTTTGTGAGTTTCCTTGTCAGCACCACTTAAAAATATTTTTTTCACTTTGTTTACACATAGCCCATCTACAAAATGTGACAGGTAATTTTTCGACGCGTGACGTTACACTTGCAAATGTAGTAGTGAAAAAGATGTTCCGCCGGATAATCAAAATGATGATTTCTTTAGATTTCTTTTACCGATCTTTCGTGCGCGAGAGAGGAGAGCCATGCTCCCTTCGGATTTTTTCTCTTGATGAACGTCCAATGATTTTCTTTTGATGATGATTATTCAATCGCTGTAACCTACAATAATTATATTTTTGACACAAAATCTTTCACCGTTCTCAGATTAAATTGCAAATTTTGTTTTACGATGGGTTTTTTAAATTGGATTTTAAAACTTCTAAAATTTAAAAAATCTGTTTTGGGAATTGTAACTTAAAAAAAGATTAGAAAAAATGATTTAAAATATCAATTTCATATCACCAGCCCGCAATTTTTTTAAAGGAATTTAGTATGCAGGACAGCTTCTTTGAGAAGAAAAGTGCATTGAAAAAATCTCCAAAAGAGAGAAAAAAATATTTGCGAGACCGTAGAGAATAACTGAGTTTTAATAAAATATATATTTCAAGAAAGGCGAAATCGATAAGCGATGGTCTCTCAATGGATCTCACTTTTAATTTCGTTAGATCTATTGTTCTGGTTCTGTTTATAAATATTAGTTCTCTACGGAAATTGACAGCACTTTTAGCAAAGTATATCGAATTTATGAGGTAAGGCAGATCTTTCAGCTATTAAATTGAACATAGCAAGTAAAACGTATTTTATATGCACATATTCAGAGAAGTTTAAATAGTACCATTTACCGGAAAACTTTCATCGGATTTTTTGCTATTAATTTAATTGAAAAACGTTTTTGAATTAAAATACATTTTAACAATCAGCATTCCACGACAAACAGTAAGTCTCAAAATCAAAAGTTTTCGTTATTTAAATATGCAACTTTTGGTACCCAAAAAAGTATAGGTCATCGCTGAAATTTTAAAGTTATCGCAGTTTTAGCGGAAAATATCGATTTTTATCCGTTGTTGTCATTTTCCCGTTTTACCCAGTTTTTATGTTAGTAAAATCATATCTCTGAAACGTGTTAATGGATATTTTTGGATATATTTTGTAAAATACTACAAGGAACCAAAGAAGAATATTAGAAGAGAACTTGAAATCGGCAAATGAAATTTTCATAGGACCTCTTCAAATATTCAGCTAGTTTTATTAAAACTTCAACAATTTTTTCCTTCAAAACTCATCCAATAACACTTCTTTTGAAATGTGCTCCAAAATTGGTTCAGCCGTTCCGGAGATATGATTTTTTGAAAAATGTGGTTTTTGCGAAAATCGACGAAAAACACATTTTTTCGGACCACCCTATTTCAGATAGAACCACTCTAATCGCCAAGCAAAAAAAAAATACGGGTCCAATTATTTGAGCCAAAGAACCCCCACTCGAAATTTAAGCCAAATCGGAGTACTTTTGATTTGGAGACTACATAAATACTATCCATTCATACACCTACACCTCAGCAAAAACATACAAACTCCTAACTACCCTTAACCCAACCCACCTCCCCATCTATTTACCCCCAAACAAAAAACCTCCCCAAACCACCCCCCCCCCCTCAAAACTATCCCTCATCCCAACCTCACCCCACACATCACCAATAACCCATCATCATCCATATTTACTTCCCATAAACATATCAATACACAACTATCTCACCAATCACCAACTAACACACTAATCCAATAACCACACCCTATCTTACCATAAACTACCCTCCCACTTACACAATAAAATATCCCCCTCTATCATTAAAAACCCCATCCTAACAATAAATACACCCCCCACCAAAATAAACCAATTTTTCCCCCATCACAAATCAAAAACAACACCCCCACCCCCAACCAAACCCACCCCCCCAAACCCACCCCCCAAAATAACCACCCCCACCACCCCCCCCCCATATCCATATCTCTCTCCCAACCCATCCCCCCAAACCTTCCCCTTTTAATATTCTCACACTACCAACCCCATAACGCTCACTTTTACTTCTTCCTCTTCCCAACCTCTAATCTCACTCATCTACCCCATCCTCTCTCATCTTCCCCACCCTATCCTATCACACTCATTTCTGTCCATCTCTACCTACCCCTATACTTCCCTCTCCTCACCACACCCCCCCCCCCCCCCCCCTCCTCTCTAAATATCACCCCCACACAATCACCAATACACTCAAAACACCTACTATAACAACAACAACAACCCCTAATATACCACTACTACTACAACACCCACAACACTACTAAAACTACCTACTTACTATCCCCCACCTAAAATACACCACTCCCCTATAAAATCTAACAAAAAAATTCAATATAAACTAAAACAAAATATATCATTCACGCAAATCACAGCTGGAGTGCTACTTATCTATCTGTTTGCTAAGAATGTTTTGTTTTTATTTCCATTTAAAGTGTAAAACAATTTGTTTTTGTGTGCGAATACCTGAGGAGAGTGTAACCTACCGCTAATCTTTAAAAATAAGTAGCCTCCAAGTGCGCTCGAAGGATCTCGAAGCTCTCTCCTCAAAAAATGTCAACAACAAACGCATCACGCACACTCTCTTCTCATATGATTGACAAGCAAGGATAGTAAACGACTAGCAGTGAGTCGCTCTCGCGAGCGTTGCGCTCACTCTCTTTGCTTTGTTCTGTCAAGTGAAGAGATGAAAGATTTACTCGTTAGCTGAGAGCGTGATTGTTTTGTATTAATATTTTTTAACAAAAATAAGCTCTTTTCGTATGAATATCTGTTCTGTGGTAATGTGTGCGGGTGTGCAAAATACGCAAAATGTGCTAGACAAATGACAGGTTTAAAAAAATAACTCCGCTAGCTGAGCTTTAAACAAACAGGTGTCAAAAAGTTCCATGTGTTTGCTCCCTTTTAATTGTTTCTTTCTGATTGTTTTAAGTATTTACCGGTTCTGTTTTCTGTAAATAATAGCCAAAAGTCCCGCGTGTCTTCTAAAGTGTCACTGTTCGTGAAGATCGTTGTTTGGAACCGTCCGAATTGGCACAGTTTCACCACAAATCACAACCACACACTCACGGTTTTCAACCAGTGTCTTCGCAAACGAGCAGTCTTTCCATGGTCACGTAGCACCTTCTCTTCATATAGAAACCTCCTCTCCCTCGGTAGCATGACGCTCTACTATTGTACAGACAAACGCTCTTTCTCTTTAAGGTAAAAGTCGACAATTAAGCAAAAGTGACCAATTTTGAGAAATCCTCATAAAAGTTTTTGAAAATATTATAAGTTTCTATTCAACTGATTTACTAAATGTTATCTGTTGTACAATAATTTCTTTGCCAAGTGTTTCAAGCAAATCGTGAGAAAAAAAAACAAAAATCAGACATGATCGACGCTAGGGTCTGCAGCGACAAAAAGCAAAATTTTAGAGACAGAATAACTCATCACTCTCATTACTCTCCGCCTCCGTATCTCATCGAATCGACCAAACTGTCATCGAATCGCTTCTCTTTCACTCTCTTTCTCTCAAACTGAACCACTACTACGACACACACACACAAACATCTGTACACGACATACCTCACTCTCGCACACTCACACACTATCAGCAGGAGAAAAATAAATAAATAAATGCAGAGTGTCATCCCCCTCGATTGATCCCCTCGAAACGCTCCCAAAATGAAACAAAAATGAGACTAGAGAGAAGCAAACCTCAAGTTGAACGCTATCGCTCTTTCTCTCACTCTCACCACCACCTCTCTCTCTCTCTCTCTGTTTCTCTTTATCTCTTTCTCTATGTGTGCGATTTTTTTTTGTCTCTCTATTTCTCAACGAACGCAAAACTACGAAATGAAACGAACAGGTGTCCTTAATCAACTTCGTGGCTTCACTCTGTGGAGCGGGTGGTATTCAAGCATTCAAAACTATGCGAACTCTTAGGGCACTGCGTCCGCTACGTGCCATGTCCCGTATGCAGGGTATGAGGGTACGTAGCTTCCTGCTGGATAATCGATCAACTTAAAAACCAGTCAGCAACCATAAATGTTGAAAAAAGTTCTTTTAAATCTTCACTATTTCTACTTTTGTTTCAATTTTAATAAAAAATTATCAGCCATTCGCATTCGAAACTCGTTCAAAGCAAGCTTCCCATCAATAGCGCGATTCTTCAGTTTTTCTTAGTTTTCTACAAAAAAAAAAAAAACATTCAAAACTTCATTTCGTTCTCCTACTTCTCCCCCCTGTAGTAGTTAGAGTAGTAGCCAATCCGATCAGATTTTAGCCTGCCTCCCCCCATAAACCACCCGCCTTGCCTTACGTACACTAAAAATTTTACATAAAACATTCAACTACAAAAATATAACTAGAATAGAACACACAAACACACACAAGTTACTTGCTTTCAGTTTCTTTTCTTGAACAACACACCTAACACTATCGTTCTTGCCCCTCAAATATTTCAACACCTAAAGGTTACTAAAAAAAAGCTTTTAGATTAGTCGCAAACAAGTTGATTTGTAGAAAAATAGCATGTTTTACAATACAAAAAAAACAACTCAACTCAAACTTACTAGCTTTCTTGAATTAAGCAGCAACATCAATTTCCAATTTCAATCGTGAAAACTTAATTTTTCCGACAGATTTTGAACGCAACTGTTACAAATAGTCCTATAAGACTTGTTTTCCATTAGAGTAAAATCCTATTGCAACTTCGAATTTCTATTAAGAAATTAAAACAAGAGCAATTCTCTACCAAAACCGGAAATGAATTTTATTTGTATTTTTTGATTTGGCTCAAACTTTGTGGGGGCCATCCCTATGACCAAAGAAGCCATTTTGCATCATTAGTTTGTCCATATAAATTTCCATACAAATTTGGCAGCTGTTCATACAAAAATGGTACGTAAATATTCGAAAATCTGTAACTTTTGAAGGAATTTTTTGATCAATTTGGTGTCTTCGGCAAAGTTGTAGGTATTGTTAAGGACTATTTAGAAAAAAATAGGTACACGGAAAAAAAAATTTCCCGATTTTTTTATTAACTTTTTTTTCACAAAAACTCAAATTCCCAAAATACGTATTTTTTGATTTTCGAGATTTTTTGATATGTTTTAGAGGACAAAAATCCGCAACTTTTGAGCTATAGAGAAACATGGTCAAAAAATCTGCCGCCGAGTTATGATTTTTTGAAAAACTGGTGATTTTTGGAAAAAATCGAAATTTCATACATAAAATTTTTTTGACCTCATTTTTTTATGCAAAATTGAATTTGCAATCGAAAATTACTTTACAGATTTTTTGATAAAGGGCCACGTTTTCAAGATATAGCCACCGAAAGTTTGATTTCAGCGAAATATTTGCAGTTTTTCGATTTTTTAAAATAGTGACCATGAGTGACCATCTCTAAAAATATTTTTTTTTGAAAAGTTCAGAAAATTTGCTATAAAATTGTCTAAGAGACATCGAAGATTGTACCTCTGGTTGTTGAGATACAGCGGCTTAAAGAAAAAGAAACACGAAAATTGAGGTTTTCTAAGTCTCACCCAAACAGCCCACAATTTTCTAATGACGATATCTCAGCAATTAATGGTTCAATTTTCAATGTTAATACATGAAACATTCGTGAAATTTTCCGATCTCTTCGAAAAAAATATTTTGAAAATTTTTAAATCAAGACTAACATTTCAAATGGGCATAATATTCAATGTTTGGCCCTTTTAAAATGTTAGTCTTGATTTAATTTTTTTCAAAATATTTTTTTCGAAAAGATCGGAAAATTTCACGAATGTTTCATGTATTAACTTTGAAAATTGAACCATTAGTTGCTGAGATATCGTCATTAGAAAATCGTGGGCTGTTCGGGTGAGACTTAGAAAACTTCAATTTTCGTGTTTCTTTTTCTTTTAGCCGCTGTATCTCAACAACCAGAGGTCCAATCTTCGATGTCTCTTAGACAATTTTATAGCAAATTTTCTGAACTTTTCAAAAAAAATATTTTTAGAAATGGTCACTCATGGTCACTATTTTTAAAAATCGAAAAACTGCAAATATTTCGCTGAAATCAAACTTTCGGTGGCTATATCTTGAAAACGGGGCCCTTTATCAAAAAATCTGTAAAGTAATTTTTGATTGCAAATTAAATTTTGCATAAAAAAATGAGGTCAAAAAAATTTTATGTATGAAATTTCGATTTTTTCCAAAAATCACCAGTTTTTCAAAAAATCATAACTCGGCGGCAAATTTTTTGACCATGTTTCTCTATAGCTCAAAAGTTGCGGATTTTTGTCCTCTAAAACATATCAAAAAATCTCGAAAATCAAAAAATACGTATTTTGGGAATTTGAGTTTTTGTGAAAAAAAAGTTAATAAAAAAATCGGGAAATTTTTTTTTCCGTGTACCTATTTTTTTCTAAATAGTCCTTAACAATACCTACAACTTTGCCGAAGACACCAAATTGATCAAAAAATTCCTTCAAAAGTTACAGATTTTCGAATATTTACGTACCATTTTTGTATGAACAGCTGCCAAATTTGTATGGAAATTTATATGGACAAACTAATGATGCAAAATGGCTTCTTTGGTCATAGGGAAGGCCCCCACAAAGTTTGAGCCAAATCAAAAAATACAAAAAATAAAAATGGTCGAAATCGGCCGGTTTTGTAGAGAATTGCTCACAATTAAACAATTCTTGTAAGAATGCTAAAATCAAACAGGAATTTTAAACTAATCTTGTTTTAGATTTTCCAATATGAAAAGACATAAAAACGAATTTCAAATTGATAAATTTAACTTTTGCAATCCCTTTCAAAACAAATCTTTTGAATGGGATTGAAACGTAGCGAAGGCCACGAAATCCTTAATTTTTCTGGACCGTGAAATTTGGCCAAGACCGGAAAATACACTAGTATCTAATATCCAGTTCAAGTCTACAAATCATAAAACTTTGACCAGTATTTGATTAAAATATTTTTTGGACAAAAATAGCTTTAAAAATAATGAGAAATAATTTTACAAACTTACAAAAAAAAATAATATTATACGTTTTCTCCAAACAGAGTAAAATCATAACGAATTTCTTTTAAATATTATCTAACTCATAATCTTTCAGATAATCTTGTAGGAATTTTTATAGTTTGCTGAGGATTTCCCACAATGAAAATTTTGTCATAAAAGGCAGCGTTTTACAAATTTATCTGAGCTATACAAATTGGACAAAATCGCGATTTCAAGAGTTAAACAAATTTATCAAATAAAATAAACAAGCCAAGTGCAATCAAATCCAAAATAAAATTACTTATTTAACATCTTTAGAATCTGTCAAAATCGAAAAGTATGGTTTTATAAAAATTTTAATAAATAAAAAGCACGATCAGAAACTCTAATCAATAAAAGCTATATTATCGGCATTTGAATATTTGAACTTGTTTTGTTGAAATTAAGGCATCATCATTTAGCTCTTTGTTTTTTAAGAGACTGTAATTGTCGGTATTTTTAAGCAAATCGTTAAGATAAAAGAAATGACTGGAGTGATAGCAAAAGTCTTCACAAATAAGAAAAATTCAGAAAAGTTACATTAAAATGACTGTGACTTCAACATGTTGCAAAATTCAATATTAATTTTACTTGAATTTTCAATCTACTGGCCGATCAGTAATATTGATTTGTTTTTATAAACGTGTCTCTACTTTTGAACTTTGAGATATTTTTTTTAAAGCAGGCCCAGATTCCGAAAAAACATAGACATTCGAATTTACTTTACTTTCTGTGCGTTTTAATCATTAACGTTATCCAAAGTTAAGCTTGTAACAAAAATAAATAATTGTAAATAATTGAAATGAAAATTCTCAAAACTTTTTGTAGTTACTTTTGCAATTTTCTGCAGCTTTAAAAAAGTAATGTTTTTTCCTCTAATCGCCAAAAATTAATCTTAATTGCCTGGTTAAAAAATATATAAAGTTACCTCATAAAATACTTTTTAAATGCTAAAAATGCCTATTTTTTATAGTTTTAATCTAGAGCGTCCAATTTCACGGGGTTACAAAATTCCCGGGAAACGAGAAATTTTCAACAAAGTTCACGGAAATTCCCGAGAAATTTAAAAATTTCGATAATTGTTCTAATCCCGGTTCTGGATAATATTTTGCAACAAAATTATATAAAATAGCAACTAAAATGGTCAAAATAAATTTGAGGATCAATTAATGCCTTGACTGCTTGAAAAAAAAACATATAACAGCAAGAAAAAAAATGTATTTTTTTTTGTATTTTTGATTGTTTTTCTAATCACAGTGTTGGGACTGTGGAGTGAGTAAAATGAATCGATGCTCCAAAACCATAAAAGAGTTAGTTTTAGAGAATATGTTAAAGGATAATATTGACACATTAAGTTGAAATGAAAAAAAAATTTGCATTTTTTTCATGTTTTTCTTAGCAAATCTTTTTTCCAGAATAAATCTTTCAGCTCATGAATAAATAGATAAGCATTGAATTTATTGCGCAATTCTCACTAACTTGGACTTCGCACTAAATTATTGCTATCGATCGCACTGGTTTGGGAAATTTTAATTTTCTCAAAAATGATCAAAGCGAGACGTTGTTGCTCACTTGTCAATCGCAATTTTAAAGTGCGAATGTCCAGTTTGGTGGAAACTGCGACTGGAAATGTAAATAAACAACTGCTGGTTGCCTAGTTTTTGAAAATTTTGTTGTCAAAAGTGCGAGAGAAAAGTGCCAAATCCAAGTTACAGTGCAAAGATCAATACCTTAAAAACACAACTCAAAGTTAGAGCGAGTTTTTGAAATATGTTTGCATTTACTGGGCACCATTTATATAAAACGAGGTAGTTTTTTAATGTTTCAGCTTAGTAAATAACTTAAATGCTCTTGGTTAAAAGAATTTTCATAGCAAGATAGATAGTTCAGATATTTTTTTTATATTACTCTTACGCCCTTGGTAGCTCTAGTGCTCTATAAATTTTCAACTTAAAGCTGTAATTTCTCGAACACATTTAAACAAATTAACCATTTTTTTTCTTACACAACCCTCATTGAGACATTTAATGATACAAATTCAATTTTCATCTAATTTGGTTATTGTAGAAACGTGAAAAAACTCAATTTTGATTTTTTTCTTACCCTCGTAATCTATTCCCAGTTGTGAATGCTTCAGCAATTAGTAATATTCGAAAAAAAACCCTTGACATAGAATTTTCAGACAAACTGATAAGTTCAATTCAATCAATGGAATAAAATAAATTTGAGATTTCTTTTTTTTTGCAAATTAAAAAAGAATGTGTCAAGAAATTAGGAGAATGTATATTTCCGCTTGAATTTCGGGAATTCCCGGGAAATTGGACGCTCTAGAAGTCAGACTATTTCCCGACGTTTTGAAATAAATAAGTAATTTTTTCTCATTTTTTGCAGAATCCAGACGTTTACCAAAGTATCTGCTTTTCCGACTTCTTTTTACGCAAAAGATATTAGAAAAGCTTCAAATTTGGCCTCCAGATATCAAATCTCGATCTCACCTTCAAACTTTAATGTCTAAATAAAACCGTGTTGTTAAATGTCCTACAAAATTTCATCAAATAATTAATTTATTCCAGTCAGCTGTAAATTTCTCTAAGAGAGCGTTTTTATGTAACGTAACTTAAAAATTGTGTTTATAAACACCATCGTAACAAAATTTCCATACAAATTAAAAAAAAATCAAGACATTTTGCCAAGTGTGAGTTTCTTGTAGGAAATTCAATCTATCTACAATATAAAAAAAAATCGACGGGTTTGTTCGAACGCGAATAGGTTCAATACGGAGCGTCGGATCGAGGTGTCTTTTGTTGCGTTGGGTTCGTATAAGTCCAAGGAAGGTTCTTACGCCAAAAAGTTACAACTTTGGCCACTCTGGAACCGATTCCGGAAAATCTGCCGATTGTATGGAAAAAGCTACGTATAATCAAATTTTGATCACAGGAGGCTGAACAAACAAAAGAGCTAAAAACGTCAACAAACGAAGAAAAGGCAGAACGAAGTTTGTCGGGTAAGGCTTGTTCCCTATAACTTCGTTGAAGGGTAAAAGAAAGTCCGATTAATCCTGTTGGCAGTTAGAAGCAATTCGATAAAAAGAAATCGGTTTATTTACCTGACTGTATTTAAAAGAAACTGGTATTTACATAGGAAGCATATGAAAAAACACGTTTTGCTAATAAAAACGCAAAAAAATAAGATCAACTCGGATCGATTTGTCAAACTGTTTGCAATTGTTGCATTTTAGGATTTAATTTTAAAACAAATGTATCGTTCAAAAATATCCTCTGTACTTCTGAATTTGAAACAACAATTACATCGCTAGTTTACGTAGTTTTAAAATATCAGCGAACCTTGCAAAAAAACTTCACGCTAAAATAAAACGACGAACCTGACAGTTCCGCACGACGCTTTCTTCACCCTTACCAAACGGTTTTCCTCAAAAGAACCGGCTTTGCAGTCAAAGAAATCAAACTGACCAACTTACGACAAGATTAAACTATAAAATAACTCACTCACTGTTGTACATACATACACACACCACAAAAAAAACGCTTTTGCTTTTGTCGCATTTCGGTTTGTCAAACAAAACGGTACAACTCTGCTGATTCGACTATCGTAAATGTAATCGATTTGCTGATTCAAATGTGTTAAATCACCGGAGATCAACCGTAACACTACTGTTTGCAACATGTTCTGTTCATCCACCTCTGTAATATCTGTTGTACATACCCTTCAACATGCTTTTCCGTTCATCGCGTGCCTAATTTGTTCAGCCTTAGATGTAGTATTGCGCATTCTTAATCAAAACAGGTGTCATCAATATGTTTTCCTTCCGTTTGTACTGTTACGACGATCATCCCATCTTCCAGCTGCAACTGCGTCCAATAACATATTTTTTCTTCACCCTACCATCACCCTCAACGCTCATCCTCCAGGTTGTCGTCAATGCATTGGTACAGGCTATACCGTCCATCTTCAACGTGTTATTGGTGTGTTTGATCTTTTGGTTGATTTTCGCCATCATGGGCGTCCAGCTGTTTGCCGGAAAGTACTTCAAGGTGCGTACTCCTCCACAGTACTTGTTCGGAAACTGAGCGTTGTTTAACTGGGCTGCTTTTTAACTGGGCGCTCGCTAACTGGACCACAGCCCAGTTGAAAAGCAGACACACGTCAAAAAATCAAAACAAACCTAAATGACCGAGGGGCAAACAAATCATTTTCGCTTGCGAGCAGCTTCCTTCACCCGCGAAAGAGAGAGAGGAGGCAAATCACGCAAAAGAAAATCGCTCCCGAACTTCTCCAAGAAAGTCAATCTGTCAGCACCACTTTAAATCATGTATTTCGCATTGTTTACATACATTGCCCATCTACAAAAAGTGACAGGTCATTTTTCGACGTGTGACGTTACACTTTCAAGTGTAGTAGTGAAAAAGATGTTCGAAAATCAAGATGATGATTTTATTGGATTATTTTAGATTGTTCTCTTCGGATTTTTTCTCTTGAAGAACGTTCAAAGATTTTCTTTTGATGATGATTCTTCCATCGCTGCCGAGGGGTTAATGGATGCAAAAATCATGTTCAATAAATAAAAAAAAGCTTGTTTCAAACTTTTATCTAATTTCAAGTCACAATAAAAGAAATATGAATAGTAAGTATTTTGAGTAACCGTTATGTTCATGTTTCATCTGGAAAATATTATGCATCGGTGGTCCCCTTGAAATTTTCATTCAGCCCAGTTAGCAAGCAGCATTCGGTGATTATACATGACTCGTCATGACATGACTTGCTCAATGTTGCTTTATATTTTTTTTGCTATTAGTGCGTCGACACGAACAAGACGACACTGTCGCACGAGATCATCCCGGACGTGAACGCGTGCATCGCGGAGAACTACACCTGGGAGAACTCCCCGATGAACTTTGACCACGTGGGGAAGGCCTACCTGTGTTTGTTCCAGGTGGCCACGTTCAAGGGATGGATCCAGATCATGAACGACGCGATCGACTCGCGGGACGTAAGTTAAAGGATGGCGGTTGAAGGTTTAGCGTTTCGGAAGTTGACCGGAAGTTCTTTTTCCTTCTCTCTCTTTCTCCCACTCCACCCTATTAATATATATTATGATTAATAATAAACCATAAATTAAACATCATCCCATCCTGCTCAACCCACACAACCATAACTATAACTAATATAACAACACCAAATTAACTAACAACCCTATCCCCAAACCTGTATATCAACAATTCACCCCCAAACCCCCTACTCTTAATTATTTTACTCAACTCTCATAATACATACTTCATTCCACCCCCATACCAACACCTCCAATCTCCTCATTTCTCTCCTCCTCACATACTTCCAAACCTCTTCCCCCATTATCTATAATATTTCACCCCACCCAACCCCTCCACATAACCTCTAACCCCCAACTCACAAAACACCAAACTCATATTCTCCCCCCATCCAACTATAACCTCCACATCACAACCCAACACTAACTCCAATACACAACAATTTATACAACTTCAACACCCATATCTCTTCCTCTTTACACCAACACATCATATTCCCCTAACCCTCTCCCTTATCATTACTACCTTAAATTCACAACACTTTAAACATACTACTCTCTATACATAATAATCTCAACTCTATCTCACCCTAACCAAACTCTCCCTATTCCCATAACTTAACTTACGACTATAAAATACCATAACTTATATAAATTCTTCATTCCAAATAATACACTATTAAAACCCAATTTATACCAACTAAAACAATTAATATTTCTCCTTCATACCCATCAATAAAACCCCAAACACCATAACAACCAACAACCTACCAAAAAAAAACCAACAAACCTCTCATCACTTTTTCTTCACAACACTACACAAAAAATCACCCTCATTACTAACCTAAAACCTAACCAACCCCTATAATTCAACCCATCTATTTACTTTAATTTAATTACATTACCTATCCTGAAAATTCAAGTACCCAAAAATACCAATCATATATCAAAATCTAATAACATTTTGAAACCTCCACTCATGACCATTTCAATATCGACAACGAGAGAGTCCACTGTATCTGCAAAATGTTCATAATTATTATCGAATTCTGTCCAGTTTGAATGTTTAAACAATTTGGCAAATTTTCTTTTGATTTCCAGTTATTCAAAATTCACTCAAATAAAAGCTCACTAAGGATAGCGTTAGTCATAATTCGTTCTAACAAAACTTTCTACTCCTCTATCTCCTTTTTCATTTCTTTTCTTATTTCCTTAACATAAAAAAAAACTTTCCCCTTTGACTTTGAGTAGATTTCCATTTTGCTCATCGCGTCAGATTTTTAAACTGTGTCCCAAATGTGTGTGTTAGCAGCAACATCTTACTGATCCTCATAGCACAGCAATAACAATTGAGGCAAATTACAAATTCACGTAACTACCCATATTAGAAAATTCGACAATTATGTCAAATCAATTCCGAGTAAAACCAAAAATCATCGACAAGGCAACGTCTCTTTAAAATGGCATATGGATAATCCGAAGGTTTCAAGAAACTTCGGTCTGAGATTCCCAAAAATGTGTCGACGTGGAAATCACCAAAATCACAAAAAAAAGGTCTTTTAAATTCCATTTTTGCAAAAAATATGCGTATTTTTATGCAGAATAATTAGTAGCTACGTTTGACGTCTTCGAAAAACTTTTATGAAATTTTCTTTTACACAACATTTTAGAAGACAACAAAGCCTACAAACGTCATCCAGCTATAAGTTAAATTGTAGTTGATAACCTGAGCAATTCTCTACCAAAACCGGAAATGGATTTTATTTGTATTTTTTGATTTGGCTCAAACTTTGTGGGGGCCTTCCCTATGACCAAAGAAGCCATTTTGCATCATTAGTTTGTCCATATAAATTTCCATACAAATTTGGCAGCTGTTCATACAAAAATGGTACGTAAATATTCGAAAATCTGTAACTTTTGAAGGAATTTTTTGATCAATTTGGTGTCTTCGGCAAAGTTATAGGTATTGTTGAGGACTATTTAGAAAAAAATAGGTACACGGAAAAAAAAATTTCCCGATTTTTTTATTAACTTTTTTTTCACAAAAACTCAAATTCCCAAAATACGTATTTTTTGATTTTCGAGATTTTTTGATATGTTTTAGGGGACAAAAATCCGCAACTTTTGAGCTATAGAGAAACATGGTCAAAAAATCTGCCGCCGAGTTATGATTTTTTGAAAAACTGGTGATTTTTGGAAAAAATCGAAATTTCATACATACAATTTTTTTGACCTCATTTTTTTATGCAAAATTGAATTTGCAATCGAAAATTACTTTACAGATTTTTTGATAAAGGGCCCCGTTTTCAAGATATAGCCACCGAAAGTTTGATTTCAGCGAAATATTTGCAGTTTTGCGATTTTTAAAAATAGTGACCATGAGTGACCATTTCTAAAAATATTTTTTTTGAAAAGTTCAGAAAATTTGCTATAAAATTGTCTAAGAGACATTGAAGATTGGACCTCTGGTTGTTGAGATACAGCGGCTTAAAGAAAAAGAAACACGAAAATTGAAGTTTTCTAAGTCTCACCCAAACAGCCCACCATTTTCTAATGACGATATCTCAGCAATTAATGGTTCAATTTTCAATGTTAATACATGAAACATTCGTGAAATTTTCCGATCTCTTCGAAAAAAATATTTTGAAAAAAATTAAATCAAGTCTAACATTTTAAATGGGCATAATATTCAATGTTTGGCCCTTTTAAAATGTTAGTCTTGATTTAATTTTTTTCAAAATATTTTTTTCGAAAAGATCGGAAAATTTCACGAATGTTTCATGTATCAACATTGAAAATTGAACCATTAATTGCTGAGATATCGTCATTAGAAAATGGTGGGCTGTTTGGGTGAGACTTAGAAAACTTCAATTTTCGTGTTTCTTTTTCTTTAAGCCGCTGTATCTCAACAACCAGAGGTCCAATCTTCAATGTCTCTTAGACAATTTTATAGCAAATTTTCTGAACTTTTCAAAAAAAATATTTTCAGAAATGGTCACTCATGGTCACTATTTTTAAAAATCGAAAAACTGCAAATATTTCGCTGAAATCAAACTTTCGGTGGCTATAACTTGAAAACGGGGCCATTTATCAAAAAATCTGTAAAGTAATTTTCGATTGCAAATTCAATTTTGCATAAAAAAATGAGGTCAAAAAAATTTTATGTATGAAATTTATATTTTTCCAAAAATTACCAGTTTTTCAAAAAATCATAACTCGGCGGCAGATTTTTTGACCATGTTTCTCTATAGCTCAAAAGTTGCGGATTTTTGTCCCCTAAAACATATCAAAAAATCTCGAAAATCAAAAAATACGTATTTTGGGAATTTGAGTTTTTGTGAAAAAAAAGTTAATAAAAAAATCGGGAAATTTTTTTTTCCGTGTACCTATTTTTTTCTAAATAGTCCTTAACAATACCTACAACTTTGCCGAAGACACCAAATTGATCAAAAAATTCCTTCAAAAGTTACGGATTTTCGAATATTTACGTACCATTTTTGTATGAACAGCTGCCAAATTTGTATGGAAATTTATATGGACAAACTAATGATGCAAAATGGC
This sequence comes from Culex pipiens pallens, assembly GCF_016801865.2. Lineage (NCBI taxonomy): Eukaryota > Metazoa > Arthropoda > Insecta > Diptera > Culicidae > Culex > Culex pipiens. The sequence goes on from NC_068938.1 coordinate 200,711,356, forward strand.
TTCTTTGGTCATGGGGAAGGCCCCCACAAAGTTTGAGCCAAATAAAAAAATACAAAAAATAAAAATGGTCGAAATCGGCCGGTTTTGTAGAGAATTGCTCACCTTACAATCACCCTGTTTTTCAATAAGTTCAAAAAATAGCTTTTATCAAATTTCGAAGACTTTATTTGGCTACAACGACTCGATTTTTGAATTTTATTTTTTTAAATTGGATGAAACTTTGTTCCCATGTCAAAAGAAGTTATGATGCATCATTATTTATTCCATAAGAGGCTCCGTACAATTTTGGGGGCTTCTGAAAAGGGATTTTCTGATCGATTTGGTGTCTTCGGCCAAGTTGTAGGTTATGCATATGACTTTTCCGAAAAAAGGGTACACGGAAAAAAAGGTTTTTTTATTTTTCTTTTTTTTACTTAAAGTTTAATTCTAAAAATACATATTATTTTCGAATTTTTTTTATATGTTATAGGGGACTAAAAAGACATCTTTTGATCCATAGAGTGTGATGGTGCAACACCATTTTTTTTTGCAATGCAATTTTGAAAGATTGCAAATGAAAATTAAAGTTTAATTGACCTCAAAAAAAAATTGGTCCTAAAATGAGGCCTATGCTGTTGATATTAATTATCAGCTTATTTTTGATCAGCACGCTGACAGTTTGTACTTTGGCTAGAGTCGAGGGACATAAATAAAAAAAAATATTTGCAACGGCCTGATTTAATTAAAAATGTTTATTATTTTTCAAAATATTCTCAAAAATCAGAGAGCTAAAAAATATGTTTTTCAAAATGTTTTACTACACAGAAAAAAAAAGTTGAATTTTGGAATGTTGAAAATTTGGTAGGTTGAATATTACCTCTTTTTTTGAGTAAAATTACATAAAAAATGTGTAGCAATGTGAACCTGATGAATATTCATCAAAAACTGATGAAAATTCATCATTTTCTGAGGTAAAATTAATCATTTTTTTGGACACAAAATCTGTCACCATTTCCTGATGAATATTACCATTTTTTTTTGTGCTCATACCAACTTTGGACATTTTTGACGATTTACATGTATGTAACCCCTTTAAAAAACATTTTTATTTAATGGGACGTTAATTTTTTATCATGTCTAAAGTATTACTGCGGGCGTTAATAATTAGAGTTCACGCGCGGTGATATGACCGCAAGATAATGGTCGCATGACAGCCGCATGACAACCGCAGAACAAATTTTTGGCTGTTGTCAAAGGTTGCCTTGAGTTTTCAGCTGACTTTTTGAAAAATATTCAAAACAAACCAAGTTGACAGCCAAATCAACGCAGAATTTCAGTTCAACATGCTGATATTCACACTGCGGTAGTTAGGCGGCAATAATCTCCTGTCACTCACAGCGAAGGAGAAACGTGATTTTATCTCGCAATAAGCAATATTTACTGAAGCTTTTGATTTTCAATTGTGCTTGGTAGGCCGAGGGACAAGCACTATTGATCCAAATTTCAATGTCAAAACAGGACAATTCCACGCAGAATTTCAAAATTACCACTAGTTTGATTAAGGGGCTACATACATGAAGAATATCACAAAATTTCGTGTTACAGAAAATTTAATAAATCCATTTTCAAACACTCTTAAATGTTTCATGAAGTTATTTCATGATTAAACTGAGTAACAGACGATTTATGTTCAAAATTTTGCCATGCGCAAAGTGAACTGTCAAACTTTGTGAGCGTTTTGCCTTCCTCACCTTACTGAGGAAAGGCTATAAAATCACTCGGAAAATGAACTTCTTAATTCGACCTTGTAGACCCACCTTCACGTATACCTATCGACTCAGAATCATGTTCTGAGCAAATGTCTGTGTGGATGTGTGTAGGTGGGTGGACAAAAAAATTGTCACTCGATTATCTCCGGACTGAATGAACGGATTTTGACCGTATAAGTCTCATTCGATCCGTCTTGGGGTCCCATAGGTCTCTATTTAAAATCAGCAAGTTTAGTTAAGTACTTCAAAAGTTATGCTAAAAAAACGATTTTGGCGTATGTCCGGAAGATTGAAAAAGGGTGGTTTTCGCAAGAAACCCTATCATGTTATACATTTTCAGAAAGGTATTCAAAAGACCTTTCCAATGAGCCCAAAACATTGAAGATCTGACAACCCTATCAAAAGTTATTAGCACTTAAGTGTTATTTATACACTTTTTGGAGGCCGGATCTCAGATATTTCAATGAAAATGATGTCCGGGTCCATCATGCGACCCATCGTTAGTTAGATAATCGAAAGACCTTTCAAATGAACCTAAAACATCATGGATCTGAAAACCCTATCAAAAGTTATTAGCACTTAAGTGTTATTTATAAACTTTTTGGAGGCCGGATCTCAGATATTTTAGTAAAAATGATGTCCGGGTCGATCATGCGACCTGTCGTTAGTTAGATAATCAAAAGACCTTTCAAATGAAATGCGAACTATCGTTGGATAGGTTTTTTTTATCAGACCTTGCCGATGAGCCAGAAAAATTGAAGGTCTGCGAACCCTATCAAAAGAAATTAGTAATAAAGTTGATTTGTTAAACATGTTAAGGGAATGTTGCTATTTTTACTGAATGTATTGACTTTATGAATGTGAGGAAGGCACCAACCACCTAAAGGTGGATTAAGTAACGTTTTTTTTTTTTTCTCGAAACACCTACTTGATTTACGAGCAATTCCAGCCCAAAACAGGATTTTTTTAGGTACTTTTTTCTCGACCCTTTCCGATTTCAATGAAACTTTGTAGACATGTTATCCTAGGCATATATAAGCCATTTTTTTGTATATGGAGCCAGTTACTCTCGATAATGACATTTGAGAAGGGCGTAAGGGTTTTAAATATTTTTGTATTTCGTAATTTAAATATTGCTTTATCTCGAAGCCGTTGCATAATAAATTAGCTTATATCTGTAACCACATACATCCAATTGAAATGTGGTCAAAGACAAACTTATGGGAAATTGGACGAGCTTTCAGGTAAAAATATTTTCGAGACTGAAAAATCAAGTCTGCCATTGATAAATTGCCAAAAACCATCAAAAAACCTATTTTTTCAACATTTTTATTTTTTAAACCGCTGTAACTTCACAAGGATTGGACTTAGGACAATGATCAATATAGGGAATTTTATGTAAAATTGTCTGGAAAATCGATTCCCGTATTCAGTTTTTAAAAATTTTGACGTTTAGAGCTCTTTTCAAAAAAACAGTTTCAGTAAATGATTTTTATATTTTTTAGGTGAGTTGCTCCATCCTGCATTTTTCGTGAGTCTCTTTGTAACATCTTAGGCTATTTTCCCAAAAAATTGAGCGAAAAAAAATCGTGGGCTCACCTTCAAATTTGACTTTTAAACTTAAAAATCAAAAAATCTCATAAAAGTGGCGTGTTTTTTTCTTTCAATGTATTTTTATCGGAAAGCCCGTCAAATTTCCTACAAGTTTGTCTTTGACCACTTTTTGATACGATGCAACGGCTTCAAGATAAAGCAATATTTAAATTACGAAATACAAAAATATTTAAAACACTTACGCCCTTCTCAAATGTCATTATCGAGTGTAACTGGCTCCATATACACAAAAATGGCTTATATATGCCTAAGATAATATGTCTACAAAGTTTCATTGAAATCGGAGAAGGTCGGGTACAACCGATTCCCTATTTGACATGGAATTGCTCTTACGCGTGCCACGATAACTTGAGATAGGATGAACCAAATTGGCTGAAATTTGGGGGTGAATACTGTCAAGACCCGTTTTTCAAAATTGAGTTTAAAAAAAAAACAAAAATCAAAAACTGCCGATATTTTATCTACTTTTTTAAAATCGGCCTTTGTCATGCACCGGACCGGTTTAACGTTTCTTCGCAAACATTTTGAGTCAGCATTTTAAAGTTTCATACGATTTTTCCTAGATTTTTGAAACTTCTTACTTTTATATATTTGACAAGCCAACTTATCACCTGGCGGCGATATCACCTGGCGGGAGATATGACGAAAATTGCCATTTTTCGGACCACCCTTACTCGGCGTTTGTCACCCTAATGGCCAAACAAAAAAAAAATACGGGTCTAATTTAATATATCCCTCACAAAAATGTTGAGCCCCATCGGAGAACTTTTTTCGAATCATGCTGTTTTCGTGAGGAATTGCTGATAGATGACTTTGTTTTTTTGCAATTTTTGAATTGAAAATATTGAACAAAATACCTATTAAGCGTATGCATTTAATAGTCAGGACCCGGTGCCTGCAATTCCCGTTACAGTTTATATGGAATTCCATTAAGAATGTAACAGAAAAATCAGGCATCGGGTCCAGACTGTTAATAGTATTTTGAAACTCAGATCAGAATTAAAAAAACATTTCTGAGGAAAATCAAGAATTCCAAGATCAAAAACTGGTGGCCACCCTGGTTAAACATAATGATAATTCCAATCTCCCCCCCACCACTTCCAGGCCTGGTGCTGAGCGACCTGATCGAAAAGTACTTCGTCTCGCCGACGCTGCTCCGTGTGGTGCGCGTGGCCAAGGTCGGTCGGGTGCTGCGTCTCGTCAAGGGCGCCAAGGGCATCCGGACGTTGCTGTTTGCGCTGGCCATGTCGCTGCCGGCGCTGTTCAACATCTGTCTGCTGCTGTTCCTGGTGATGTTCATCTTCGCCATCTTTGGGATGTCGTTCTTCATGCACGTGAAGGACAAGAGCGGGCTGGACGACGTGTACAACTTCAAGACGTTCGGCCAGAGCATGATCCTGCTGTTTCAGGTATGAGATGCTGATTGTTGGTTATGGTGTGGAGTTGTAATTTTTTTTTTGGGTTTGTAGATGTCAACGTCTGCTGGGTGGGACGGTGTGCTGGATGGTATCATCAACGAGGAGGACTGCCTGCCGCCGGATAACGACAAGGGTTACCCCGGGAACTGCGGGTCGGCGACGATCGGCATCACGTACCTGCTGGCATATCTGGTCATCAGTTTCCTGATCGTTATCAACATGTACATCGCTGTCATTCTCGAGAATTACTCGCAGGCCACGGAGGACGTGCAGGAGGGTCTGACGGACGACGACTACGACATGTACTACGAGATCTGGCAGCAGTTCGATCCGGACGGTACGCAGTACATCCGGTACGACCAGCTGTCGGACTTTTTGGACGTGCTGGAACCGCCGCTGCAGATTCACAAACCGAACAAGTACAAGATCATCTCGATGGACATTCCGATCTGTCGCGGCGACATGATGTTCTGCGTGGACATTCTGGACGCGCTGACGAAGGACTTCTTCGCGCGGAAGGGCAACCCGATCGAGGACAGTGCCGAGATGGGTGAGGTCCAGCAGCGGCCGGACGAGGTCGGTTACGAGCCGGTTTCGTCGACGTTGTGGCGCCAACGGGAGGAGTACTGCGCGCGGTTGATACAGCACGCGTACCGGAACTTTAAGGAACGAGGCGGTGTTGGTGGCGGCGGCGGCGGTGGAGGTGGTGGAGGAGGAGGTGGTGGCGAAGGTGCCGGAGATGACACCGACGCCGATGCCTGTGATAACGAGCCCGGGATCGGGAGTCCCGGCGCGGTCAGCGGCGGTGGCGGCAGCATCGCCGGCGGAGGCTCCCAGGCTAACCTAGGGCCGCCGTCACCCAAAGAATCGCCCGATGGCAATAATGATCCTCAAGGTCGTCAAACGGCCGTCCTAGTAGAAAGTGATGGATTTGTAACTAAAAACGGTCACCGTGTCGTGATACACTCACGATCGCCAAGTATAACTTCACGATCGGCGGATGTCTGAGCCAGGCCTCGCCCCCCTCTCTCTGATTCAGATTCAGAAGCACGACAGAAATAATATTTTAAAGATTAAGAAAAATACTTAAAAAACAAAACCGACAAAAAAATTAAAAATATTCAATAATGAAAGGGAAAGCCGACTGCCATATAATAAATTTAATTATTTAAAACAAAACTTTAATCGCATAGGGAAAACAAACAAAATCCAGTGAACAAAACAGCAACACACTTGTAAAAACGAAACAAAGAACAAAGATGAAGAAAAGATCAAGAGTCCTGAGGCAACAACACGCTAAAGCATTAACAAAAACGAATCTCAAGCAAAGCAAGCTGACGCGAAGAACAACCGCGCGCAAAACGAACCGTAAGAAGAGAAGAGAGAAGCTCAACTGGAGAAATGACCGGAACAACAACAATAAGAACAACAACAACAACTGGACGTCACTAGAAAGAGGAAACGCGATCCATTCAACACGAATCTTCTTTTTTGTTTAGGTTTGAATTCCCCCTCTCATACCTTTTCGTGACACTCTTTGAAACCTCCCAAAAAATGTTGACGATTAGAAATACACTAACACAAACACAAATGGTGCTGGGACCTTACCAAAACAAAACAAAACAAACGATCGAACATTGCTGCGCGAAGCGCCAGTGAAAACAATCCAAAATAGTGACTCTTAAAGCGAAACAAACCCAGATTATGGTAGTGAAAGTGAACGAACAATAACATAAACAAAGCGAACCAAAGTTAGCGAAAACAAACAGTGAGGAGCGCAAGAACAATAGTGACAGAAAGAAAGGTGGAAACATAAACAGTTAAAAAATAAAACAAGTGAATAAATTGACAAAACATGTGTGATATGTAAAATAGCAAATCTAAATAAAAACAAAGGAAACCAATCAATATCAATAGACATTACGAAAAGTGAAAGGGGTTACGACGATTAAAACAGTGCAGTTGGACAGTTGAATCAAGTGGAAATAAAACAAGAAGAACAGATCAGACAAACCAAACATACCGAACCAAGAGTTACCAACCGAGCGACGGGAGCAGATCGGACACCTACACAGAATTTCAGAAAAAAAAACCATTTCTCGACCGACTTTATTCCGTTTTCAAACCGTCTTTTCCAGTTGGACACACATCGACACATTGCGTTTGTTCGTTCTGAAGAAGAAGCGAGCGAAGAAGAGAGGAAACAAAATAATGCAACAATTACAGGAGAAAAGAAACCAAAGAAATCTACTCATCAAAATTAAAATGAAAAAAAAACTAAAGAAATCACACTCCGGAAAAGGGAAGAAGAACAATCCAGTTTAAAAAAGCGAAGAAGCTACCGGTTGAGTTTGAAAAGAAGAAGATTAAAGGGCGAGATAGCGAAAACAAGAGCTAAAGCTAAAACGCGAAGAAGAACAAAAAACACAAACCACACATGTGAATAAAGTGAGATTAATAAAGAAGTAAATATATTATATTGGCTAAAGCAAAGAACATACAAGTCATCATGTGCATTTTTATTTTTTATTTTTCTACAAAGCAAGAAAATGTATAAAAAAAAACACAAAAAAATCAAACCTTCAAAGAGGAAAAAACGGCATTGCTGCGGTAATATTAAGGCTTTTTATATTATTGATAAGAAAAAGAAAATAAAAATCGCACAGGTTTTGTTCAACTACTGTAAAATAAAAACAAACAACAACAACAAACAAAAAAGGATTTATAAACAAAAAAGCGACAACAACAAAAAGCTAAACCAAAATCATTAATAATATGTTTCTGCGTGCAATAAAAGAAAGTACTGTAATTATTATATAATACATACTAATTTGTAAATCAAACGCGAGGGGTTGGGGCGAGCCTTTAATAATTAATAAAAAAAACAACACTAGTCAAGCTTTTCAAATATTATCATTAATGAATAACATAATAAATTTAATAATGAAAATAACAACTAATTGTAAGTAAGCTAAGTAACAAATTTTTTGAACATTATCCCACGAAATGATGTTCGGTAAATCAAAAGAGGAAAAAACAAAAAAGCAAATAAGCGCGATCTATTTTTTTTAAACAAGTACACTAACGCATACACCGAGAAAAAAAAACACAAACACACACAAAACATTTTCTTTCCTATCGTTACGTGCATTTTCTTCAAAACCTTTAAAATCGAAACCCAAATTCCTGTTTTCCGTGCGCGTTTCAGCTTCCCTCCATGAGCGCTCGCGAGAGCGCACACGCCTGAGCACTCTCCCGAGAGAGAGAAGCAACAAAGAATGACAGCGAAAGTGTTGCAGTCTCTCTCGTACACACACATTCAACACTCACCGTCCGCTACCGTTACTCTCTCACGCGAATGTCGCTTCATCGTTTCACACAAACACACCCGCTCGGTGAGTGACGCGAACGCTCACTTTCTCTCGGCAACAGAGCGAGAGAGCGAGAGGGTTCACGCGAGCGCGCGCGTTGCGCTCCGCTCGCCAACTACTCTCTCACACAGCAGACACACAGACACACGCAAACAAAAAAAAACCCGCTTCTTTGTTAAAATGAGAAAAAAAGACAAAAATGCGAACAACAAAAAGCAACCCAAAAAGAAATCACTCTTACATTTTTAGCTATATACATATTGTAAAATATAAAAACAAAAGAAAAGGTAAACAATAATTTAACGTTAAAAGAGACAAAAAACGCAGAGCAGGAGCAAACGAAACATGTTTGAAAAGAGAGAGAAATTAAAAAAACGCACGCAAACACACTCACACCAGACACACAAACACACTTTCACATACACAGTCACTCGAGTAATAGTGAGGAAAACAAAACAACTTAACGAGAAGAAAATATGAAATATTTTTTTTACAAAAAAAAAGTTTATCTATGGAGGATGGAGCAAACGGAAAGATATAAAATAAACTCTATTTTAATTGGTATATTTTTTATCAATTTGAGCATCCACAATTAGTGACAGTGACAGCCAGCCAGAATTCGCTAGCGCAGCAAATCAACTGTAAATTACTTTCCACAAAACTTAGTTATGCAGAGTAGCGTGCGTTAAAGAAAAACATTTGCAGCTAAAAGAATAGCAAATCGCATCTTTGGTTATTTTTTAAATCATCAGAGCGTGCAAAAAAATGCAGTAGTCGAGCAAATTTAATTCCTCTTGTACAATGCTTAAAGGCAAGTGAGAGAAAAAGGGAAAAAGGAACGAGGAGAAGAATAATTATTAAAGAAAAAAACACACAGAACCATACCAAAGATTTAACTATAAAGAGCGACTAGTTAGAAAACAAAAAACGAAAAAATAAAAACAAAAGGCAGATTAGTGAAAGAGAGAGAAACAAACACACAAACACAGCGAAAACGAGAAAGAACGAGAGAGCGAGCGATAGAAGTAGTAGAAAGAGAGAGAGAGAGCAAAAACAACAAAGAGGGAAACACACACACACACAACCAAACATTTTTATGCATCGTCGATATGAAATTGTTTCTTGCCAGGCCCGGGTTGGATAAATCGAACAGAAACGGAGCAGTATTCACAAAAGAAAACAAGAGAGAACCTCGCTTGAAGCCACGCAACGTCCCAAAAAAAAAAAGAAAGAGAGGGAGAGAGCAAAACAAACGTCACCTTAATCGTCATACGCCGAATGTCTTTGCAAAAAACCGCCGCGCCGCAACAGACGCCACTCATTCGTCCGTCTATTTTGCACACACACAAATACACACAAACAAAACGCTAGTACTCGCGTACATTCATGCTTATTGATGAAGAATATGATAAAGAGACACTCACACACACGCAAGCAAGTAAGCAGCAAGCGAAGGAAGGAGATTTAAAATATACATTTATACTTAAAAATAACAAAGAAAAAAGTAAACAAACTAATGAACAATGCTTATAAAGTAAAGAAATATTAAAGTAAAAATTGACGGGAGCGCCGATCCCCTTTGTCCACAAAGAAACAACAATTTCAGTGCCTTTTTTCACGAGTGTATGAAGGAAAAAAACAGTTTAAAGAGAAAAAAAAAATAAGCAAAAGTACATAGGATGCAGTAAATTTAATTTGCGAGTGTATAATTACCGGTAACAGAAGCAAATATAACGAAAAAACAAAACGTCGCGTAAGCCAAATCCAATAGAACTCACTAAAAGAGAACGATAGAGAGAGAGAGGGAGCTCGTTGCACTCAGAGCGCGCACCCCGGACGCGCTCTCACTTGCGAGAGCGCGCTCGGGTGAGCGCGGTATTAGTGAGCGCAACGCCCACACTCTTGCTTCACCCCATTCTGTGTGTGCTTCGAGAACTCATACATTCGCACGCGAGAGAGCTAGGCTATTTGCGTGAGAGCAACTCTCACGAAGCAATTTTTCCTCTCATTTTAGCTTAGCTTCAGGTAGAGCAGATAATAAACACCGAGTAGCGGAAGCAGGAAGAGTAGAAGCAAACCCTTGATTTTTGCTTGACGCTTAACCGTAACACAAACAACCCGGAAATTAGAGGTAAAAATAATCGAAAAAAAGAGTAATTTAAACAAAAATCTAATTGAAAACAAACTGTCCAAAACAGAAGCAAGCGGCTTCAAGCGAGGTTCCGTGTCCAAGTATTGGTGCAAAAATTTCCGACGGAATGATAAAGAGAGAGCCACCACGCCAGAGAGGGAGTGCGTCCGTGAGCGAGAATCGCGAGTGAGTCACTCATTGGCGAGCGCTCCGCGGGCAGCTCGCCGCAACGTCCACTACAAAAGATCTCCAACCAAAGAAAACAAAATCAGAACCAAGTTTTTTGTAATACAGTTTCCTGTGTAACAACAACAACAAATCTCTCCAGAAACAAAAAAAAATCAATAGTCCGCACGCGCTGCGATCAACCACGGTAACTCATCGCCATATTGGAAAAGCATACAAAAAAACAACTAGAACAGTGTTGTGTGTAGGTAGCGAGAGGAGAATTAGGAGTAGTAGTGGCAGAAAGACAAATGTTCATGGAAATAAAAAAAACACACTCACACATACAGAGAAAGAGAGATAGCCGAAATAAAATATTTAAAAGTTTTCATTTTTAGCTTCTTTTGAAAGGGACACAAACACAAACTCACACATACATAAACAGATAAAAGCTTTTAAACTTTGAAAATAAAGCGCTGTCGCATTTCATATCGTTAGATAATTGTAATCATTTATTTTGTGGTATTAGTTGAACGGAAAGAGTATTAACACAGACTAGCGAACAGACCCTCATGTATATAGCGACTTCCCCAGCTATATGATGAAACCAACTAGAGAAAAAAAAACGAATGTTTAGGATTGTGAAACTAATATTTATAGATTATTTATCCACTATCGCTACCGGCGTAAAACTATTCATATACTTGCGTACTAGTATGATCAGTTCACTTGTCTTTACAGTATAGTTTGAGTATTACAAAACATCAAACCATCTTCACACAAATACACTGACACACACGAAGTCTCTCAATCAGACGTGAGGCAAACGAAGCACAAAGAAGAAGAAGAGGAAGAAACGATCGCTAGCTAATTTTGAAAATAAAAAATCTCTGCGGAATGAAGAAAAGACAATGAAACAATTTGCCTATCACACGTTGCATAAATATCAAATTGTTGTAAAACATTCTTTCCTAATTGTTCCGAATATTTCGTTAGCATAATTCTCATTTGTTACGTTTTTCTCTTTGTCATCATTGAAGTTGAATGAGAGCAAATAGCACAAGATTCAATAAAAAAAATAAATCTGAAAAAAAACAAAAAAAAATATAATCTTAAGATGTTTTTTCTTTTCCAATTTCTTTCGCTTCTGCCAAAAAAGAAACACACGAAATCGAACGCGCTGAAACGTCAGACGCGAACTCATCACTCACGCCACTCACCAACACACTCATCCACGCTTGTCGTTGTGCAACACGTCGTTAAGCGTTAGAGAGAAGAAAAAAAAACAAAAGTTAAGAAACAGCAAACAAAAGAAAAAACAATCCGTTAGGTACTCACCACCGCCGCGACCAATTTTTCTCCCTTCCCAGAGAAGAAAGCAAACGAAAGTTTATTAAACGTCACTTTGAAACTCATCATCGCACGCTGAGTGGTGGATGAGTGCACGCGCGGTGATCGATGAAAGTCTCTTCCTGGGTTCGAGTCCCGATCAGGGTTTTTGGTTGTCACTTTTGCAGTCAATGTGCAGAGAGAGAGAGCGCACTCAATGGTGAGCTCACACGCGCGAGAGCGTTCCAGGCGCCACTCTCTCATCTCTCTCTTCCCAAGCGTGCGCGCATCGGGCGCTCTCTCGCGGGATGCTCTCTTTTTTGATTTTTGCGCTCTCTTTGATCGGCGGTTTTTGAGTTCCTAAATAGTTACGAGACATTTTGATACATATCATAGAGAGTGCAATTTGTTTCGATTTGAATTGGTGATGATTTTTTGAATTTTTTGTTCGTTTGAAAAATTTAACAAGATTATTTTTCCACGAAATTCAGTCTTCACACAAGAAAATATATTGACACAAAAAATGCTAAAAAATATTTCGAAAAGAGACTAATAAAGAGGTCATGTGTAATTGTAAATGTGTAGCTAACAAAGACTAATAATAAATTTATTGTAAAAAGGTAGATATTCGAACTAAACAAAAAAACAAGCGCAAAAACTAATCAAAACAAATCATATAAAGCTTTTGATTGCAATGTGATTTTAAAAATATGCTAATATAAACACAACGCATCCAATTGTACAATTTCCTTAACATTTACATTTATTTCATGAGACGCATTTAAGAGAGAACACAAAAAAACAAAACGCAACTTTTTTAAATTGTTACGCTTTACAAAGAAAAGAGAGAGAGCAAGTGTTATACCGCTTAACTTAAAAATTTTGAACTGTTTTTACAAGTTGTAAAACAAACCCAATTCAACGAGGTGACGTGAGAAAACATCGCAAAGACCACTTATTTCACTCTATTTTTAACTAGGAAATTTCCAAATTTTGTAACTCTTTTTCTGGTGTGAAGAAATTCCAAATTTTAAACGGACTCGAGCCCCAGTAGAATACTTTCGACACTCAAAAAAGAAAATCTCTCACCGGAATTCACTCATCACTCAGCTCTCACCAACACAAACACATACACACACGAACAGAGAAATTTTAAATTCGCCTGAGAACCAAAAATACGAAGCTAAACGAGAAGGTTATTAAACCAACAGTTCGCGCAATTTTTTGACAAAAGAAACAACCTTGCCTGTTTCGCCATTTGTAAAAAGGAACACACAAGAAAAGGCTTAGAAATCTTAACCAAAATAGTTCGATTATCAATCTTGAGAGAAAAGAAGAAAAAAACAAATCAACCGCGGTATTTGGTTCACAGTTGATTTCACACTCACACATTCACACCACCACCACGCACTTGTAATAGAAGAGAATACAATTAAACCCGCATTCGTTGAGCATATCTATTTCGTTTAGAGGTGAAAACGATGAGCAAATCACATCACACCCACACACACACACAGTAAAGTCTAGCTATTTGAAACCGAACAGCAGCGGGGCAGAGAAAACCAGCGCAAAACTCACACTCACAAACACGTACACCAACACCCTCACACACACACTCATGACTAAGTATTAATTTGAATATTTACTATTACTTTATTTAAAAACAAACAAGAAAACAATGGCGAAAAAAGAAAGAAAAGAAAGAAAATGATTATAGATTTATTATTAATTATGATTATTATAAAAATTGTTGAAGTTTGTACAAATAAAAAATAAATGACAAAAATATAGAACTTGACTGCTTTACAAATACGAGTGGAGTTTCTGGCTACTGAGTACGTGAAATGTCACAGCATTGTTGGTCACGGGACACCCGGTGTGAGTATCAAATAAATTTCTCTAATGAGCACTCACTGATAGAGAAAGACGAAAGAGATTGAGCGCTTCTCTATTCTGCGTGAAATAGCGGTAAAATGATCAATCAAAATTTTTAACTTGAGAGATTTCGAACTCACTAATAGGGTATTTGTCCGTATTTTGGGCCTAGTACGTATTTTGGGTCTACCAAACATAATTCAACGAAATTGCGCTTTTCACCAAATCTGGCAGGGATCTGCCACTTGAGAATGATACATGCAGTCATTATCTTCATTTTGGTGGGCAAGGATCATTTACTTTTTCCTCATAAATTAGAAATAAAGTAAAAAATATATCACTCTTCACATTTTTCTTGGCAAATCGCTAGGTGCTCATTAGGCCCAACATTTTCACCACTTTTGCTTACCGCTTGTTGACACTCAGCGTCACGGTTTTCATCGCTCAGCACATGAATGAGAGCCGTCCCCCGAATCTCCAACCACCGGCAATGTGTTTTTATTGGATTATTTTTGCAATCCCATTGCAAAAACAATCACTAAACTGCCACCAAATCAATAAAATAACTGATTAAAGTTGCTTCGTCCATATCGGAGAGAAATGGATATATTTTCGGTACATTTGACAATTCTACAAACTGTGCCAGTGTGTGTGCGCTTCTTGCATATTACGAGCTCGTTGTTTGACTACGCAACAATTGTTTAATTATGTTTAAAACTCGTAAAGAATGATATAAATCATGTCCAAGCTAATTATGCACGTAATGCAAGTAAAATCAATCATTCTAATGTTTATTTGTGGCTTAAAACATCACAATGATTTAGCATATTTGTCGACCGAATTTGTGCGGCTGTACTGTACGAGCTGGGGCTGAACCGTACGTCAAAAAAGTTCGCCACGTGCTTCGAGATTTCAACCAATCAGAAGGTAGGCCGGAAATATGCACAAAGAAGGTCGTATGCTAGGAGCAATATCCTTAAAATAGGGGCAAAAAGTGTTTTAGTTTTTCGTGCTTTCACAGCGATATAAGGTATTTTTATCAAAATGTTGATAATGTACAAGCTTAAGCATTAAAAATCCAACTTATTCATGTATAACAAACTAGGCTGCCAATAGCAGTCTTTGAGAATACATCAAATTAAAAGTGCGCTCTGCTTAGTAGGCCCAAAATAGGGACAAATACCCTACATTTACAATTAAAACGTCAGATACTGCTAAACGTGCTGTCACTTTTTGCAACATTGTTTGTGAACAATCAAATTTTACGTTAGTGATTCTGGCGAACGAACAGAAAATTATCTCATCTCTTTTTATCAGAAGATTATTTTCTTCTATCAATGAGAAAAAAAAATGTTCGAACTGAAAACATAAGTTTTTTTTTTTAATTAGCATTAGTTTAGTTCAGTATGACAGAGCAGGTAAAGTTTAAACCTATTTTTATCACATTTTGTCAATTCTGATCATAACCTCACTCTTTGAAATTTTACTAGAACTTTTTGCGTCGGAAACCAAGAATTATTCTGTTACCAATTTAAAAAAAAATCTTCTTGTTTGAATATACATAGTAAGAAAGGCAAAAATATAAAAATTTAAAATTGCAGGGTGGGAAATTTAACAAACTAAATGATCTAGACAAAACGTTACCTAATCCACCTTTAGGTGGTTGGTGCCTTCCTCTCATTTATAGAGGGATTCCAACCCTCCCTGAAGTGTCCACATGGTTTAAGGATCGCCCCTAACGTGATGTCAGCACCAAAGTGGTCCTAATAAAAATAAGTGATGAGTAAAAAAAAACAGACTGCCTACAGACTTTTTGTCAAGATTGTACATACACCGCCGTGGGGAAATAGATTGAGGTTATGTAAATTCAGAGCATTTTTTAAACTGCTTGTAATTTTAGATAGGTAAGTCAGATCTTGAAAGTTTTTAATCCACAAGAAAGGTCATTTCATTACCTTTCTAAAAATATATGATATGGCAGGTTTCCATGCAAAGATCACCCTTTTTTGCAAATTGTGAAATTTATATGTAGCAGTTTTTTAAGCATAACTTTTGATGTGCTTTACTAAATCTTATAAATTTCAATAGGGACTTATGGGACCCCAAGACGAATCGAATGAGGCCAATACGGTCAAAATCGGCTCAGTCAGTGACGAGATATTCCAGTGACATTGATTCGGTACACATGTCTACATACAGCCAAACACACAGACATTTGCTCAGCTGGTGATTCTGAGTCGATATGTATAAATGACGGTAGGTCTAGGAGGTCTAATTAAAAAGTTCATTTTTCGAGTGATTTTATAGCCTTTTCACAGTAAGCTGAGGAAGGCAAAAAGGGTATTAAATAATTAATAAAAAAAAATAATTGCAAAAATTTAAAAGTTTATAAAATGATTTATTTCTATTTTGTTACACATCATTTAATTTTTCTTTTCTCGGTAGATATGTTAACAATGTCTATCAGAAAACATCAATTATTTCCAATCTCATTTTGAAACTGTTCTCTAGCTTTTCGCAATTTTTTTGTGATTGTTTATTTTGCTTATTTTTTTTTTTTATTTCAATGAAATTTTACGATACGATTCCTTATGAGCCATTCTCCTCCAAAACAAGAAATGGATTAAATTTCTATTTTATATTTAACTAAAACTTTACAGGAGACATCCTTATGACCAATCTACTTTGGGAGCTATTGGGAAGGAATTTTCGGATCGATTTGGCGTCTTCCGCGAAGTTGTAGATATTAGGAAAACTCAGAAAACAAGAATTAAACTTTTCAAAAAAAAATTAAAATTAATTATTAATTATTAATGTTTTTTACTAAAATAATAAATTCTCAAAAGCTGTATTTTAGATTTTTTTTTATAAATATATTTTAAGAGATCAAAAAATGCATCTTTTGAGGTACAGAGCAAAAATTTTGCATCGAAAAACATATTTTTAAATTTTAAATCAAGAAAAACATTTCAAGAGGGCTTAAAATTCAATACTAACCAATTATGAATTGTTAGTCTTGATTTTGAAATTGTCAAATATGTTTTTCGAAGAGATAAGAAAATTTCACGAATAATTCAAAAATTATGTCAAATGGGTAATTCTCCACCAACTCTCACAGCAGTTTTTTGATATCTCGTGACGGAGACGGTATTTTTTTTAAATGAAAAAAGAGGTGTTTTTCAATGATTTGCAGCCCGAAATTGTGATGAGATGGAAACTTAGTGTCAAAGGGACTTTTATGTAAAATTGGACGCCCGATTTGATGGCGTACTCGAAATTTCGAAAAAACCTATTTTTCATCGAAAAAAAAACACTAAACTGTAAAAAAAAATATCGCGGTTTTACGAAAAAAAAGTTTTGAAAAAGTTGGTCGTCGTCGATCATAGCCGTTCATGGTCACCAGCAATAGACACGGACGATGAAACAAAGAGAAACGCAAAAACTAACTTTTTCAAAACTTTTTTTCGTAAAATCGCGATAGCTCGTGATGATTACAAGCAAACCCCTTATGTATATAAACCATTTTGGGCTGCAAATTATTGAAAAACACCCTCTTTTTTTCCTTTTAAAAAATGGATGGGGTCGTACCGCCCCTCCGTCACGAGATATCAAAAAACGGACCTCGGATTCGTAATCAGGGACAAAAGTTACCCTTAATACAAAGTTTCACGCAAATCGAAGAGGGATCGGGGCAACTTTTCCCGATTTTGTGTGAGTTCAGTGGCTCAAAAGTATGTAGCGAGTTTTTGTCTCTTAAAACTGCTCAAGAAAAATAAAATGCATGCCTATTTTTTCATCAATACCTTCAACTTTGCCGAAGATACCAAATCGATCAGAAAATTCCTCCGAAAGGAAATCGTGGTTTTCTGATCGATTAGGTGTCTTGGGCAAAGTTGTAGGTTATGATTAGGAAAGTTTCCCTATTTTGTTTTTTAGCTGGTTGAAATTTGCAATCGAAAATGACTTAACTCACTCAACTGAACATTTTTTGAAAATCATATAACTTGAATACTACAAAATCTAAAAATGATGTTGAAATTTAATTTAGCATAATCCTAATTCCAAAAATCATTCTTTTTGAATATTCATTAATTTTTGTTACCAGATTTTGCACCACCCTAAAAATATATAATATGCAAAAAATGGTATTTATGGATTTAATTTTTTTCCTGAGAAATGCATGGACAAAGTCTCATTCAAATAAAGTAATGCAAAGAAAGCTGATTTGCGAAAACGTAGAGAACTACTCTTATTTGGACTTGCCATAGGAAAATCATCAAATCATTTCTAATCATTTCGAATTGGTTTTGAAAAGTCATGAATTTTGACGAAAATAAGACATTTTAAAAGTTACGCAATAAACGAACGCTCCTTTCCATTTTTTTATTGGGTTGGTTCAAATATTACGTAACACAAAATTTAGCTTTACGATACCTCTCTGCTCTTTTATGCTAACTAGATAGGAAAACTTGCAAACTTAGAACAAGATAGCACAAAGGCATCGATACATGTACTCGCAAAAAAATCCAATACAAATTTAAGTTTTAAAACTTGGCGGTCAATCCCCTCCCCTCTCGTAGTGTGTTACGTAATATATGAACGAACCCATAAAAACAACGTTGCTGCATTTCTTGCAAAGATTCTTAAACGTTTTATTGAAAAATAGGTTTAGTTAACACCCGATTGTCTCAATAAACTTTTTTTATTCTTGGATATTTTTATCAATAATAAAGATGCTTTCTTTTCAATCTATTCCATAGGTAATTTTCGGATGCAAAAACACTCGCACACTAAATGATTTCTGTTTCATCAATATCACATCGTCGCGCAATCTTTTATTTGGTAGCTTAACAAGGTTCACCTGTTTTGTTTTAAATGTTTGTTTTTTTTTGTTTCGTGTTTCTTTTTTTCACTCCTATTTCCTCGTGATCACCCTAGTTTCCCGTGATCACACTAGTTCTTTTGTCATCTCGCTTTGTTTTTTTTTTATTTCACACGACTCTTCTTCAATACAATAAATATAGTATGTATAATTTACGTTTCCTCTGCATTATATTTTTCTCTCTCGTTTCTTCTGTTATGTTATTTGTTTCCACTTATCACCTGTTTCGCCTATTCTACGCGGTTTTAATTCTTTGTTTTTTTTCTTCTCATTTCGACTTTCGTATTTCCTCCTTAGTTCAATACATTCGGCGTAACGTTTCATAACTAGTTCGAAAAATATTCCACTTTTAGCTCTCTCTCTTTCTTTCTATATGTTTCTTTCTCTACGAGTTTTTGTAATCCATTCTCAATATATAGCAGGTTGCGTTGTGATTTGTTGGTTGAGTTTCCAGTTGTAATATTAACTTTAAATATTGTTACCATCCTGTGTGTGTGTGTTTTAAAGGTTTCAACTGTATGTTATGGTTGGCTTTCTCTGGATAACAAATGTGTGTGTGTACTTTTATGGTTATTTATGTGTTTCAACGGTAATTTGCTGTTATATTTGAAAATGGGGTTTCGCGTCGTGAAATCATAACTTTTGTTTGCAGGTTTACCGTTTTTTTTTTTGGCTTTCAGCTGCAACGGTTGTAGCCGGGAGCGACTAGCAATCAACGTGAATTTGAAAATTTAATGTTAAGTACCATCATTTTGCTCTTCATTCTTAATACTTGCTCGCTGCGAAAAAGACTCCGTTTTCAAGTGTATAAGATCGAAATTGAAACGAAAATCACTTTTGTTTTTTTCTCCACTCGACAAGCTCGTCGCAAAAAAAAATTCAAAACTAAAAGGCACACTTAAAAATCATAACCCTCTTTCCGCGCCCGACGTTAACTTTCTTCGAAATTAATGTTAGCTTTCAGCCCCCAAATACACGGTAAATTGTATTGTATGTTTTCTCTTACTCATCGGTTTCATTACGGTTTTCGCGATTTTTATATATTCACTTTTTTGGTATACAGAGTTTTGATCCTCGTCTCAGCTTTTGAAGCGATTTCGTCCTTGTAATTAACTCAACTTTTCTTCAGTTTTTTTTTTTTCGATATGTTTTTCAATAAGTCTCACCCCCCTCTTAAGGAGGTATTAGACTACGGCAAACAAACTCGCACATGTTGACAGTTTGGCAGATTGCCTGCGTTGTTTGTTCGCTAACATGTGTTTTCAGAAACGTCAGCTTGCATACACTTTATCTTGTTTGTGAGTTTGGCAAACTGTCAAACGCGAAAAAATGCGAGTTTTTTTTTTGTTTGTTTGCCATAGTGTAATAGCTCCTTTACGAGACGAGAGTGTAGTGAATTTATTAGTTTTGAAAGAAGCTCAACAACGGCTTCTGTGGAAGCGTTCTTCGTGTTTCTGTACATTTGATTTGCTTAAAGCTCAAGGGCAGAGGGAGGGGGAGGGGGTTGGTTAAGAACTACCGGAACGGGTTTGAAGAACTATAGATGAAACCGGTTTCAGGTGAAACCCCGTTTAGACGACATGCACAGCTGCCTGTTTTTTTGTTAAGAATACTTTGGTTTAAAAAAATAATTGCGAATGGGATTTAGAACAAACAATCTTAGCAAATAATGAATAGTAGTAAAATTCAAATTTAAAATTAAATAATGCTGAAGAGGGGGAAAAGAAGTGATACAAATATTCATTGAACAACATTGCAATAACTGTTTAGGATGTTATTCCATAACAGGAAATTTTGTTTTCAAAATAGAAATAAAAACGACCTATTCCTAGCGAAGCTTACTCAAGGTTACCATGAAAGTTTCCCTTATCCCCTTAAAAAAGTGGAACATCGAAATCTTCCTGCTTTCTAAGGAGGAGGTTTTTTGAAGGGTCACATAAACAAAATAAGCCGTGGTGTATTTTTTATATTGTATTTTGAGACGAGATTTGTCTGATCACGCCTTCCTTCGGATGGGGTAGTAAATATTTTTTGCATTTGAGGTGTTTTTAAATACCCCTGACTCAAGGTGGTTTTAAAAACACCAAGAAAGCACAAATTCAAAATTTTGTTTATCTAGAGATATTCTCTACGTTTGCCCAAATGAATAACGTCATGATTCGAAATCCGGACACTTAGTAGCATATCAGTTTCGTTATAGCTGACAAAAAATCATGTAATAAGTTGGAAATAAAGAAATATCATCAGGATGTAGTATTAACAGTCAGTTTTAAGAGAATGCATGCAAAATATGTCTTTTCTAACAATTTTTCATCAGAATTTGAAAATTAAAATGACTTGTTGTGCTTCGAATCCCGGACACTCATAAAAGCCGATTCGAAATCCGGACACTTTTGCTTCGAATTCCGGACACTCGTTTTTGCTAATGAATCGCACAAATTTGGACTGAAATGTTAGTGAATGGCATTCTTTAGGGCTCAAATAAGCTGTTAACATCAAAACAATCAATATTTTATATAAAAATTTGCTAGAATTTAAGGAAATCAAACCCATAAATTTTGCTTTGCCTTCCCGTTGCTTCGGACGCCTATGAAATATTTCAATTGAAATGTTTCGCATTTTTGGTAATCTTATAATTTTATTTTATTTTATTGTTTTGACATTAACTACAGCGTTCAAACAAACTTTAAATGAAAGTTGATGTCAAATAACACAGTTTTGACATTCATAATGCGAACTTATATCCAAATAATTGATAAAACAAGATGAAGTGTCCGGGTTTCGAAGCGTCCGGGAATTCGAATCATGACGTTATATCAACATATAAAAATTTGTACATGCATTCCCGATGTCAAAAGAAGCCATTTTGCAACATAAGTTTTTTCATACAAAAATATGTTTCGCTAGGTTACTTTTAAATCGCAAAAAATTAACATCCAATGCAATAAATTTAACAAAAAAAAACTTTCAAAATACGTGTAACCCAGAGTCGAGGGACATTAACTTCTAAAAATATTTGAAACGGCCTTATTAAAGAAGAACATCAAACAACAGTTTTTTCTGAAAAGTCCTAATTATAACATAAAACTTTGTCGAAGACACCAACTCGATAAGAAAATTTGCAAATCCGGAAATCTGCACAGATAAAACAAATAATGCACAGACAACGCAAGGACAAAGTTCATTCAAATAAAAAAAAAATAAAAATCTTGAAACTTACGAAATTCTAAAGAATTACTCCGCTTTGGAATATATAATATTCAAAATTTAATTCAAAAAATGTTATATAATTCTGGAGTTTTTTTAAAAAAAAAAGGTCCGATAAACAAAATTTAATAATTTTGTTCTTAGGTGTCTTGTAAACAGCCTTGAGTCAGGGGTGTTTATATCACTTAAAAGGCAAAAAAAACATTTCTTTTTTTGATTTGACCTTTCAAAAAAACAAACTCTAGAATTATTCTCCTAAAATTCATATCAGTATTTTTTATGTTTTAAGTTCGGTACATTTTGTTAAGTTTGGCATGTTAGGTCAACTCAGAAAACAAAACGGTGTTGAAAAGCATTTCTTTTCGATACAAATGCTGAAAAGACATTATCAGTACTGTTGTTTTTGTTGATGATAAGTAGGCCATTTGGTCACCACAGAATGGAAAAGGGGGAAAAAAGAAGGAGGATTTTTTTTATAGAAGACTATTTGAAAGATCAGCTTCTAGGATCAAAGGGCAAACCCCGCAAGAAAATAACTACATTGATGTTCTATTTATCTGTGAACCACAACACTGACCAACCGATAAAGGAAAAAAAAACGACATAGATTTGAAAGTATTGGAAAATAAGAAAGAATGCGAAAACCTAAAACAAATATAAAATAAATTAGAAATAAGGACAAAAACTACATTAAAAAACTGTCGAAATCATAGCTAGGAGTTATGGATGAACAAAATTTATAAAACCGTTGAGATTTGAATTTGTTGCTTTTTTGCGAGCGAATAAGCACTTTGAACATAAAAAAAACTTGAAGAGAAACTAAAGTTGCTTTAAGAAAGAAAAAGTAATTAGCTATTTTCAAAGAATAAAATAAATGTAGAATTTATTCAATAATTTCATCTATAAAAACCGTAAAGCTTAAAATTTTATAAAACATATTTTTCATTTCTCAGCAGTTAAATTTCACTTAGAAATGAATTCACACGATACCAACATCGTTATCCCTTAACCAAACAACATCAACACATAACTTGTTTGTAACTCGATCAACAACAACAACCGAGGAAAGAACCTTCTTTCTTATTGAAGGAAAGATCCAAATGTATCTCTCAACTCAACGATTAAAAAATTAACGGTATAACTTTCATAAGTTACTTGCATAACCTTTAATTTTTCACACGTCCTGTATCAATTTGAATCGTTTTTAGCGGCACCGTTTAGAATTGTTTTATAAATTAAAGAAAACTATCAAATGGGTGATTTTTTTTAACTGTTGAGATTTTTTCAGAGTTGACCAACCATGCGTCTCCATCGAATGCTGTAACTTAGTGTGAGTATATTCAACGGGGACGCTTGGTAGCTCGTTCGGTTTATTTGACGCTCTCTTTTCTTCTCGCAGTTATAGATAGTATAGTTAGCTCTGACTAAAGTTAGGTGTTGCGTGTTTGTATCCTATACGTGTGAGTGTGAGTGTGTGTTTGTGTGTGTACAATTGTATAATTATAAGTAGAAGAATAACAACTCTCTCTTACCTTGTCGTCGTCTATTTACAGCGAGAGTCTGTGCGCCTCTAGATGTTGTACTCCTGGCAGCACTTGGAGCAGTAAAAGTTGGTGTTGATACTGCCGTAGAACTTGCAGCCCTCCGTCCGGCACATCTGGCTCTTGCCGTAGTGACTGCTGGTGGTGGCGCCGCCAGCTCCAGAGGGCGCCAGGTTGACCTGCTGCTGCTGCTGGCGGAGCAGCGTTTCCGACGTGTTTGAGCCGGAGGAGGACGACGAGGACATTCCGGACGAGGAAGACGCACTGGGAAGTTGCGGCGTTGGCGGTTGCGGGCTCGGGGAGGGAGGTGGAAGAGAGACGCACATGCCGCCCGAGGGCGGGACGCGGTTCAGGATGGTGTTTCCCGGGGAGTAGACGGTCGCGACGATGCCGCCCGAGGTGGCCGTCGCCAGTTTGGCACAGGTGGAATAGTTGGGCGGCGAGTGGTGGCCGTTTTTGGTGCGGTCGGTCGGGCTGAAGCCGTGCCGGTAGTTGGAGGAAGATTGCAGGGATTGGGCGTTGCTGATCATGGCGGCGCGCTGGTCGTTGTAGAAGGTCGAGTGGGACAGGTAGAGGGTTTGGTCGAGCTCGTTAAGCCGGCGCACGCTGGGGAGCCGCTGGATGCGGTCGTGCGACTCCATGTCGGCTTGGGCGTAGAACTTGGACTTGCCGGTGCCGTAGCGGGGCGTGAAGTCGGTGACGTTGATGGTTTCGCGCTTCTTTTGCGTTTCGTAGCACTCCAAGCACATGTAGCTGGTAGCGACGGTGCCGTAGTTGAGGCAACCCGCGTTGATGCAGTTGACCAGGTCGGTTGTGGGTGGTTCGGAGCCGTAATCGGTCATGTCGTGGCCGGAGTCGACGTATTTGCTGAGTTTGTCGAGCTCGCGACGTTCCTTGGAGCGCTCCAGTTCTAGATATCGTTCCTGGGCGCACTCCAGGTAGTTCTTGATCATCTCCTCTTGGTACTCGTGACGGCGTGCCTTCAGCGTGGCGCACAGGATTCTAAATTTGGGGTATTCTCGGTCCTTGTTCGCCGTAACGTTGGGCTTCTTGTGCGACCCACTTTTACTCCCGATCCGCGTGATCGATCCGATGTTCTTCTTCAACTTTTTGCTCATGCTCTTGCCGATGCTTCCGAACTGCTTCGCCACACTCTGCAGCTGCTTGGCGGCCTTGCTCTTCCCGCTCGACGACGTCGGTGGCAGCGACTGATTCGAAGCGGTCATCGCAGCCAGGTTCGTCCCACTGTTGTGGTTCTCGTCAGCGAACACAAACTCCCCATCTGCCAGTCGCTTCTCGTACTCTTCATCCGAGTAGTCGTCGTACGTGTCCGGATCCCCGTCCGGACTGTCGGCCGTCGCCGGGGCGTACACAATGTCCAGATATTCCTTCAACAGGGCCACGTGCTCCCGGTCCGTCAACACCCAGTTCCCGTCCGCCCCGTCGTACTCCCGCCAGTCAAAGTCCCGGCCCGGATCGATGCAGAACTGAATCGGCAACAGCTGATTGCTGGCGTCCACCAGCGGAATCAATGCCGGTGGAAAATCCCCAGCCGTCTCCATCGCCACCAGCGCCGAAAAGTGCGCCATGTCGTACGCCAACAACAGCGGCGCTCTATGGCACTCGTTCGAGGGCACCTCAAACGGCAGATACACCCCACCGAACGGAATCGGCGAAAACGCCTCCCCGTTCATGTCCCTCAAGAACACATCCGACACCACGATAATCGTCCTCCTCAAAATGTGCGCCAACGCCAGCACATGAATCTCCTCCAAGCTCTCGTACGTCGCGGCATTCTCATCCCCTCCCTCCCCACCGTCCATACTCTTCTCGATCAACAGCGACCTCCTCCTGGAGGCCGCCCCCGCCCCCGAACCCTGCTGACCACTTTTGGAGTTCCTTCTCGGCTCGGGCGACGCAATCGCCACAATCTCCTCCCACTCGCGGGCCCACTCGGACTCGCAGAACACAAACCCGGCCTGCCGATTCAGTCGCGTCTGCTGGAAGCGCCACCTCCGGTACAACGCATCCCGGAACTCCTCCTTCGACAGGATGTCGTGCAGCGTCCGCCGCAACGTAAGCCGCCGATCGTGGAAGCCCCACATCGCCAGGGATGCCGCGTGCAGCAGGCAGTTGCCGTCACCTGAAAAAAAAAAACACCGCAAGTATTAAACCTCTTCATCCCATGACTAACTCTCCCTACTAACCTGTCGTCGCGAGCGGCCACAGCTTCCGACAAACGCCCGAGTCGTACCACCAGTTCAGCCGGTTCGTCGCCTCCAGCGAGTTGAGTGTCGAGCTCTCTATCAGATCCTTCTCGAGAAATTTCCTACAAAAAAATAACATCCCACAATGAGTCTCAATTCCCCACTAACAAGGTACCAACAAATCTCACCGAAAGTCGTCCGAGTACTTGGTCAGATCGGGCAGCGTGAACGTGTAGTCCGGCGTGTCGATAAAGTTCAGATTCTTGGCGTTCTGCTCGGCGCAGCCGGACAGCGGGCTGTGAAAGTCCATCTCGAACTCCTGGCGGGCGCGCGACACCAGGTTCACATTTTCCGTGGCCCGCGAGATGCCCCGTTCGAGCTTTTTGCCTGCGGATCAGTTGATGACGACGGCGTGCGGAAATCGATAATCGTTTGTCGGAAGGCCGGATGTAATTTGGCAATGGAACATACGAGAAAGGGAGAGAAAAAAGGAAGGATGATATTAGTGCTAGTTATAACCTTGATTAGAGATAGGTTTATTTGTTGCAATGCCAACGATAATAAGATGCATGAGGGGAACTTAAAAACTCATTTAAAAAAATCGCTGCTTGAAAACATTGAGTATATCTTGGTCTAAATATTATTTCAAAACAAGTTAATAACAGTTTTCTTTAATTTGGTGATTTTTTTTGTAGCGAACTTTTACACCGTTAATTATTGTTTTGTCGGCGATAATTTGAGCTATTTATTGAAAGTATCCTGTTTTTGATAATCAGAATTTGCTACATGAATTTATTTATTATTAAATATGCCCAATTTACACTAACACACCACACCACAGCTGGTTCGAGGCGTTTGGCACGGTAAGTCCACGTATCCTTCCTCCTATCTTGATTCTGTGAGTTGTGATCCGTTCACAGAATCTGTATCAACGGCTGATGCAACGCAGTAGGCCTGGCCGCTTTTTTTTAAAAACATAACCAACCGGTAACATCATAGTTTATAAAGGTTGAGAAAACATGAAATAAAATTATGATTTATTTAACGTTCCGGCCTTTTGAAAATCGTGAAAAAAAATATTCTAATTGATTTAGTGACTACGGTAAAGTTTTGCCTTCCTCACTGAGGTAAGGCTATAATCCTGCTCTAAAAATGAACTTCGTATAAAAACGTCGTAGACCCACCTTCATGTATACATATCGACTCAGAATCGAAACTGAACAAATGTCTGTGTGTATGTGTGTGTGTGTGTGTGTGTGTGTGTGTATGTGTGTGTGTATGTATGTATGTGACCAACAAACTAGCTCATGTTTCTCGGCACTGGCTGAACCGATTTGACCCGAACTTGTTGCATTCGACTTGGTTTAGGGTCCCATAGATCGAGTTTTATACAGATTGAAGTTTCGATAAGTAGTTCAAAAGTTATGTATTAAAATGTGTTTTCACATATATTTGGATCTCACTTAACTGTATGTAAACTATGTCCGTTTCCATCATCCGACCCATCGTTGGTTAGGTTATCAAAAGACCTTTCCAACGAGTCCAATACATTGAAGATCTGGCAACCCTGTCTCGAGATATGGCCACTTAAGTGATATTGATGTACTTTTTTGAAGCCGGATCTCACTTAAATGTATGTAAACTATGTCCGGGTCCATCATCCGACCCATCGTTGGTTAGATTATCAAAAGACCTTTCCAACGAGTCTAAAACATTGAAGATCTGGCAACCCTGTCTCGAGATATGGCCCCTTAAGTGATATTGATGTACTTTTTTGAAGCCGGATATAAAAAATAGATGAAACTTGTGTACAGCCATTGTTGTGAGGAAGGCTCCAACCACATAGGTGGATTAAGTTAGTTTTTTGTATTGCTTATGATTTGTTTTATTTTTTTTTTTTAATAATGCCATTCAAAATACTTTTCAGTGTTTATGCCGCCCATTGGAAACATGGCTTCAGAAGAAACGGCATGTAATTCTATCGAGCACCTATTGTTGGCATATCAGCACTTTGACGTTCAATTACACCTTCACCCGAAATCTCGCAATTCGCAATTTTCAGTGTAAGAACGGGCCTTGACCGATCTTATGCACTAGGTTCCCGACGAACACGCACTGCCCTTACACCTACATCTCACCCTTGCTCTGAGTCAGTACGAGCAGCACGCTAGAACACGCTTTGAGTGTTCGTGCCAGGCATGCACACCTTCTTTTCCGGTTACGCATTTTAACTCGGCCGGGGGTGGTACATTACGTAGGGTTTGATGTAAGTATAAGCGCCTAACCATTTATAGTGTGCCTAACAACTTTCATTAAAGCAAAAACTGTTTTATTTTAGTTTGAATTCAAAAACTTATTGTTATTTACTGTGTATTGTTTTCTCCTGAAATCTTCCCTATTGTTGAGTCTGTTTATCTGTTGCTATTTCTTTTGTCGCGGTGTTTTGTTACAATTTTTGGTCTTAAGCATGTTATAAAAGTTTACCAAAAATACAATAGTAATATTTGTGTTAATTCTTTGATCATTCCCAAAATTGAACAAGGGCTCGAAGAAAAGGGTAAAGATTGAAAACAATGGAAAGTGAAAGAAATATACTATTTGAAGAATCAATAGTAAAAGAAAGATAGTAATTTATGAAGTAGATAAAGAAATTTACAATAGTTAATAAATAGAGGTAACAAACAAGCTTAGATTGTATTAAGTGCAATTTATAGGGCAGATGAAAAATTATTCAAATAGATAAATAAAGATAAACAAAATTGACATCGCTGCCAAATTAAGGGAAAACAGACAGTTTGTTGCAGCAGCATAAATTGGTAAAAAAGAGTGGAAAAGCGTTGAGAAATAAGAGAATCAAATGATTAAAATCGAAATCAAATAGAGGATAGTAAACAGAAGCCACGTTAGGAAATCAGTGAAACAAAATAAACAGAAGATAGATGGTTGCTGAAAATGAAGAGAAGAGAAACCCCGTTGTGCGATGTTTCAGGTACATCCACAGCAGTTGACTCAACATACTGCGAATCAAAACAATACCGTCTACAATCACAAATACTTCCCTTTCCCACATTGTCGCGCCCCTTTCTTTTAGCCGTCTCGACTCTGACCCGCGGTGGTCAAAGGTTTACGATCCGTTTCCACAGGCCACCAGCTAGGTCATCATGAAAACCAAGCCAACGTGGAGGTAAGAAAATAGGACACTTGCAAGGAACCAGAGCTATACTGTCTTGATCAAAAATGATCTAACAGGACTACGGACGTAGTCAGTGACGCTCCTTCCAGGATGTTCCTCGCCTAAGCGTCAACTGAAATGGGAACATCAGCATCATTCGCCCTTGGCCTGCAATTACACCTTCACCCGAAATCTAGCAATAAATAGCTCAGAAAAAAGTGGGCCAGCAATTTTACATCAAATGTTTTTTTTTTTAATTAGTATTTAAAATAGTAATGTTCGACGATAGGATAAAAAAAAGAACCGATTATTTATCCAAAAAAAAAATTTCTTCTTATTACTTTTGTCCCCTTTCTCCTATTGTCCTCAGTTGGAGTAAAAAAAAAATGAAAAAAAAATGCAACGGCCTTACATGAAAAAACTATTTCCTTGAATTCGTATTTCCCGATTTCAGCTCCCATACTTCCGATTTGTGTTTCTTTGATTCATTCTAAATTCATTCTAAATAATAATAGAAAAACAAACAAAGCAAAAAAAAAATGCAAAATCCAACATTTATTATTAAAAACATTTAAATTTTTTAATCAGATTTTGTGAATGATTGTTTTGTTATTTTGTAATCATTAAAAAGATGTAATTTAAAAAAGCCTTTGTTTTTTCATATTTCGAGTTTATTTTTAAATTTTAAAATCTTTTAAAATTTCGGTCTTTAAAGTTTTTCCAAGATGAAATAAAACCTATAAAAAAAAAATCCAATACTTGAAGATTTGAAATTTATAAATCTTTCAAAATCTTGGTATTTTTTTAAATTTTTCAAAGTTTAATTTTTTAATGTCAATTTTTTTAATAATTTATTCAATTCAATTCAATTCTGTTTATTTCTTTAGTTATCGTTTAACAATAGTTTTTATAGGTGCAGTACAGAGTTTTGGGGGATCCTTTCAGCTGTGACTAATACATTTATCTCAATGGATGGAAATAAAGTTTGTTGAAAAACGAAACGGAAAACAGGAAAACACTCGCAAAAAACCTGTTGCTATTGCTGGGATAGTAGGGGGATAGGAAGAGGAAAGGTATCTTAAAAACTATATCACAGTCTCACGGCACCAAACTCGATATCAGAGCGTTCTCCGACATCGTGCAACTAGTCCAAAATCGTTGTAGCAGCTTGCTTGTCCAGGTGTCCAGCGATTCCGTGTTAGCCGCCTCCTCGAGCTCGTCCGTCGGGAAGTTAAACGGCAAGTCCAGCATCATTTTAAGAATCTTGTTTTGGCGCGTCTGCAGCTTTTTGCGGCGAGTTGAAGCACAGCTGTGCCAGGCTGGAAATCCGTACGTTAGAGTCGGACGGAAGACGAGTTTGTAGAGCAGCAGTTTGTTGGCTTTGCACAGCCTTGACCTTCGGCTCACCAGCGGGTAGAGCATCCTCGTTAACTTGTCGCACTTCTGCAACACGGCGTCAATGAGCTTGTCGTACTTCAGTTTTGGGTCGAGCGCAAGACCGAGGTACTTGACCTCGTTCGACCAGGGGACTTCGTGGCCCAGTGCCAACACACGTGACTGGGGGAGGAACCTTTCAGCGCGCCGCCGGGTGAAAAAGATCGCCTGCGTCTTCGCTGGATTAATTTTGATTCGCCACTTCCGCTGGTAGCTCTCGAGCGAGTCCTGGGCCGCCTGCAGCTTCTCGATGATCACATCTGCACTTTTGTCAGCAGCGACGAATCCAGTGTCGTCGGCGAAGAGGTAGTATTCGACCCCGTTCACCATGACGAGGTCCGAGGTGAAGATGTTGTACAGCGCCGGGCTCAGGACAGCTCCTTGCGGGACACCGAACGGGATTTCATGACGGCGTGAGAGCGCACCATCGACGGCAACTTGAAAGCTGCGCTGCTTCAGGAAGGAGTTGAGCAGCTTCAGGATGTATGGCGGGAATCCGGCTAGCTTCATCTTGTGCAGGATCGCGTCCTGCCACACCGAATCGTAAGCTTTCTCCACGTCCAGAAGAACCATGCCAGCTGAGTCGCCCCGGGCGAGCGAGTTTTTGACGTTGCGCGTCAGTCTAGCGAGCTGGTGGTTTGTGGAGTGGCCCCGTTTGAAGCCGAACTGCTGCGGAGGCACGATATTTCGTTGCTCGACGAGGCTTTCGATCCGGATAAGCATCACGCGCTCGAGGATCTTACTCATCACGGGAAGCAGGCTGATCGGACGGTAGTTGGTGGGATTCGTGATGTCCTTGCCCGGCTTTGGGATTGCCGTGACGATGGCGTGCTTCCAGCTGGACGGAAAGTACGATGTCCTCAGACACGCGTTCACGATCAACGTCAGCATCACCAGTCCTTTGCGGGGGAGTCGCTTGAGCAGGGTGTTTCGGATTTTGTCCTCGCCAGGAGCCTTCTTCGCCTTGAGCGACTTGATGATCCGTGCTATCTCCTTTGGGCGGATGACTGGCACTGACTCGACCGGGAAGGTACTGTCGGCGATCAGCTGCACGCTCTCCTCAACAGCGCTGCACGTAGCCGGGTCACCGGGAGAAGGATTGCGATGCGCACGAGCAAAATTGTCAGCCAGCAGGTTCGCCTTCTCAACCGGGGATGCCTTCAGCGTGTCGCCTGCCTGGAGAGGCGGACTGTACTTCACCTGGTTTCGGAGCGCTTTGCTGATCTTCCAGACATCCTTGGCGCCGTTCTCTAGGTTGCGGATGTTGTTGGAAAAATGCTGGTTTCTGGCGATCGAACACTCGAAGCGAATTCGGTTATTCAGGGACTCGACTATCGCGCCGAGAAGAGGATCGCGTGTGCGATACCACTGGCGACGGCGCGTATTCCTCAAAGTGACCAGCTGGCGCGCTATTTCCGGAAACTTGGAGTCTTCGTAGGTTCGTACCGGTACGGTAGGAACGGCAGCGGCTTCGGCTTCCAAAAGCGTGCATGTGAAGAATTCGACGCAGCGATCGATAGCTTCGGGACTGGCCAGGTTGGTAGTTATAGGAGAGGTCAAGTCGATCTTTTCGTTTACAATCCGCTGGAAGGTTTGCCAGTTCGCTCGGTTGTAGCATTTTGTTGTAGGCCGCGCGTGTCGGAACGGCACCGATACATCCACGTCGAAGCGTACCGGTAGGTGGTCGGAGGACAGATCGTTAACCACAGTCAACGACGACATGTTCACCAGGTTGTTGGAGAGAACAATGTCTAGCGTCGACGGCCGACGGCCACCCGGGGGTTGGTATGTGAACGCCGGTGGAGCATGGATGAAGAAGTCCGACGAGGCTGCTCGAGAAACCAGGATGCTTCCGGCTCGGTTCGCCTTCAGACAGTTCCACTGCCGATGACGAGCGTTGAAGTCCCCTGCAACGAAAAACGGCTCTGTTCTACGTACCAGCGTGTTGATATCCCTCCGGAATGCGCTCCAGGACGTCCCTCGGTGTATTCCAGGAAAGTATGCTGCGACGATGTGGACAGACTGCGACGAAAGACGAATTTCCAGACCGACGGTTTCAATCGCTCTTGTGTTGAGGTCCAACACCGTGTAGTCGATGCCTTTCCGTAAGGCGATGAGGACACCACCACCACGTTCTTCCTCAGAGTTCCTCCGGTCAGCCCGAAAGATGTGGTAGTCGGGATGGTAGAACGAGTTTTTGGTTTTCAGCCATGTTTCGGAGACGGTGGCGACGTCGATTTGGTGCCGCGAGAGGAAATCGAAAAATTCGATTTTTTTCAGCAGAACTGATCTGCTGTTCCAATTAACAATTTTAAGATGGCTCAAGTTATCCATTGTAGAGATACTTGGCCATCAACTCAGCTAGGGCGTCGAATTGTTGCTGCTTGGTGCGGCATCCGACGAGACGCGTAAACATTTCTCTGGCGAGGCACAGGAACTCCGAGGCAGTAAACAACCCGTCTCCACCGAGGTCAGTGCAGGGAACTGTGGTTTCGCTCCTAGACGCAACTTGCGCGTAGGTTTTAAGTCCAGGGGGGGTTGGCTTGGGACGGATAGGGGGTCCTTCGTTGCGGTTCGGAGGTGCGCTTTTTTGGGGCACTTGACGAGAAGGTTTCTTCTTTCGTTTTTCGAGTTCCTCAAGGTATGCTATCCTTGTTGGGCACCCTCGAAAATTGGCACAGTGGCTACCGCCACAGTTCACACACTTCAGCTGCGACTTACTGTTGTTGGTGTTGTTTAACTCCGCCTTCCTCGGAAGACCACAGACGTCCGTCAGGTGTTTACCGCCGCACTTCACGCATTTGGGTGGCAGATTGCAATTGGATGACCCGTGTCCAAATTTCTGGCACTGGTGGCACTGCGCAACATCGTTGGGGTGCTTGGAGAAATGTCGCCAAGAGACCACGACGTTGAAAATCGCCTTCGTTTTCCGCAGATCCTGGATTTTCACAGAACCGCGCTTGAAATACACCAGGTACAGTGTGTGCTCGTCCGCCCCCGACTTGGATGTCGACAGTACCTTGACGTCCAGCGGCTCCAAGCTTAGCGCCTCTAACTCCTCCTTTAGGTCTGCGATGTTCACTGCCGGCAGCCCAGAAAGCACAAACTTCGATAAAACATTTTCAGAAGTATCGTGTGTGTAAAACTGAACACCACTACTTTTCAGCAGTGCCACCGTGGTTGTAAACAATTCCTTGGATTTGGTGAGGAATTGAACCGTAGCTTTGGTGAACTTCAGCATGTAGTCATCACCTTGAGGAACGCCGTTAATGTTGAGCAGCTTAACCACATCAGCCACTGATTTTCCCACGATGAAGATCGGCGGAATCCTTACACGGGGTTCTTTCTTTTGTTGTTCCACTCCATCACCGACGTCGTCGTCGCCAAGCGCATCGAAACGATTCTCCGACAGGAACGGGGAGGTATTCTTCGTTTTGCTCCTGGTCTGGTAGCCGCTGCTGCTGCCGCCGCTCCCTGGTGTGATCCTGTCCAGCGAACGTGCACGCCGGCCACTCTCGAACATGGTTTGCCTCTGAAGGCGGGCCTTGTTGGCTGCATTTGCTACACGCTGAGAGGTTAGGTTGGTGTTTTTCGCGGAACCACCTTTGAGCCGCACGTTCGGCTTCAAACCGTGCTTCCACCACTTCTCCTGGTTCGCCAGGGCTTCCGATAACACCGACGGTTTCGGAACGCGACGTTAGACGCGAAAAGCAATAAAAAATCGAAAAAAAATCACGGAGCACTCAGAGGCTTGTACACAGCAATCCAACTAGGGATGCCCAATCTTTTAATAATTTAAATTTTTGATTTGAATTCAATAAAATGTTTTGAACTTTTTAAATTTTTAAAATGGGTGGTCTTATTATTAATTATTTTGAAAAGCTGAGACCCTTACAAATATTTTTGAAAGTTTTTTTTATTCTTTTTTATATAAATTAACTTATTTTAAATTATTCAACTTTTTCTTTGGATTTGAAATTCTTAAATTTGCGAGTTTTAAAAACATGATTTTTGGTAATTTAGAAATTCTTAAGGTCGTTGCAAATATTTTTTATGTATTTTATATATTTACATAATTTTTTTGGGATTTCTAAATAAGTGTCCACGTGTTTTGTTGATGGTCCGTAAGAGTAATTACAGAGGAATATAAAATTTGTAAAACATGTTAAATTCTATATTCGATTGAAAATGCAAACATGAGTAACTCTCTCTACGAAATCAGCCGATTTCGACCATTTTTTTTTTTTTTTTATTTGGCTCAAACTTTTTGGGGGCCTTCCCTATGACCAAAGAAACTATTTTGTGTCATTGGATCACCCATACAAGTCTCCATACAATTTTGGCGACTGTCCATACAAAAATGGAACGTAGATATTCAAACAGATGTTACTTTTGAGTGAAATTTCTAATCAATTTGGTGTCATCGGCAAAGTTGTAGGTATTCTTGAGGACAATTGAAAAAGAATAGATACAAGAAAAAAACAATTGCAAATTTTTTAATCAACTTTTTTTTACAAAAACTCAATTTCCTAAAATATGTATTTTTTAATTTTTGAGATTTTTTGATATGTTTTAGGGGATAAAAATCCGCAACTTTTGAGCTATAGAGAAACATGGTCAATTAATCTGCCGCCGAGTTATGAATTTTTGAAAAAAAATGTGATTTTTGGAAAAAATCGAAATTTTATACAAAAAAAAAGTTTTTCATGTAAAATTGAATTTGCAATCGAAAAGTACATTACAGATTTTTTGATAAAGGGCTCCGGTTTCAAGATATAGCCACCGAAAGTTTGATTTTAGCGAAATATTTGCAGTTTTCTGATTTTTAAAAACAATGACCATGAGTGACCAATCCTGATTTTTTTTAAAGTTCAGAAAATTTGCTATGAATTGTCTAAGAGTCATTGAAGATTGGACCTCTGGTTGCTGAGATACAGAGGCTTTAAGAAATAGAAACAGGAAAATTGAAGTTTTCGAAGTTCTCACCCAACAGCCCACCATTTTCTAATGTCGATATCTCGGCAACTAATGGTCCGATTTTCAATGTTAAAACATGAAACATTCGTAAAATTTTTCGATCTTCTCGAAAAAAATATTTTTTTAAATTTTTCAATCAAGACTAGCATTTTAAATGGGTGTAATATTCAATGTTTGGCCCTTTTAAAATGTTAGTCTTGATTTAAGAAAATTCAAAATATTTTTTCATAGAGCTCAATGTTTGGCCCTTTTAAAATGTTAGTCTTGATTTAAGAAAATTCAAAATATTTTTTCATAGAGCTCGGAAAATTTCACGAATGTTTCATGTTTTAGCATTGAAAATCGGACTATTAGTTAATATTAATTTTATAGCAAATTTTCTGAACTATTTAAAACAAAATATTTTTAGAAATGGTCACTATTTAAAAAAATAAAAACTGCAAATATTTCGCTAAAATCAAACATTCGGTGGCTTTATCTTGAAAACAGAGCCTTTTATTAAAAAATCTGTAAAGTACTTTTCGCTTGGAAATTTAATTTTACATTAACAATTTTTTTTATTGTTTTTGCATGAAATTTTGATTTTTTCAAAAAATCACATTTTTTTTCAAAAATTCATAACTCGGCGGCAGATTAATTGACCATGTTTCTCTATAGCTCAAAAGTTGCGGATTTTTGTCTCCTAAAACATATCAAAAAATCTCGAAAATCAAAAAATATGTATTTTGGGAAATTGAGTTTTTTTTTTTTGAAAAAAAGTTGATTCAAAAATCATTTTTTTTCCGTGTACCTATTTTTTTCTAATAGTCTTCAAAAATTCCTACAACTTTGTCGAAGACACCAGATTGATCAGTAAATTCATTCAAAAATTACAGCTGTTTGAATATTTACGTACCATTTTTGTATGGACAGCAGCCAAAATTGTATGGAGACTTGTATGGGTGAATCAATGGCACACAATAGCCTCTTTGGTCATAGGGAAGGCCAGCACAAAGTTTGAATCAAATCAATAACCCCACCCCACCAAACCTAATATCGGTTCTGGTTAGAGACTTGCTCACATCACCGATTACTACGCAGTGTGTTCAGGTCTATAGACTTAACCAATCCCATGTTTTTTTCACCAACTTCACCAGGACAAAATCAATCGTATCTTTTGCACACTCTATGATTTCCTCAGGGATACTCACCCAACACACCCCAAACAGATTTCAAATAAACACCCACAACCATCTCTTTCACCTCCCATAATTTCTATAAACCTCGACCATCCCACAATAAAATTTTTTGTAGCATATTTTTTTGATATAGAGTTAGATATATTTTGTTCACCCGATGTGTGTGTCACTCACCATCTCTGCCTCACATATCGGATCTCATCTAGATTGCTCTCCATTTACCATCAAAACGTGTTTATGCCTCATGCATCCCCATACTGCAGCTGCCTTTACAGTCGAGACAATACCACGCCAACACACCCTTTGACCCCTCTTCCTCCTCCCCCACCCCCCTGAACAAATGCATACACAAACCCGGGTTTCCACCCCCCCACGGACTAACAAAAAGGTCACCAGGTGACCCATCTAACGTCCCCATACACAAATCATCTTTCTCCCACTTAAAACTGCGAGAATGTAAAATTTTTCAGCGACGACCTTGTTCTACTTTCATGGGTACCACAAGTTGATGGTCTTTCATATTACAACATCTTGCTCTCATCGAAGTTCTACTACGTCTCTCGACATAAAAATGTACAGTATTTTGATGTACTTATCAATGTGGTAGAAATTGATGGTGATCATCGTTATAAACATTTTTTGTAGCATATTTTTTCATAATTTAAATATTTTTTTTAGCGATTTTTTTTAATCATCTGAAATCAAATTCGGATCTCAACAGATGCTTTATTTACCACAAAACTTGTTTATGTTTATGCATTTTCATTGCAGCTGCCTTTAAAAGTTCGAGACAATATCCGCGAAATATGATTTTTTGAAAATAAAAACCAGGGTTTTCAACGCGGCACGCGCAAAAAAGGTAAGGTGACCAAAACGTAAAAAAAATCATATTTTTCACTTAAACTGCGATAACTGTAAAATTTCAGCGACGACCTTTTCTTTTTTGGGTATCAAAAGTTGGGTCTTTCAATTACAACAACTTCGGTTCATCGAAGTTTTAGTGAAAAAAGCGTTGATTTTTACACGTTTTCATCATTTTAACGTTTTTGCACGTGGCACGTCGAAAAACCTAGTTTTTTTTAAATAATCATATTTTGGGAACGTACGAGTCGACACCTCTATTTTTTATATTTTTCCGAGGAATCCGATAGGGGAGCTGGGGGTAAGACGGCCAGGCGGGGTAAGACGGCCACCCCACTGTTTTAATAAGTATACTAATGAATATTACTAAAATGTTCAGCAATACTGTTCCTCATGCTAAATAATGCATATGGAGTCACCTTTGCCAGAAATATTGTTTGAAATAGTATAAAAATTGTTCAAAATAAACAAATAATTTTTGAACTTGAAACTGGATGTAATTTTCATGAATTACAACTTAGGCATTTTTGTTAAATAACAATATGTTTTTCTGTCTTCAAATATTTTTTCATGTTAAATTGAAGTGTTCCCTAGATTATGTCCCTCGAAAAAGTTCAAAAAATGCGATGAACTGTTTACAAAAAATGTTTAAAAAAATAATTTATTTGGGGGCAAGACGGCCACCTCCTCCGGGGGTAAGACGGCCACCCGTAATTTGAAGATTTTATTTGATATAGGTTATATTTTTGACGGTTTTTGACTATTAAGACATATTTGAAGATAAAGGAAAAGCATTTTCAATAAATCTATCCATTTTTAAACAAAATGCTGTTAACTACCGTTTCGACAACATTCTTTACTGTTATATAGCAAAACTCATTGAATAGTATGAAATCCTATCAAACTTTTCATAAAAATCGCTAATTTAATATTGTTTACATAATTTTGATTTACTTATTCTAATCGAAATACACAAACTATTTTTTTTTTGTATCAAATTGTGTTTGCTTTGTAGTAAAAATTCATAGTTTTTCATAAAATGTGGTCACAATAATATGAAATTCACTGAGCCAAAATATGAAATTTTTTAAACAGCATTTTTCTTCACATTTGAAACCTGATTTTTTTCAACCAAAATAGTTATGATGTTCAGAGAAGTCTGTTAAACCAACCATGTAGGTGTTTGGGTGGATTTAGCAAAGTTATTAAGTTAATTTACAGCATTGGCCGTCTTACCCCACATGGGTGGCCGTCTTACCCCGCGTATTTCATATATATACGATTTCAATTATTTTTTAAAAATTGCTGAAAAGTATTGAAAATTGGTTTTTGGACCAACTAATTTATGTCATTTCTATAATGGACTAGTAGTAGAACAATATGTACGTAATTTGAGATCAAAATAATCTATTGTGTAAATTTTATTAGACTTCTCCCTTAGGGTGGCCGTCTTACCCCCATCTCCCCTAAAAGTATTTGTAGACATATCTAGAGTTTTTATTAAAGTTCTATAAACATATAAAAGACAATAGCTTATAGGACCTTTTAAAAAATAACTCTAGGTA
The DNA here is from genome assembly GCF_016801865.2 of Culex pipiens pallens. Lineage (NCBI taxonomy): Eukaryota > Metazoa > Arthropoda > Insecta > Diptera > Culicidae > Culex > Culex pipiens. The sequence continues at coordinate 200,750,031 of NC_068938.1, forward strand.
TGCTCTTTGGCCCAGACACTGTCAAAACACCATTTCAAGTCTTCATATGACTTTTTCGAATGTTTGGCTTGATTTTTAAGACTAAAAACTTTTTTTTGTTATTTAAATGGCGCGGAGTATTTTTTTTTTTGCCAACATTGACGAAAATTACAATTTTGGTTTATGCTCTTTTTAAATGGAATTGCCGTATACACAAAAATGGCTTATATGAGCCTAAAATATGACTATAAAGTTTCCCTTTTATACACAAGTGTCAGGTACAACTGATTCCAGAAAAAAAAAACAAAGACAAAAAGTCCAACAAACCAAATTAGCATTTTTTTTGCTCATTGGTGTGTATTTGGAAAAACGCATTTAGCAAAAGGTATTCAAAACACTTTAACGGACAAAAATACACATTAAAAATTTACAACAAAATAATGTTCAACCCAGATAAACTTATTTTATACTATAATAAAAATCAAAATCATTGAACAACAAGGAAATTTTCCACAATTCCCAACTGTGGGGGGCAAGTCTACCCTGTAACAGAACATATCAAGCTGGAAAGGAGTCAGAAAATAGAAAAAAAGTACTCGTGCAATAACAGTAACCATTTAGGACAAATAATATCTATGATTCTCTCCCAACTATACTCAGGTAACAGTAACGGAAACACATATAGATAGACGCTTTTAGAGGAAATGAAAACTACTCTCTCGATGGAAAGTGAGCTCTGAACAACAGCGGGAAAAAGAAGAAAAAAGAAAAGTGCTAAGGTGTAATCGGGAAAAAAGGTGAAAAAATCAAGCACACAAACATTTCATAAAAAAAAGTCACATGCGACACACCACGTACAGTCAAAAATGTCAATCGAGTCGGTTTTGGTGAGCGCGGGCTTCAGCAGCATCGTCGTCGTCGTCGTTCCGTTGCTGGCACTGCCGTTGGCACCGTAATGATAGTGCAACGGCAGGTGATTGTTGTGGCTCTGGTGATGGCTGTTTGAGGACGTCGATTGCGCAGAAGAAGGATGATGCTGGAGGTGGTGGTGGTGATGGCTGGAAGAGGACGTTGTCGTCGCGGTCGCGGTAGACGTCGTTGTTCCGCCGTAATCGCCGCTGCTGCTGCCGGTGCTGGAACGTGGCCCGACCACCGGATGTTGGATCGGTTGCTGACGGTGCAAGCTGACGCTGCTGCCGCCGAGGCCGTTCCGCTTATTGCTGGCGGAAAGTGGCGGAATTTGTGATGCGGAGGAACTTGCGGCGGCTTTCATTAATATCTCATTGTCGTTTTTCTTGTTGTTAAAGTACTCGGTTGTTGATGTATCTGTGGGCGTGTGTGTGCGTGGTTGTGCAGCGGCAGGTAGGACACAGGTGGCGGGGAGTTGGACCGGTTTTCGAAAACGAGAAATGGGACGAGAAAATATGGAAAGATGATATATTAACAGATATCGATTTGAGCGGGTTCTAAACTAGGGTTGAGATGGTTCTAGCGGCAAAACTAGCTATGCTTTAAATACCTAATCATTTCAACTAACATATAAACTAATGCATGTCTTCATCAATTGCATGATTTTTACCAGCAAGGTCAAAGTTTTGGTTATTTATCTATGTATTTTTATTATACAAACAATTTTGGAACACCAGCTAAAAACTATTTTGAAACGCTTAATAGTAGTTTATGCAACAAGTTGCAAAAAGAGGATTTTTTCAGCACGACTCGTACATTTATCCAACGAGGTTCACCGAGTTCCATACAACATTTTTTGCAATTCCAAAAAGCACACACTGAGTGAAATTTTATGTCAAATTTTCATGTATTTTGTCAATAAATCGTTTAAATCAAAAAAAATTATGAAAAGTGTTACTTTTCAGCATTTCTTTGAAAAGTGTTGCTATGCGATTTTGTTATTTTTGGTACAGAAAAGTAGGCTATTTCGTCGTTCAAGAATGACAGGAAAAGTAAATAGTTTCACGACGGAATTGCAAAAACAATATTTTGAGTACTTTTTAGGCATTGCTCAATCGACCGATTTCGAGTATTTTTATTTTTAATATATTTTTATATTTCTCTCAAACTTTATGGGAGCCTTCTCAGTGACCCAAAATATCAATTTTAACAAGTCATTGGTTCACCTACACAAGGTTCCAACTGTTAACCACAGAGAATTACAAAAAAATGCCGGCGAGACGTGATTTTTAATTTTGAAAATTGCGTTTGTGTTGTGTAGAGAAGATACTCAAAAAATGTTTAAATCAGTTTTTAATGTAAATTAATTTTAAAAAATCGACAATTTTCCTACAATTTTGTCTAAGAAACATTGAAGTTCGATTTAAACATTTTTTGAGTATCATCTCTACACAACACAAACACAATTTCCTAAGATACAGCGGATAAAGGAAAAAAACAGAAAGAAAACAATATTAGGGGGACTCAGAAAACTTAAATTCTGTTTCTTTTCTTTCTTCCCTGTTTGTTTTTCTCTGTGCTCTCTTGTGCTAACTAGATAGGAATGCCAGCAACCTTAGAACAAGAGAGCACAGAGTCATCGGTTTGTTAAACAAAATCATAGGAAATTTTCAAAACTTTTGGAAGAAAAAAACACTAAATTTCAAGTCTAATTTTCAAAATTTTAAGCGAAATACAGTGGAATACGCCCAATTGGGTCCTAAAATGAAGCTTAGATTGCTGATATAATTGTTTACAGCGATAAAGCTTATTTTTCTGAGTAAAATGACCCTTTGTACGACCACAAAGACTTTAAAATGGATTTTTAAATCAATTTCGAAAAATTAACCTCGCGGTCTTTCTTGACAGAAAAGCTCCTACTTGACAGCTCGTTCCAAAGGGACCATAGTTGATCCATCGAAAAAATGTTGTCTTGTCAAAAAAAAAAATTTGCATTAAAATGAAAAAAAGTGATCAGAAATGGTTTTTAATCGTGTTTTTTACCGTTGTACATAAAAATTGACATAGGGCTTTAGTACCCAATTGCATTAAAGTCATTTTGTATCAAAATCAAACCGATTCAGCTTAACCGGTTCACCCAACCGGTACAAAAGTTGAACCGGTTCACCATGACTAGCACGAAATGTATCATCCGACATATCAAACTTCATCAAATTGCATGAAAAGTCATTTTTTATCAAAAACAAATTGATTCCGCTTAACCGGTTCACCCAACCGGTACAAAAGTTGAACTGGTTCACCATGACTATACCGAAATGTATCATCCGACATATCAAACTTCATCAAATTGCACGAAAAGTCATTTTGTATCAAAATCAAACCGATTCAGCTTAACCGGTTCATCCAACCGGTACGAATGTTGTACCGATTCATCATTACTATCACAAAATGTATCATCCAACATATCAAACTTTATCAAATTGCACGAAAAGGCATTTTGTATCAAAATTAAACCGATTCAGATCAACCGGTTCACCCAACCGGTACAAAAGTTGAACCGGTTCACCATTACTATCACGAAATGTATCATCCGACATATCAAACTTCATCAAATTGCATGAAAAGTCATTTTAAATCAAAATTAAACCGATTCAGCTGAACCGGTTCACCCAACTGGTACATATGTTGTACCGATTCATCATTACTATCACAAAATGTATCATCCGACATATTTCATCAAATTGCGTGAACATATTTCATCAAATTGCGTGAAAAGTCATTTTGTATCAAAACTAAACTGGTACAAAAGTTGCACAGGGTTGGGCAACATGGGGCAGTTGCCCCACTATCCTCAGAAATTTGTTTTAAAATTGCTAAGGGGGTGTCCATAAACGACGAAATTTTCAAAACACTCATATTGTTGCCCCACCTTCCTTGAGGATCTGGGCACGCTAGTGTATACTATAGTGTTTGAGTGTTGAAATTTATTAAACCATTATAAAACTATCCCAAACCTTATGAAAAATTAAAGAATTTAAACATCATAAAAATTCAAAAAAAAAATTGAGTGTTTAAAAAACATTAAATTTTTAAATGTTCAGGAAAATGGTTAAACAAAATTCAAAATTTTGGAAGAAATTTTGATTTAAAAATTTGTGTTAAATATATTTTAAGTTCTTAAAATTATTCAAATTCACAAAAAAATGAAATTCATAAAAGATTTTATTTATATTAAAATGCATTAAATTCTTTACATCCCTCAAATTCTTCAGCATCTTCAAACTCTTAAAATTCTTTAAATTCTTTATTTTTTTAAATTCTTTAAATTCTTTAAATTCTATAAATTCTTTAAATTCTTTAAATTCTTTAAATTCTTTAAATTCTTTAAATTCTTTAAATTCTTTAAATACTTTAAATTCTTTAAATTCTTTAAATTCTTTAAATTCTTTAAATTCTTTAAATTCTTTAAATTCTTTAAATTCTTTAAATTCTTTAAATTCTTTAAATTCTTTAAATTCTTTAAATTCTTTAAATTCTTTAAATTCTTTAAATTCTTTAAATTCTTTAAATTCTTTAAATTCTTTAAATTCTTTAAATTCTTTAAATTCTTTAAATTCTTTTAATTCTTTTAATTCTTTTAATTCTTTTAATTCTTTAAATTCTTTGAATTCTTTAAATTCTTTAAATTCTTTAAATTCTTTAAATTCTTTAAATTCTTTAAATTATTTAATTTTTTTTTAATTCTTTAAATTCTTTAAATTCGTTAAATTCTTTAAATTCTTTAAATTCTTTAAATTCTTGAAATAAATATAAATAAAAAAAAATACTAGCATTTTAAATGGGCACAATATTCAATGTTTGGCCCTTTTAAAATGTTAGTCTTGATTTAATTTTTTTCAAAATATTTTTTTCGAAAAGATCGAAAAATTTCACGAATGTTTCATGTATTAACATTGAAAATTGAACCATTAATTGCTGAGATATCGTAATTAGAAAATCGTGGGCTGTTTGGCTGAGACTTAGAAAACTTCAATTTTCGTGTTTCTTTTTCTTTAAGCCGCTGTATCTCAACAACCAGAGGTCCAATCTTCAATGTCTCTTAGACAATTTTATAGCAAATTTTCTGAATTTTTCAAAAAAAATATTTTCAGAAATGATCGCTCATGGTCACTATTTTTAAAAATTGAAAAACTGCAAATATTTCGTTGAAATCAATCTATCGGTGGCTATATCTTGAAAACGGGGCCCTTTATCAAAAAATCTGTAAAGTAATTTTCGATTGCAAATTCAATTTTGCACAAAAAAATGAGGTCAAAAAAATTTTATGTATGAACCTTCGATTTTTTCCAAAAATCACCAGTTTTTCAAAAAATCATAACTCGGCGGCAGATTTTTTGACCATGTTTCTCTATAGCTTAAAAGTTGCGGATTTTTGTCCCCTAAAACATATCAAAAAATCTCGAAAATCAAAAAATACGTATTTTGGGAATTTGAGTTTTTGTGAAAAAAAAAGTTAATAAAAAAAAATCGGGAATTTTTTTTCCGTGTACCTATTTTTTCTAAATAGTCCTTAACAATACCTACAACTTTGCCAAAGACACCAAATTGATCAAAAAGTTCCTTCAAAAGTTACAGATTTTCGAATATTTACGTACCATTTTTGTATGTACAGCTGCCAAATTTGTATGGAAATTTATATGGACAAACTAATGATGCAAAATGGCTTCTTTGGTCATAGGGAAGGCCCCCACAAAGTTTGAGCCAAATCAAAAAATACAAATAAAATCCATTTCCGGTTTTGGTAGAGAGTTGCTCACTTTTACTTTTAGTGAATTTTTGAGTTGTAAATTTTTGCTCGGAGGACCCCTTAGATCCCATTTTCTGGTAATTATTTTATCATATTCGTGTTCCTGAAACAATTTCACATAGGAAGCATGCATAAAAATTGTTATTTTCATCAATTTTAACCAATTAAAAAATGAAAGTATAAAAAATCTTCGACTCACATTTATTGAAAATCAAGTTCGTTTCCAAGGATACTAGATGACACCAGAAAAAGGCAGATTCTAAATTTTTTAACTTTTATTTTTTAAAGGGTTAAAATGGATTAAAATAAACATTTTTGTGCATGTTTCTGTCGTGAAATTGTCTCAGGAACACGAATCACCGGAAAATTTAATCTAAGGGGTCCCCCGAGCAAAAACTCACAACCAAAAAAATCACTTAAAGCAAAAGTGTTTATTTAATACGTTAAGCTGCCTTACCCAAAGCGTTCTCAGTCTCAGATGGTAGTCTCAAATGTCCCCTACAAGCTGCAGGTCGAAATGAGTTGATATCTGGATGGAACATTTTTTTATTTGAGTTTGAAAATTATGCTATTTTTTCACTAATGTTCAAATAACTCCCTTTAGATTCAACCAATTGGGATGCTTTTTCCAGCATTTTGTTGCATTTTCCAAGCCCTTTCAGATGCATTTTGAATTTTGAAATTAAATTGAAGTTTGCCTAAGTTATAGCCTTTTTAAGATCTTTGACGTTTTTGAGCCACCAAACTTTGTGTCCCAATTTGTCCCACTTCCCGTTGACCTAGAGTGCTCATATTTTGGACAGATGCTAGTTTCATAGGTACAAACAACCCCTGAAAATTTCAGGCAGATTGGTGAGGTCCAAACGACGTCCCATACAAAGGGGTATGCCTTGTTCGTGGACTCGCTCTTAAATCCTTACTAATCACCTTTCTTTGAAGTGTGACGAGATAAAATTATGATATGATATGATTTAAAAAAGTGTTTTTTTTTTTTTTGCGGAGATCTTTCAAAAGCTTTATTTTTGGATAGGAACACCCTAATCGCCAAATCAGATCAGAGCACTTTCAATCTGGATCCTGCGGGTATTTTGAGCACCTTGCAAAATGATTTCATGAATACGAGAAAATAAAATAACATCGGCAAAAAAAATGAGCAGTGGGATTTTTTCTATCATGGTCCGTTACGTGAAAACCAATGCGATTTTTCAAGGGAATGATAGGAAAGTAAAATTAAATCATTTAACGTGATCAATGCACTCGCGATAAACCTGCATTTTAAAATTATCATGCGTCTCCATTGAATACTTTCAGTCAACTTCGTTTTATGGAGAGGCATGGTAGTTTAGTTATGTTGTCTAAATTCTAAAAATATCCAACTAGCAAGTACAACTACTTAACTAACTATCAACACTATGAACCACCCAACCCTTCATCCTTACCAAAAAAAAAACAAATTAAAAAGTTGCCTACCATTATAATCGATGAGCGCCTTCTTCAGATCCCACTCCCACGACTTGAGACAGCTGACGGCGTCCTGGGCGTTGGCGCCGGTGTGCGTGATAAACTCCGTCACCAGGTGGGTGGTCTCCATAGCCCCACGTCCACCTGCTGCTGCCCCTCCTGCCCCTCCACCGCTACTGGCACTGCGCGACTTTCGCACCTGTCGCGACTCACCAGCAACTGCCGCTCCGTTGCCACTTCCGGTGCTTCGTCTTCGTCTGCGCTGGTTCTGGGTCGATTGGCCGCCGTTCCGCCGGCAGCATCCGCCGCAGCAGCAACAACAGCAACACCCGGTACAGCCACCCGGACCGGAACAACACCGTCGTTGGTCGGCCTCGCCGTCGGTTCCGGAACGAATCTTGCCCTTGCCGCTGCTGCTGTTGTTCCGGCTCGGAAGCTGTGGCCGAAAGTCTCCGTCGATGCGGGTCGCAATTTCGCCGGATTTCTTGTCCGGATTTAAAGCTAGGTTAGCACAAAGTTCCGTCCCATGCCGGTTCCACGATGAGTTCTGTTAGTTTTTAAGGCATGAATGGGTTGTTTTGTTGTCCAAGGTGGCCGCATTCATGATGATCGTGACGATGATGATAGTGTGGTTGGTTGGTTGGGATGGATTCGACCCACACACCAAGGACGGGAGGACAACAGATCCGGCCCGCGCGATGACAGTGCAGAAGAGACACACATACGGTGTGGGTTGGTTGGGTGGGTGTGGTTGTGTGTGTGCAAAAAAAGTAGACCAAGAAGAAGAAGAGAAAAATAGACATGAGTTACACAAAAATATATGCATCGCCGGGAGTTTTTTGTTGTTTTGCTTCTATTTCGAGAGATACCGCACCGGTTACATCCGTGAGCACAAATACACACACATACGCCTACAGAGAGATCTATACATACAAACACACTTGGTCTAAAACAAGGGTGACGGAAGTTGCCGGTTGTTGTTGTCTCCGGCTCGAGCAGGGACAGCAGTTGTGTTCGGGGAAGCTGTGAACACAAAAAGTTGCTCTGGCCAGCGTCATGTGATGATATTTAATGTTTTGGAAGGCCAACTTTGAACTATTGACTCATTTTTATATAACTTGTCTGCTTTTTACCAACGGACAACATGACAATAAATTTGGAAAATTAAAAAGTTCAAATTTTAATTTGGTAGAGCATTGAAACAATAAAACCATGTTGACACAAGTTGACTTTAGGTCCATCCACAACACACTTCAAATTTGCGAATATGTTAAAACATTTTAAATATTACTAAAAAAATCTCAATGGGTCATTCTCCGCGACCTCACACAGCAGTTGACCCGACTCCTCTTCGATTTGTGTGAGACGTTGTCCTAAGGGGTAACTGTTGTCCCTGATCACGAATCCGAGCTCCATTTTTCGATATCTCGTGACGGAGGTCGGTACGACCCCTTCCACCTTTGATCATTTCCAGAGTTTTTTTTTTTTTTTGAAAAGGTCCTATAAACCAAATTTTAAATTTTTGCTTTTTGGGTGTTTTTGAATACCCCTGACTCAAGGCGTTTATAAAAACACCCAAAATACAAAAAAAAAAATGAAAATTTGGTTTATAGGACCTTTTCAAAAAAAACTCTAGATTTGAAAAAAGACTCTTTTTTCAATAATTTTCAGCCTGAGACTTTTGTGTGAAATTGGACGCCAAATTTGATAGCGTACTCAGAATTTCGAAAAAAACGTATTTTTCATTAAAAAAATTCTCTCATTTTGCGATACTTGGCTGTTAAATATTTTGGGACATATCATTCAATAGGAAATTAAAAAAATTCGGATCTACAATTAATTAAAACGTTTTTTGCATTTAGTTTTTTTTAAATTACGTTTTATTTTTGTGATTTTGCAGAGTAATATTCTAGAGTGTAACTATGTTCTACAAAGTTGTTGAGCAGACAATTACAAAAAATAAATTATATATGCAATAGGGTGGCTCGACATGATCGATTTTACAGAACAGGCATTTTCCGGTCCCATTTGGGCCCCCAAACAACCCCCCAAAATTTGGGAGCGATTGGATTTGACCCGGCTTTCCGCAAAGCGATTCAAATTTGTATGGAAATTTGTATGGGAAAACCCTCTTTTTTACATTTTGATTTTTATAATTTTAATTTTTCACTCAATTTAAAAACTAACACCGTAGAAGTATAGTCCTGAATGTCCTCTAAAACTTTCCCGAAGAAAGTATGGTCCTATCTTGCTTCTGGAAAAAGATACAGAGTTTTTAAAAGAGGCATTTCAAAATAAGTGCTGAAAATTATATTTCTTGCCAACACTGCCAGTACTTCGGTAGATATTTCGAAATCTTATTTTTTAACGTAATAAGGAAGCAACCTAGCAAAATGGTGTCTTAGGAAAAGTTGTTGTATATAAATGTGGCTTTTATTTAAAATTATTGACATGCAGGGTGACACACCTACAGGGTGTCAACTAAGCCCTAACTTCTACTCGTGACCTTTTAAAGCGTTGGTGTCTTAGGAAAAGTTGTTTAACTACTTATTCCAAGAAATGTTGACATGGTTGGAAGACAGGGTTGCCAAACTAGCATCTTAATTTTTTTACCGTGTTTTCAATCATTTGCAATCGATTTCCAAGGAAATTTTATGTGATAAACTGAATTTTTACGATTTTTTGTTCAGCCTCTTTTTGCGTGGCAGTCCTAATTTGCGATTTGTTGGTCTTAAATAGAAGCTAGAAATGGGTTGACACCCTGTAGATGAGCCACCCCGTCTTCCTACCATTCAGGACTATGCTTCTACGGTGTTAGTTTTTAAATTGAGTGAAAAATTAAAATTATAAAAATCAAAATGTAAAAAAGAGGGTTCTCCCATAGAAATTTCCATACAAATTTGAATCGCTTTGCGGAAAGCCGGGTCAAATCCAATCGCTCTCAAATTTTGGGGGGTTGTTTGGGGGCCCAAATGGGACCGTAAAATGCCTGTTCTGATTGAATCAGTCCATTTTGAAATTTTCCCATACAACTTCAAGCCACCCTAGTATGCAATCGATTGTAATCGATTACAACTGATTTTTTTCTTTAAGAATTTCTGTATTTTTTAAAACAAGAATTGCATTTTTCAAGAAATAGTTTATTGTTTTGACCAGTGTTGCGATTTTGAGCGCTCATCCGCTCATGAGCGAGCATTTTTCGCTCATTCGTGAGGAGGAGCGTGTCGCGAGCTAGCTCACGTTTGCTCTTGCTCGTGTTCGCTCATTTATTTTATGAGCGAAAATGCTCATTGCTCGCGCTCGCGCTCATTTTTGCTCATTGAGCAAAATGAGCGGTATTTTTTTACCTGCAACGGGTAAACGATAATAACTTTTGTTTTTCAGCAGAGCTTCGAGGTTGTTTTTTTTAATGGAGGCTTGAATAGGCTAATCTTAATAATATTGGATGAAGTTATTTGTCGTATTTTTTTGTTTTGAAACTTGTTTTGGAGTCAGAGTTAAGGAGTTAAGGTGTTACATTAAGATCTGTACACAGTAAAAAAAAACCTTAGAAATATTACATCTGGGAAGTATATCTTTTATGTTAGAAAATGCGTAATTTTACTTCTGAAAATTTGTAATTTTGCCACCTTTTTGGTGTAATGCAACTTTTTCAGTCTAAATCGAGGTAAAGTTATAACATTCAAGAAATAATATTCAATTTTTTTTTCAATTCAATTCGGTTTTATTGGTGAATAATCAAGATACAATGAGTTATTTTGAAGTGCATAACAGAGTTTTGTAGTTCCTTACAGCTGTGTGTTGCATCATAATCCATTTAGGAACAATTATTTCTTTAACTAAGGCACTAGCAAGAGTAAGAAAAAACTATAAAAAAAACTTACAGAAATACAAGAGGTAATATTCAACCTTACAAAATTACAACTTCCAAATGTACACTTTTTTACTGTGTAGAAATAATTCGATTAATAAAAAAAAGTTGATAATAGAGTGACACGTGAAAGTGAACTATTTAATAAAGCTGAAAAGTATCTTTAAGGAATACAAATATGTTTTCTTGGTAATACGTTTAGTCATGTTTTAATTCCTGGGCACCTCATGGGACCATCCATAAACCACGTGGACAGTTAGGAGGGGGGGGGGGGGGTATGACGATTGTACACGATCCATACAAAAAAGTTTTTTTTTGTATGGGCAATTCCACGAGGGGGGGGGGGGGGGGGTAACAGATTCCCAAAAAAGTGTCCACGTGGTTTATGGATAGTCCCCATCTTGTTTAGTCAATTATTTGTAAATTATTTTGCATAATAAATGTCAAATCTGTGTCTTAGATAATTTTCACATCAATTATCTTATTTATATGCTGGAGTCGATCCAAATAAATAAATGAGAAATGAGCGTGCTCACAAGTAAAAACATGTTTTAATATAAAAAAAAATCGATTACCATCCTATTTACAGCTTATTTAAGACCTAAAAATTCCGTTCCTTGACAGTTTACTCTAAATTTGAAAGTGAAATAAGCTAAAAAGAGTGTCTGGGATTCTTAGCAAATTAAGACACTTTACTTGCGTGTCAGCCATTTTTCATTTATCGGGAAATTAATCAAAACTAGTTTTCTTAATTATCAAACTCTGAAAAAAAAATAGGCTGACAACATTAAAGTTTCATTAATTTACCATTACCACATTGATCACACAAAAAACTTGGGTAGAAAAGTATCCCCCGCAATCCACCGCGATCAATTTTTGACAGTTCGACGCCAACGAATAATTTGATGAATTTACCGCGGTTAACCAAAATTAAATTACCAATGCAACTTTGATGAGTTCATGTCCCTTTTTCGCGATGAAATTATCTTCAAATGTGGCAATCCAATTGGCCTGTGCCAGATTCATAAACAATACTAAAAATCTACCTGATTTGCTGATGAGCGCTCATTAAGCGCGAGCGCATGCATTGAGCATGAGCGAGCACGAGCTACCTGTTAAGTCCTCATGCTCATGAATGAGCGAGCACGGCTTCTGGCTCGCTCGCTCATTCGCAACCCTGGTTTTGACTGAATGATTTTTTTAGTAGATTTTTTCCTAAATTTAAACCATCTTATGTTTGTTTTATTGCGAAAAAAATAATATTTTTATGTATTTTTTATACATATGATCATGATTTTTTACCTGGAGCTGGATTACTACTTTTTTTTTTGCTGTATAAAGACCCAAAAAAAATATAATTAAAATCAGGGGTTCTGGTCATTCTTTAAAAAGCACCCAGTTTTCTTATGATGAAATCTTAACAGATACTGGATTTCAATGTTGAAAAACAAAGTTTTTCATATTTATGTTATTTTTGACCAGATCAAAAAATTTCTTTATTGATGAATTTTATTTCCATTTAAGAATTAATTTTAAATATCGCGAAGAAACTGGATTTCCTTTTTTCCTTTACAATTCGAGAACAAAATACTGTATATTTTTGATTTTTCTGAAAGAGCACACAATTTTGAAACAAACTGCATCAATAACTCTAAACTGATGAAAATTCATATGGGACATTTATACGGAAAGAAGCAGTAAGGCAAACAATATAATCAAATTGTATGTATAGTTTTTGTCCCTCGGGTCTTATCAAAGTTCAGGTTAAGACAAAAAAAACAAGCCTGATTTTAGAAATTTCGAAACAAACATTACCACAAAATGGTATAAAAATCATAACAGTTATGCTACTTTTTAAAATTTGTGAAATATCTTTGAATTCATGAAAATGTGTTTTTTTTTCTGAACATTTATTTATGTTCTGTACCAATATTTTAAGCCAAATTTCTAAATTTGCTTAAAATAAAAAAATACTTTATTTGAATTTTAATTCTGAATTATTTACCAAATAATTTTACAATTATTTTCAATGAAAATTTAAATTTTAGTCAATATTTTATTCAAAATTTCGTGAGGATATTTTGAAGGTGGGAGGTGGGGTGGACAAAAACTTCAAATCAAATTAACAAAGGCCTTGCAAATATTTGTCATTTCTCATGTCGGTTCCAATACTGACTCGGAAAACTAAATATTTTTTTCAAAAAAGCCAATTCAAAATGCTTTTTCTCGCGTTTTTTTTGTATTAGAACCAAAATGATAGAAAAAAACCATGAAATATGAAATTAAGTTTAATAAACAATAACGAAAATTAGCTTTTTCACTCATGCTAATTTTCTGGTAAATTTTCAAAAAAGGTCAAAACCAAAATGAAAATGTTGAAAATAAATTTGTATAGAAAATAAAATACTTTTGTCAAAGTCAACTTTTTGTGAAAATTAACCTAATTAATAATTTTATGAATATTTATTGAGTCACAAGATGCTCACAATAATGACGATGGAGATGCACCAGTACTTGCACTCGTTAAAAAGTAGCACCTACAATTCTGGCACTAGCAAATTACCACAAACCTGCAGTCTTTAATGTTCTTTCCCTCGCTCCCCACTAAACTGATACTAATGGCAACAACCACTTTGGTTAATTGCATTTATCAATGCTTAGCTGAGTAAACTGTTTCCGCCAACATAGACACAAATGCACAAATGCAGAGATAGTAATTTTCTAGAGCAAACTTGCAGCATCCAAGGCACTCTTCATAAAACTGATACAACTACACTGTGTTGCACAAATTTTGCAAGTAATTTTTCGAAAAAAAAGTTTTTTGGAGCAAATTATCATTTCAAAACGAAACGAAACTATTGGCACTACGCCCCCCGGGGCATGGCCTTCCTCTAACGTGGGATTTCTGCTCCAGCGCCTCTGACGAGACAGGAGAAACCGGGACCGACGTTTTACTTCACCATCCGATAGAAGCTCAGTGGATAAGGCGGGAATCGAACCCGCGTCTCATAGCATCATCGGGATCGGCAGCCGAAGCCGCTACCCCTGCGCCACGAGACCCACCAAATTATCATTTCAATCAATTTTCAATTTAAGATTTTAAGCTTTCAAATAGAAGCAGTTAATTTTAAGATAATTTTGAAGCACAGTGTAATAAAATATTGACCCTTTGAAGACTACAAATCAAGCAAGAAGCGGATATTTGCTCCAGTAAAGAGTAAGTTTATTTTGCCCCTTTCTCTTTGCATGAGTCGAGATATTGCGTAAAGCGGTTGCATTTTCCTTGATGTGCTGAAACGCAAAACTTCATAAATTATCAAACTGCTCTGAGATTTCACCAAAGCAAATTGCTATTTATTTGATTTTTGTTTTACTCAACAGCGGGATGCGTCAGCTTTGTTCTGGTTTGGTCGTAGGAAGAGATGCTCTCATAAATTTGAGATAAGAATTTCCCACAGATATTGCGATGACTCAGTGAGTTAGGTGCACTTCAGCGCTAAGATGCAATAAAAAAAAAGTTAAAAATAAAAGTATCTGAACAACGCAATAACTGAAACTGAAATGAAATGAAAGGAAACTGTCTTAGAAGGAATTCAATAAAGCATGTATTTAATTCAATTTATTTCTTTCACTAGAAAAGGAATTCCCCTTTCACTCCAAGAATAGTATTGCCCAACAAACCCCCAACAAGACGTCACTGCGTTCAAGGGCCAGCATCTGATGCCAATTCTTGAATCAACAACAACATCGAAAGCTGCGATGACTAATTTGCCCGTTCATCATTTTTGTTCATCAACAATAACTTATTACTTCTTACTGTGCTTTCAACCAAAGTTTGGCACGAAAGTTTTCACAAAAAGCACACCCTCATATTCATAAAATCGATTTTTAACTGTTTACATTCGCAGTTTTTGCATGAAGCGCGACTGGCGAAAAGTGTGACTCATCACTGCCTGCCAACGATGCCACCACCAAACACAATGCCGCATCATAACTTTATGGGTGCTTTCGCAAATCAAACTTGGAAGCGCTGTCGTCGGTATGACACTGACTGCCGCCTTCTCCCTACTGCATGGCGTGTCAATTTAGTAGGAAGATAAGCGAAAATTACTGACGGTGTTGGGCCTGATTAGCAGTTCGTACACGGAGAAAAAAGTGTTCCCAAAATCGTGAACAAGCGTTCGTGAAAATGGGAACCACGAACAAAGTGTCAATCCCATGGTACGATTTCTAAAAACGTACCATGAGATTTGAACACTTTGTTCGTGGTTCCCATTTTCATGAACGCTTGTTCACGATTTTGGGAACACTTTTTTCTCCGTGTAGGTACTGCAAATTTTACAAGTTGAAATTGTCATTAGGGACCATCCATAAACCACGTGGACACTTTTTTGGGAATCTGTTACCCCCCCCCCCCCCTTCGTGGACAATTGTCCATACAAAAAAAATCTTATTTGTATGGGTCGTGGACATTCGCCGTACCCCCCCCCCCCTAAAGTGTCCACGTGGTTTATGGATGGTCCCTTACGAAAATCGTCCGAAAATCGCGAAACAAGAAAAAATCGTCAAAAAGATTTGTCCAAGAAACTTCCATAAAAAAAATTTGCGTAAAACCGGCGCACTTTTGGTTTAGATCTTGCTGATTTGCCGTGGAATCGTTGTATAAATGATCATGTTCAAATTATGGTAAAACAGGTTGGCCACCAGAGGACTGCCTATAGGGATGTTTTGAAAGAAATTTTTTGGTTTTCAATTGAACTTTCATAATTTTAAATTTGAAAAGAGAAGATTTAAAAAAACATCAAATAAAAAAGATCGTATCCATTCGGATCTTCTTGCACCCTTCGACAAAGTTGTAGGAAATTTAATGTCCTACAAGAATCACACACTTGGACGATTTTGGGTGAGACCCGCGCCACCTGCTGCCAAAATCCTGAAACGATGTTTTTCCCCATACATTTTTTACGATTTTTCCCATATACAACAACATTTGCACAGTTACTTATTATTGCCTAAAGAATCGATTCAGGGGGTATCACTTCAGATATTACACTATTTTAATTTTTTCTTGTTACCCTGGTATCAATTCTTCCAAGCATTAGCTTTTTCTGTATTTAATTTTTACAAGCAGTCAAGGTGTTAATTAATCTTTACACTTGTTTTAGCTGAGCAATTCTCTACGAAATCGTTCTTTTTTTTTAGAATTTTAATTTTTATATTTTTTAATCCGCTGAAACTTTTTTGGTGCCTTCGGTATGAACAAAGAAGCCATTTTGCATCATTAGTTTGTCCATATAATTTTCCTTACAAATTTGGCAGCTGGCCACACAAAAATGATGTATGAAAATTCAAAAATCTGTATCTTTTGAAGGAGTTTTCTGATCGATTTGGTGTCTTCGGCAAAGTTGGAGGTATGGATATGGACTACACTAAAAAAAATTATTCACGGTAAAAAAAAATGGTGATTTTTTATTTAACTTTTTATCACTAAAACTTGATTTGCAAAAAAAAAACACTATTTTTAATTTTTTTAAATTTTTTGATATGTTTTAGAGGACATAAAATGCCAACTTTTCAGAAATTTCCAGGTTGTGCAAAAAATCATTGATTGAGTTATGAATTTTTTAATCAATACTGATTTTTTCAAAAATCGAAATATTGGTCGCAAATATTTTTTAACTTCATTTTTCGATGTAAAATCAAATTTGCAATCAAAAAGTATTTCAGTGAAATTTTGATAAAGTGCACCGTTTTCAAGTTATAGCCATTTTTAGGTGACTTTTTTGAAAATAATCGCAGCTTTTCAATTTTTAAAATTAGTTCACATGTTTGCCCAGTTTTGAAAAAAATATTTTTGAAATGCTGAGAAAATTCTCAATATTTGCTTTTTCGGACTTTGTTAATACGAACATTAGTTGCTGAGATATTTCCATTCAAAGGTTTAAAAACAGGAAAATTGATGTTTTCTAAGTCTCACCCAAACAACCCACCATTTTCTAATGCCGATATCTCAGCAACTAATGGTCCAATTTACAATGTTAAAATATGAAACATTCGTGAAATTTTCCGATCCTTTCGAAAAAAATATTTTCAAAAATTTTAAATCGGGACAAACATTTCAAAGGGGCAAAACATTCAATATTACACCCTTTTGAAATGTTTGTCTTGGTTTAAAAAAAATCGAAAAGATCGGAAAATTTCACGAATGTTTCATATCTTAACATTGTAAATCGGACCGTTAGTTGCTGAGATATCGACATTAGAAAATGGTGGGTTGTTTGGGTGAGACTTAAAAAACATCTATTTTACTTTTTTTAAACACTTGCATGGCAATATCTCAGCAACTAAGGGTCGTATCAAAAAAGTTCAAAAAAGCAAAATATAGAGATTTTTCTCAGCTTTTCAAAAATATTTTTTTCAAAAGTGGGCAAACATGTGCACTAATTTTAAAAATTGAAAAACTGCGATTATTTTTTAAAAAAAAGTCACCTAAAATGGACTTAACTTGAAAACGGTGCTCTATATCAAAATTTCACTAAAGTACTTTTTGATTGCAAGTTTGATTTTACATCGAAAAATGAAGTTGAAAAATATTTGCGAACAATATTTCGATTTTTTGAAAAAATCAGTATTGATTAAAAATTCATAACTCGGTCAAAGATTTTTTGCACAACCTGGAAATTTCTGAAAAGTTGGCATTTGATGTCCTCTAAAACATACCAAAAAATAAAAAAATAAACAAAAATAGTGTTGTTTTGCAAATCAAGTTTTAGTGACAAAAAGTGAAATAAAAAATCACCAATTTTTTTTTTACCGTGCAACATTTTTTTCAGTTTAGTCCATATCCATACCTACAACTTTGCCGAAGACACCAAATCGATCAAAAAATTCCTTCAAAAGATAAGGATTTTTGAATTTTCATACATCATTTCTGTGTGGACAGCTGCCAAATTTGTATGGAAAATTATATGGACAAACTAATGATGAAAAATGGCTTCTTTGGGCATACCGAAGGCACCAAAAAAGTTTCAGTCGGATTAAAAAATACAAAAAAAAAATCGAATGACCGAAATCTGAGAGAACTGCTCAGCTATTAAAGTCACTGTCCTTTATAATTAAGTTGCATAATATTAATTAGAACCAAGATCTTAACCATTTTCAATACATTTGAAATTTCCCGGGATTTCCAGGGAAATTGTTTGGAAATTTCCCGGGATTTTCTGGGAAATTGGTTGAAAATTTCCCGTTTCCCGGTAAATTAGTAACCCCGGAAAATTGGACGCTCTACCTAAAAGTGACTGTTTGCAATAAAGTGACTGTTTGCACAAAAAGTTGTTTGCCAGTGGAATTCATATAATTTTCTAATTGAAAATAATAAAAATACATTTAAATCGAAAAATTTACCAGCGTTTATTTTTTTTGTATAGCGACTGTCCAAGCTCCATAAAAGCATTTTTTTTTTTTGTATTAACAACTGTTCACGAGGCAGGGGGGCTAAGAATTCAAAAAAAGTATCCGCGTGGTTTATGAATGATCTCCTTAGATTCATTATTAATTAAAAATTTGGTATTAATTGTTCAATATTTTTGAGAAAATATGAATATCCATCAAAAGATTACCAGCTAAAATTATATGATTGTACACAACTTTTAAAAAAACTGATATTTAATTAAAACAAGATTGAACGGTGATTTTACTATCCAGGTTACTATACTAGACTGAAAAAAATATGATGTTTTCAGTTATGATCAATGTAAATAGCTTATATCTGTAAGCCCATACATCCGATTGAAATGTCGTCAAAGGCAAACTTATGGGAAATTGGACGAGCTTTCCGGTAAAAATATTTTCGAGACTGAAAAATCAAGTCTGTCATATAGAAATTGCGAAAAACCATAAAAAACCCTATTTTTTCAACATTTTTATTTTTAAAACCGCTGTAACTTTACAAGGATTGGACTTAGGACAATGGTCAATATAGATACTTTTATGTAAAATTGTCTGGAGAATCGACTCTCGTGTTCGGATTATGAAAATTTTGATGTTTAGAGCATTTTTGAAAAAAAAAAACGGTTTCAGTAAACGATTTTTGTATTTTTTTTAGGTGAGTTGCTCCATCCTGCATTTTTCGTGAGTCTTTTTGTAACATCTAAGGCTATTTTCACAAAAATTTTGAACGAAAGAAAATCGTGGGCTACCCTTCAAATTTGACTTTTAAACTTAAAAATCAAAAAATCTCATAAAAGTGGCGTGTTTTTTTCTTTCAGTGTATTTTTTTCGGAAAGCCCGTCAAATTTCCTACAAGTTTGTCTTTGCCCACTTTTTGATACGATGCAACGGCTTCGAGATACAGCAATATTTAAATTACGAAATACAATAATATTTAAAACACTTACGCCCTTCTCAAATGTCATTATCGAGTGTAACTGGCTCCATATACACAAAAGTGGCTTATATAAGCATAGGATAACATGAAATGGAATTGCTCTATCAAAACCAACAGTCTTTGCTTTCTATTTCCAATTCAATGCTACAACGAGTGACAGTTACGACTTCGTTGTATGGAATTTCAACCAACTTGTATGTCCATATCGGAAGTAAACGTGTGTGGCCCAGGGGCTAAATATTGCAACGATCAAACGCCAAAGAATGCCTCACCAATTAGAGGGTTATGCCCATCAGTGATACTTTGTCCAGGAATCACACTGATTAGTGATAACGATTTTGCGTGGTGAGTAAGAGTTGGAGGTAAGACCCACCAGGGTGGCACATGTTTGTGATAACAACAATTGGCGAGCGATAAGCTCACCCAAATGGAATTGCCTTGCTGTAGTTGGTTCGCTATTAAAGTATAGTACACATTCGATTACTCAGGTACGAATGCTCCAGGAGATTTCCCAAATCGAAGCTCCTTAGCCTTCTTCATTTCCACGGTTCACCGGACGGAGATATTTCCAATAACATTATTTTTAGCTTTTTCCTGTGTCCTCCATTGATCAGCCCCCACCACCTTCCCTCAAAAGACAACTTGCTCCACCCCGTCTCGAACGCCCACGCGGTCTCAATTTAGACTCTGCCGCGCTCTGGGATCGAATCACCACTTTTGGATATTTTTATCCCTATACCGTCTCCACGTTGTAAAAGGTAGATATTCGGGGAACCGAAAAAGTGCACCCGCAGAAAGAAATACGTCACACCGACGACCGGAAGGTGAGCGGCGCCCTTTTCCGGATAATTGAATATCGATTCCTGGGGGAGGACGTCGTCCTCCACGACATTCGGGAGCATTTTTGCAAGTCTGGTGGTACAAGATTTCAACCCAATAACATGGTTGTTATTGGCGGAAAAAATCACATCGGAGATCCGATTTCGCGTCCTCTGTCGGCGGCGATGATTACGAACCACCCACCCGGTGCTGTTGAGATTCCTCAATCATGACGTATTACACCCCACGCCAAGGCAGAGGGCAGAAAATAAAATCTACAGATTGCTCTATGAAAACAAATATGTCAAGGACAAGATCTAATAATAAAGAGCGGCGGCGGCGCCTCTTTCTTCTTTCCAACCAGAGTCGATGTGTCATCTCGTCAAACCTAGTTCTGAACCAGTACTGCTACTGTTCACGCTGCCAAGACCTCGTACTAATAGGTTGGAGCCATGTTACAAGTGCGTAATACATTTCGTTCAACACAATAACCCAAAAACATAATCGAACAAGTAGTTTAAAATGAAATACCTAATAGAAACATATCGCTGCCGAAGTTAGTACCTCCAACCTTAGCTATTCCGGGCGACCTTGACGCAGCCGACACACGTGCGCAATGTTTGCACACATGTGGCCAACCTGCAAGTCTCGTTAGAGCAGAGAACGCGGTCGGACAATGTCATCGTCGACCGGGTTGTTGCAATGTAATTCATTATTTTGCCACAACTCAAACCTTTCGGAAACCGATTCAAAAGCAGGGAAAACGAAGAAAATCAGAACATTTCCCGGTCCACAAGTTGATGGATGGTCACGACCAGCACGGGGCCACGGGCAGCAGCAGTCGAGTTCCAACCTTTCTCAAGTGTCAGCGAGGCTATAAAAATTCCGACCACGGCTTCTGTGCGCTGGCATACGGACGCAGACAAAAACAGAACAAAAACATTTCCATTTTTCAATTTTATTTCGATTTTCAAAAAACAATCCCACTTGTCTGTGGTCCGAAAACCCGTTGACGTACAGAGTCTCGTTGAATGTTATGGCATCAGATCAAGAGTGTTCCACCGTGTGTTCCCGGACGATTTTCGATGGGATGGTCTGCCCCTAGGCCAGAGGCGGCAGCGCAGTTTGGCAAGCGAATGGACTCAAAAACGAAAACTGTAGTAAATCAAAATACCATAAAATATCAATGATGGACACTCTTCGAGACTAGATGGTGCAGAAAGTAGGATGGGATCGATGTAGGATGTATGAAACGAACATATGGAAGCTCTGGAACATGTTGAATAACAAGCGGGTGCTGTAGGATGAAGAGGCTGAAAACACATGCTACTTGTACTGATAGCTTGAAATAGAACAGTAAAGATTGGAAATCTGGAGTTTTTTTTTTTTTTTGAAAAGGTCCAATAAACCAAATTTCCAGTTTTTGCTTTTTGGGTGTTTTTAGAACCACCTTGAGTCAGGGGTATTAAAAACACCCAAAAAGCAAAAACTGAAAATTTGGTTTATTGGTCCTTTTAAAAAAAAAACTCCAGAAATGATGACACGATACCATCTTTTTTCATATTCGTCGATCAAACTAAACATAATTCGATAGTATTAAAAGAATTCGAATAATTTTTAACTGATGATTTAAGTGTAATATGAAGAACATATGGAAACAAACTGAAATGGGTGCTGAAAAATTGAACTTTCCAACAGAAGTATCGAAATTAGTAGTTTATGCAACAAGTTGCAAAAAGATGATTTTTTCAGCACGAGTCGTACATTTATCCAACGAGGTTCACCGAGTTGGATAAATACGAAGAGTGCTGAAAAAATCAAGTTTTGCAACGAGTTCCATACAACATTTTTTGAAATTCCGAAAAACACCCATTGAGTGAAATTTTAAGTAAAATTTTCATGTATTTTGTCAATAAATCGTTTAAATCAAAAAAATGTTGAAAAGTATTACTTTTCGAAACAAGTGCTGAAAAGTTCAACTTTTCAGCACCCATTTCAGTGCTGAAAAGTAGAACTTTTCAGCATTTATTTTGAAAAGTGTTGCTATTCGATTCTGTAATTTTTGGTACAGAAAAGTAGGCTATTTCGTCGTTCAAGAATGACAGGAAAAGTGAGTACCGTAATCTGGGGCGAATCGGGACTACAGTCTGAATAGGGACAGCAGTTTTTAGAGCACTTAAAGCTTTTAAATATGGAAATGGATGTACACATTTTGTTGGTCTGAGTCTGTTCTAACCGAAACCAACCAGAAAAATCACAATATTGTGCTCCAACATGGTTAAAACTGCTGTCCCAATTCGCCCCATGTGTCCCGATTGACCCCAGTTTACGGTAGTTTCACGACGGAATTGCAAAAAGTAACATTTTCAATTTTTTTGTTTATTTTTTTTGTGTGCTGTGTTAACTTAACACATGGATGTTTGGCATAAAATTTCATTCAATAAGCGTTTTTCGGGATTGCACAAATTGTGGAAAGCAACTCGTTGCAAAACTTGATTTTTCAGCACTCGTCGTATTTATCGAACTCGGTAAACCTTGTTGGATAATTGTACGACTCGTGCTGAAAAAAACTTTATTTTGCAACTTGTTGCATAAACTGCTGTTATTTGACATCTTTTATCTATTATTATCATTTTTTCGCGAAAAACAAATTCTCAAATTCTGTTTTTTTTTGCCAGGAAATCTGAAGCTAAATAATCAATAATAATATGCCCTTTTGAAATATTAGTCTTGATTCTAAATTTTTTTTAAAAAGGCACACAATTTTACACACGCTTAATTTATTACATTCAAAGTTGGACTATAAGATGCTGAGATATTGGCATTAAAAAATGGGTGGGTTAGACTTGAGAAAGACTTTGTAAACTTTAATTTTCCTTTTTGTTTATCTTTTATCTCAGCAACTAGAGGTAAAAAAATATGTTTGCAATTCCCCAAGAAAACTGTCAACTTTTCCTTTTCTTCGGGAGAGACGAAACGGCCTACTTTCCCCTACCAAAAATAACAGAATGGAAAATACCTTCCAATACTTTTCAGCACTGTAATGGGTGCTGAAAAGTTGAACTTTTCAACACCAGTATCGAAAAGAAACATTCATCAATATTTTTTTGAACGGTGAATTTACTAAACACTTGAATGTTTCATTCTTGAAGCGTTTTTCGGAATTGCAAAAAGTGTTGTAAGCAACTCGTTGCAAAACATGTTTTTTTTCAGCACTCGTCGTATTTACCTTTTTGCTACTTTTTGCATAAACTACTATTTCATAAATGGTCTCAAAAGACACTATTTTTTTAAATTAAATATTTTTTTGTGCATTTTATAAAATGTTATGTAAGGTACTTTTCGACTGAATGTACATTATTTTTTGATTCTAAGGCCGTTGTCAATATTTTTTGAAGTTTATGTAGCCCACCTTCAAAGTCGGTCCGAAAAATCAGAGGGCAAAAAATATGTTTTCAAAAAAAAATCAAAATTTTAATGGAAAAAGAAGTTTAATGAATTGAAAACAATTTGAAAAGTATTTTCCTGCGTTTAAAATCATATTTAGCATATTTGAGATCGATCAACAATATTTTATTTTTTGTGAGATTCCATTGTACAGTTCTGCCATTTATTTGGCCAAAACTTTGATATTTTGAAAGCTAAAGATTGCAAAACATCTGGGCAGGTGTAAAATGCATTTTTAAAAACTTTTTTCATTCAATTGTTAAACCAACAAAAAACATATTGGCCATACTTGCGAGTTATTGTCCCCTAAAACAACAAAAAATCAAAAATAGAAAAAAGGATTTTGAGAAACTATTTTTTTTTGTGTAACAAAAAAAGTTGTTTCTTGTACCTATTTTTTCTGAATATTCCTCATCAACACCTACAGCTGTGTCGAAGACACCAAATCTATCAGAAAAAATCGTTTAAAGGATACAGATGCCAAATATGCAATATGAATACAAAATTGAATTTCATCCCCAAAGATGAAGCTCATCAGTATGGAGCAATTCTCTGAGATTTCGGAAATTCGTTTTTTTTTTGTATTTTTAATCTGTCTGAATCTTTTTTGGTGCCTTCGGTATGCCCAAAGAAGCCATTTTGCATCATTAGTTTGTCCATATACTTTTCCATACAAATTTAGCAGCTGTCCATACAAAAATGCTTTATGAACATTAAAAAATCTGTATCTTTTGAAGGATTTTTTTTTTTGGATCGATTTGGTGTCTTCGGCAAAGTTTTAGGTATGGATAAGGACTATACTGAAAAAAATGACACATGGTGATTTTTAATTTCACTTTTTGTCACTAACACTCGATTTGCAAAAAAAAAACTATTTTTATTTTTTTATGAATTTTTGAATTAATTAATACTGATTTAAAAAAATATAATATTGGTCGCAAAAATTAAATTTTAAATCGAATTAGCAATCAAAAAGTACTTAAGTAAAATTTTGATAAAGAGCACCGTTTTCTAGTTATAGCCATCTTCAGGTACATTTTTGGAAAATAGTCACACAGGGTTGTTACGGAAAGGTCGAAAAAAAATCCGCGCCAGATCCGCGCCGACCCCAAACCCCAATCCGCGCGTAATCCGCGCCATATAAAAAAAAATCGCGACAAACATAGAAGAGAGTAACATAATGAATGAAATTTTAAACGAAAAAAGTATAATACAGAAAGCATTACTGATCCGTTGATCAGTTGTGGATTCATATCCCACCTGCACCAAGTGGAACCTTTTCTGCCATTTCTGCAACAACATTAGCATTTTTTGTAACACTTTAAATATCGTTGCTTTAAAAACAAATTCAGGAAAAAAATTAAATTCAAAAATTAAAAAAAATTAAAACCCTAAAATAAATTACCAAATTATAAAATCTAGAGATTTTGTACTTGATAATTCTCATTTTATTATATTTTCTTCTCTAAATTTCTCTAAACTAAAATATGACTCCGAAAATGATTCGAACTAAGAAAATGGCAAAAAACAATAATTTAATAATTTAATAATCTAACAATTTAATAATTTAATAATTTAATAATTTAATAATTTAATAATTTAATAATTTAATAATTTAATAATTTAATAATTTAATAATTTAATAATTTAATAATTTAATAATTTAATAATTTAATAATTTAATAATTTAATAATTTAATAATTTAATAATTTAATAATTTAATAATTTAATAATTTAATAATTTAATAATTTAATAATTTAATAATTTAATAATTTAATAATTTAATAATTTAATAATTTAATAATTTAATAATTTAATAATTTAATAATTTAATAATTTAATAATTTAATAATTTAATAATTTAATAATTTAATAATTTAATAATTTAATAATTTAATAATTTAATAATTTAATAATTTAATAATTTAATAATTTAATAATTTAATAATTTAATAATTTAATAATTTAATAATTTAATAATTTAATAATTTAATAATTTAATAATTTAATAATTTAATAATTTAATAATTTAATAATTTAATAATTTAATAATTTAATAATTTAATAATTTAATAATTTAATAATTTAATAATTTAATAATTTAATAATTTAATAATATAATAATTTAATAATTTAATAATTTAATAATTTAATAATTTAATAATTTAATAATTTAATAATTTAATAATTTAATAATTTAATAATTTAATAATTTAATAATTTAATAATTTAATAATTTAATAATTTAATAATTTAATAATTTAATAATTTAATAATTTAATAATTTAATAATTTAATAATTTAATAATTTAATAATTTAATAATTTAATAATTTAATAATTTAATAATTTAATAATTTAATAATTTAATAATTTAATAATTTAATAATTTAATAATTTAATAATTTAATAATTTAATAATTTAATAATTTAATAATTTAATAATTTAATAATTTAATAATTTAATAATTTAATAATTTAATAATTTAATAATTTAATAATTTAATAATTTAATAATTTTATAATTTTATAATTTAGAACTTGAGAACTTTCTTTAAAAAATAAGAATTTAAGAATTAAAAAAATCCATGTTAATTTTTTTGTAATTTTTCAATGAGAGAATTCATATTTCTTTTTGCGTTTTTGAGTTTGCAAGTTTTGGCAATTTCAATTTATGAATTCTATATTTTTTTGTTTAATTGAATATGTAAATTCTGAAATTTTCAATTTTAGACAGAGATTTTAGCAGATTGCTAAGTGGATTTCGTCATGTTTTGATAATTGGGAGTAGAACCAATTCTACCTAAATCAGAGTGACAACAGAATCTTTCAATTTTTAATAAACCACAAATTTCAAAATTTAAATTTAAGATTGTAAAAACTTAAAAAATCTAAAAGATCTAAAGCTTTATGAAATTCTGCAATTTTTCGAATTTTGAAATTATGAAATTGTAATTAATATTATCGCACAATATTTATTGTTTGCTATATTAAAAAATGCCTTGGAAACTTTGGAAGCCTGTACCGAACAAAAAAAATCTAAGGGTTAAATCCAATCCGGAACATACCCTAAGAATCATTTATGTACATCCTTATGTTTAAATCTTTGGAAAAAGTTTAAAATATGAGTCAGAAGATAAAAATTAAATGTATTACGTGAATAATTGTAGAAAAATATTTAAACCAGGTCAGCAATTGTTAACAAAAACTATGATTCGTAATGTTATGTAAAATTTATATAAGAAATCTCAATACATTTTTAAAAATAAACGCTTCTTGAAGATTATTTTGAAGATTCGTATTAAGAAAAAAAACAATGAATAATTTTCAGAAGAAAATTTTCTTCATTAAAAACTTCTTAGAAATTGATGTTTTTGCACTCAAAGAAAAAGATAGAACTTATTTAATTGCTTATAATATTTTCCTTTGTAACTTGAAAGAAATTCTATCGTTCTCATTTATTTTATTTATGAAAATTGCTATCCGCGCGAAATCCGCGCCTGAACAAAATTAGCCAGCAAATCCGCGCCAGATCCGCGCGATACGCGCCATCCGCGCCATCCGCGCGATCCGCGCCGTCCGTAACAACCCTGTCAGTAATTATTTTTTTTTTAAATTGGTGTTCAAGTTTGTCCACCTTTGAAAAAAATATTTTTGAAAAGCAGAGAAAATTTTCCATATTTTGCTTTTATAAACTTTGGTGATACGACCCTTAGTTGCAGATTGCCATGCAAAAGTTTTGAAACAGTAAAATTGTAGTTTTCTTATGCTCAAAGAAGCCATTTTGGATCATTAGTTTGTCTATATAATTTTCCAAACAAATTTGGCAGCTGTTCAAACAAAAATTATGTATGAAAATTCAAAAATCTGTATCTTTTGAAGGAATTTTTAGATAGATTTGGTGTCTTGGGCAAAGTTGTAGGTATGGATATGGACTACACTGAAAAAAAAATGATTCACGGTAAACAATTTTTTGATGATTTTTTATTTATCTTTTTGTCACTAAAACTTGATTTGCAAAAACACTATTTTTTTATATGTTTTAAAGGACATTAAATGCCAACTTTTCAGAAATTTCCAGGTTGTGCAAAAAATTTTTGACCGAGTTATGAATTTTTTAATCAATACTGATTTTTTTTTCAAAAAATCGAAATATTGGTCGCAAAAAATTTTCAACTTCATTTTTCAATGTAAAATTAAATTTGCAATCAAAAATTACTTTAGTGAAATTTTGATAATGTGCACCGTTTTCAAGTTAAGGCCATTTTTAGGAAACTTTTTTGAAAATAGTCGCAGTTTTTCATTTTTTTTAATTAGTGCATATGTTTGCCCATCTTTGAAAAAAAAAAATTGAAAAGCTGAGAAAATTTTCTTTATTTTTCTTTTTTTATATCGACGTTAGAAAATGGTGAGTTGTTTGAGTGAGACTTAGAAAACATCAATTTTCATGTTTTTAAACCTTTGCATGGCAATATCTCAGCAACTGAGGGTCGTATCACCAAAGTTCAAAAAAGCAAAATATATAGAATTTTCTCAGTTTTTCAAAAATATTTTTTTCAAAAGTGGGCAAACATGAGCACTTATTTTAAAAAATAAAAAAAACTGCGACTATTTCGAAAAAAGTTACCCAAAACTGGCCTTAACTTGGAAATGGTGCACATTATCAAAATTTCACTAGTACTTTTTGATTGCAAATTTGATTTTACTTTGAAAAATGAAGTTTAAAAGTTTTGCGACCAATATCTCGATTTTTTGAAAAAATCAGTATTGATTAAAAAATTCATAACTCGGTCAAAGATTTTTTGCACAACCTGGAAATTTCTGAAAAGTTGGCATTTGATGTCCTCTAAAACATATCAAAAAATGAAAAAATCAAAAATAGTGTTTTTTGCAAATCAAGTTTTAGTGACAAAAAGTTAAATAAAACAGCATCAAAAAAAATTTTACCGTGAATCATTTTTTCAGTTTAGTCCATATCTATACTTACAACTTTGCCGAAGACACCAAATTGATCAAAAAATTCCATCAAAAAATACAGATATTTGAATTTTCACATACCATTCTTGTATGGATACCTGCCAAATTTGTATGGAAAATTATATGAACGAACTAATGATGCAAAAGCCGGATCAGCCGGATTAAAAAATACAAAAAAAAATCGAATGACCGAAATCTCAGAGAATTGCTCAGTAGTGAGAGCATTTAAAAATCACGTTACCGCAGAAGTTATTTTTTTTATGCAAAAAAAAATATGATTGCAATTACTGTACTACTATATTGCAATTACTGTACTACTATATGATCCATTTTTCATTGAAATGTTTAAATTTTGGCTTTTTATTTCAATTTAATATTTATTTTTACAGAGAGCTTAAAATTCAAAAGAAAAAAAAACTTTCAAAGATCCAGTGCATTCAATTATCCTTAAAAATCGCCTGTGATGATACCCTGAAAACGATTAAAGTACACCAAAATTCAAAACGTACCCCGAGCCGCGACTAAAGCTTCTGATAAACATTACCAAACGGGCGCGGTGCGCGATGGAGTTCATAATCACATATTGTTTCCGCCAAGAGACAGTCCCGGCTCGGCTCGACCGGGACCAGGCCCGCTGACTACGAACGCACTGATGACTACCCCGATTGTCCGGATCATATAACCTTTGGAACGAAGCAGTGTTGCCAGTTTTTTTTTCTCTATTTAACTCAAATAAATAGCGAAGAAACTTTTCAAAACGATTTTTTCTGTTGAATGGAATTTATCTTAAATATTTTTTTTTTTGAATATTTTGCCAACACTGCCACTAACTCAATTTCACAGCTTTCCAATAAAACGACGAATCCAATCACGGTGGGCGAAACACAATCGGAAAGTGTCTCCAATAACGTAAACAAATTGATCCCTGGCAAATAGGGGCGCACCGGACGAGAGTGGGGGTGGATTCGTTTGCTTTGACGACTGCAGCGAAATTGGCTGTGAGTTCGCTCGCTCGTCTGCGCGGCCACTGTGTCCAGAAGCTTGATAAGTGGTGAATTAGCTTCAAATTATGTCTGGGTCAAATGACCTCTCAGACGACCGCCGAATTCGATATCGGAAGTTCTGGCCCGAACACTACTGAGTGGGAGAGTGGGTTTTCTTATCGGATGTGTGGCACCCACGATAACCTTTGAAAGAGGCGGCAAAACACTTAAAAAAAACTGTGGTTGGGCAAGATTCGAACTTGCGACGGCGTCGTGCTACGCACGACTTTACCAACTGGACTGATACAACATTTGCTGAATTCAAAGTTCTTTAGTTTTTTTTACTGTGTTTCCCACGGAAAGGGCACGTACACCAAATAACAATAACAAAATAGGGGGTGGGTACTATTGCACACACAAACAAACACCAAATGGCCCCTGCGCACATACACACATACACACACAATGCACGCAAAGTGCTGCTCATCGCAAGTGTGCGCGCTAATTGAGTCATCAAAGTGTGATAATCTCGTTTGGATGGAGCGACACAATGACAGCGGCAGCAGAAGCAGCAGTTAAGGGCCATAGATTTAGGTCCTTAGAACAATTGCTGCCCGCGTTTGTCGTAAAGCGACGCGCAGGGTGCTTCGTATTATGACGGATTTGCTGTGGAAGGTTGTTTATTTTACATAAAAAAAAATCTGACTTCTTCAATATCCGTCGATGTGCCCTTTGAGCTGCATTACTATTAAAAGGACTAAATAGAGATTCCCAATTGCCACCGACCTTCACTTTACACCCGGTTTGCATAAATTGCATTCCATTAAAATCCGAACTCAACGAGCCCGCGTGACATCAGCCGAGGGGTGTTCCAACGGGACAGAGGAGTTGAATTTTGCACCTCGTCACCACTTTGATCGATGACAGTCCCCACCACTGCACACCATTCGAAAGTTTACCTTCACGAGACTATTGGCAAAGTTAAACGTAATGGCCCAGGGTGCGTTGGGACTCTTGCCCGTAACTGTCACGCGAGTGTCTGATGGTCTCTCTCGAGGGGGTCTGAATTCTTCATTTTGTCACTTGCCACACCACCGGTGGTGGGTCATCGCTCTAGGGAGGAGGTGACTTTTTACCGTGGGTAACCCTTGAGTTGACATTTCATAAATTAAAACACGTAAACGGGTAACGTTTTTAGTGTTGATATGAGATCACATTTGAATATTGTTAAAACTACTAGAATACGGAAATACGGAAATGTATAAAACTGACTGACTTATAACAATTTGAAGATAACAGGTTGTAAAACCCGATTTAATATTGTGGATTTAGCTCGTAGCTGGATTTTCTGGCATCTTCTCACGGTCATTGGAAACGGTCGTGGATAGACCTAGGGGTTCCCAATTGGAGTGAAAAAATTAAATTTGTAGAAAAATTATGGATTAAAATTTTGCTTTTTTATCACTTCTCCGACATCAGGAATAATTGTTTGCACATGCTCGCAATTTTTTTATTCGGTCGGAAAAATATTATTTTTCTTGAAAAAAACTTTCATTTTTAATCACATGATCACCCCTAATTCTGGCTCGATGCCGCCATCATGCGATCGCGTGCTCCGTTTGTTTGTCAACAAAGCTGCAGCTGGATGGTGAGACGAAGTGAGGGGGAAGTGATTTTGACATTTTTATGCCCGCATCTGGCCCGCCGCCTATTTCGTCGGTCGTTGAGTCGCTGGTCGTTTCCAGCGACAGACTCCAGCTAGGAACTGATCGTACAATATCACCAGAGGTGAAATAGAGACTTTCTTACAAAATGATGGGACTCTGAAAAATATATTGGTGCAATTATTTTTTCAGAAAAATAATAAATCATAAACCTTGGGGTCAGAATGGACAACCCTAATTCCTTCTGGAATTTGTTCATTGGACCATCCCCTGCACACCTGTCTTTATTCCGAATGAATCCATGTTGTCCCCAGACCTGTACAAAAAGCATAAAAAACTTTGAACCGCTGGGGACAGGTCAATTCTCAACCAAATGGGCTGATATTTGGCATGAGAGTCCTTATGGGTATCCTCTACTAGGGGAACCTCGGTTTGCCTGATTCTGAGAACTTTTTTGTTTGGATGAAACACCCTAATAATGATACCACCTAGTGAGAATTTGACCAGCTTCGAATCTTTCAAGACTAAACCTCGAATGCATTTTTTTTTTTTTTTTTTGATTTCAAAAGTACATTATGGGTCGCAATATAATTTTATTTAATTTAGAAAAAGTTATTGGATTTTCATTATTGGAAAAAAATAAAGGGTACTCAGTCTTTGAAGTTAGTCTATGATTAACTAAAAGAATATGTATCGATACTGCACTTTGTCGATCTATTATGAGAAGCCAGAAAGAACACTTTCACGCGCTGCGCGTGAAACGTAAAACGCGCAAGCGTTCATGTGCTGGCGTTTATGCTTCGACTTGACGACTTGTGGATCTTTCGAGCGAGAATGGGCTGGAACTTTGAATTTGATGTTCGGTATATGATTTTATATAAAACCAAAAATTTAATGGGAAAAATCAGACGAAAAAAAACTAATACGGCTATATCTCTGGAAATACATTTTGGAATAGCTTCAAATTTTGGGCCAAAGCAGTTTATGGCGCATGTTTTCGAATGGCTTTTAATTTGAAACTGAATTCTTTTAATTTGATAGTGTTATCCGTAAAATTGTCCAAAAAATACCTCTAAAATGGCTTTGACCACATTCACTGGTCGAAAATTGTGAATCGAGAAATAAAATGTTCGGTCTCCGACACCACGGCTACAAATCTGAAATATAAAAATTGTGGGTTTTACGAGTGGTTTTCCAATGATGGAAGACACAAATTTTTAAGAGTGGTTACAGACATCGGCCAAGTATTTCAGAAAAAAAGCACTTAAGAATCAGGCTTTGAGCTACGGGTTTCGGGCCTAAATTCAATCGAAAGAGCGCATCAAAACCTTCATATAAGTAATAGGATTTTTTTCTGGGACGATTCCCCGCCGTGCACAATTTTTTTAAGATTTCTGAAAAAAAGTGTTTTTCCAAAAGCAAACCTTAAACCTTTCTTTTGTAAGAAAGGCAAAAAGATTTCCCCGATATCTAATTACTGTGTTGACTCATAATTCAGATGAGGACTCGTCAAACAGATCCCGAGTGCAAGCTCAATTTTCATTAAGTCCATTAAAAATCAAGCATTTGAAGCTTACTCAAACTAAGACATATCTTGATAAAACTATCTGAAGTTAACATTTGCCGGCAAAGGAGACTATTTTAAAAACATATTTTTAGGTCGGTTTCCAATATTTTTCAAAATATATGTCGTGGCTTGAACAATCGAGAACAAATCGAACACAAGCACAGCCAGTCTGAAGAAAGCATCCTAGAAGAACATAAGGGTAGATTCCGCCCAATGTTCTTTCTTGTCAATATTTGTGTTTGTATTACATCAAATATAAAAATTGAAATTACAAGCCAAGGTTTCAACATTTGGATAAAAAAAGTGTTTTAAAATGCATTTTACACGCGTCCAGTTGCTTTCCAATCATTAGTTTTCAAAATATCAATTTATTGACGGAATTTTTTTTTTCGCGAAAAAAAAACTTTCGTGGGACTGTTTTTTTGGTATTTCAAAAAAATTAAAAATGTTTTCAAAGGAGTTCAAACAAGCAAAATAAGATTATAAACGCAGGAAAATGCAGTCTCAAAATAACCCTTCTAACATTTGGGAGCAATCTGAGCAGACCCAGCTGTCCGCAAAGCAAAACCGCAAACTGGGCTGTAGCCCAGTTAAAAAGCACACAAATGTTAAAATACCAAAACAAACCGAAATGGCCGAGGGGTTAATGGATGCAAAAATCATGTTCAATAAATAAATAAACTTTTTTCAAACTTTTATTGAATTTCAAGTCACAATTAAAGAAACACGAAAAGTAAGCATTGTAAACAAATTTTTTATAACTTCTATTTTTATATTTCATTAGGAAAATATTATGCATCGGTGGTCCCCTCGTTATTTTTCGTTCAGCCCAGTTAGCGAGCAGTTCTACTTTTCAGCACTGAAATGGGTGTTGAAAAGTTGAACTTTTTAGCACTTGTTTGGAAAAGTAATACTTTTTGACATTTTTTGATTTTAATGATTGACACTGAAAAAAAAAATCATTTTCTTCAAAAGTTAAACTTAAAGAGGCAATCAAACTAAATTGAAGGATTTTTTCAGCTTTCCTTTCATTAAAGATTTTTAAATTGCAAAAAAAAATGAATATTTTTCGAAATCTATCACATTAAAATGACCAATTAAATCAGAACACCTATATCATGATAACTTCACCTTTTTAATAAATAATATGAAATCGTTTTCGATTGCAATTGCTTAAATTATTGACGAAATAATGTTTGGCAATATTTTTTTCGATTTTTTCCCCAAATTTTGTCAAAGACACCAAATCGATCACAAAATCTCTTCTAAAGATACAGATTTTCGAATATTCCGTTTTGTATGATGACCCTTCTATGACAACACCATTGATGCAAAATGACTTCTTTGACATAGGGCAAAAGTGGACAAAGTTTTATCTAAATAAAAAAAATCCAATCTTAAAAATATCAATAAATGGCGAAAGGAATTAGACTTATTCTACGCAATTGTCCACAAGGAGGAGGTAAGTGGTCTAAAATATCCAAAAAGGTGTCAACGTGGGTCAAGGTTGACCCCTAATAAAATATGCATTTGTTTCAACAAGAAATTAAAAAACAAAGATTAAATCTGTAAGATTTCCTTTTCCAATTTCTGAAAATGTATGCAATTGTTTTTAGGTTGTAAAAAAAGGATAATATTGAAACCTAAAATATACGTAACTTTTAATCCTTTAAAAAGGTACAGAAGAATTTTCCTTAAAAATCGAGAATGTTTGTCATAAGGCCAAATATGTTCTATGTACTTCAAAATTTAAAAAAAAAAAAACAAAAGAAAAAAATACTGTCGTAAAATGCATGATTTTTATTAATTTTGGTAAACTGGTTAACCACTCACTCAAGGGTTAACCCACGCTGACATTCTACCGAGTGTTGAAAGCACCGGAACAGAACCGCAATTTATAGATCCCACGGGGGCCCGTCAAAGGTGTTTCCTCTCTCTCTTTCGCTATCTCTGTTTTGTACCTCACCAGCGGCGGCGCCAGAATGTATGCTATCGCCACTGCAGCTGGAGTAGCAGATTGCACCGGCCAGCACTAAACTATAGCGTAGATAAAGGGATATTCTGGCACTAAACAAAGGCCGAAGTGCTGCAGCCAATTTGGTCAGGATCTTTGAACTCATTGTGGTGTCCTTGGTGGTGGCGCTTTCCTCGTAATGAATCAATGATGATGTGGTGGACGGGCGATAGTAGTGACCACAACAGAAGTGAGTGTGTACTCTACCTGGTCCTGTAGCTGTTTTTTGGGGGACATTCCAAAAATAGTTTCGTTAAGTCATGCTGGGCTACTGCTGTTGGGGCGATGAAAATCACATTTCTGTTGGTCTTATAAGGAGTATGAAGTTGCTGCCCAAATATTTTGATTGTCAATTTCAACCAAGAATTTAGGTTGGACTAAATGTAGAATAATTCAAAATATAGGCTGAGACCAAATTGATTCTATTTCTTGGGATCAAATCGAATCTCGACAGGCGTCTCACTGATTGTTGGCAAAATTCATCCACTTGAATGCAATTTTCACACTCGATGAACTTCTCATCATCAACAATCTAACTATACCCTGGCTCTGCCAGTTCCCTCCGAAAGTGCGGCGAGTGCGTAAACGACGCGGATCAAAGGTGATATAAATTAATTGAATTCCACCGAGCCGGGGCCAAACCATAGCAGGAACCACTTTACGCTTCGGGCCATCGCGTCGGGTCCGCGTTCCGTTCAAGATGTCATCACCCTGTCAGTCGCACAGTTAACTTCCTTGTCTGGAGGCGAACTCGGAAAGGCGCGTTCGCACCATCACGGTGGGTTTAATGACAAACATATTTGTAACGCAATTGTGTCTTAAGGCTGATGCTGGGCCAAAGGGCCTTGTTATAGTGTACTGATGCAGAACGTTCGTATTGTTCGTGTCTACCTTCACGCCGCGGCCAAACTACTGCGCTCAGAAGGCTCCTCCTGCCTCACGAGAGACCCAGGGTGCTACCGGATTGTACGCGTAGCTTCCTATAACATAGTTGGTTCTGGTCACGGTTGGTTTGACGCGTGCCTTGACGGGTGCTGCTCTGTGACCGAATCGGCACCATCGAGGAATAAACCATGGAATTTTGAGGGGAAAAGGTTAATATTTTGAAAGTCAGAAGATTTGTGACGAAATGTTTCCGAAGGAAAAGGACGGTCAGACGTTCTAATACACACCAAAAAAATCCATCACATGAACATCACCTTCGTCAAAAAAGACACTTCATATTACACACTGCGAGTAAATTTTTTTTAACCACACAAAAAAAGTTGCAACCGATGGGATTCAAACCCAGCACCATCAGTAAGGACTGGCGCCTTAGCCCGCTCGGCCATCAGAACCGATGAAGAGAGGATAGGATAAACGCATATATGAGCTTGACAATTCGGTCAGGTAGGTTTCCCATGCTGATGGGCTACATAATTCAGGGTGTAATATTACATAAAATTACATAAAAAAACGCCTCCTTCAACAAACGATGAATACGAGTTTGGTATGACTTGCAATCTTGTGAGGTAATCTTAAAAGTTTACATAATTGGTATGTAATAATACTAGTGCGTATTTAAATTTAAGTTTTTGGACCTCGACTTCGATCAATAAAATAAATATGATGTTAAGAAAACATCGAACAAAAAAATATAAAAAAATAAAACAAAAAGTTGTGCACTATCAAAAATCACAAAATATCAAAATTTAAACTCGATTTTACATGTTATTTCTTGGAATTTTTTATTTAAGAAATTGTGATTTTTTGCCACTGTTTTTTTTTATTTTGCAATTAACATAAAATTTGCATTGGTCGAAAAAAATGGTATTTAAAAAATATCTTGTGAATCAATTTCTGATCGATTTGAATTGTTCAAAAAAATAGATTTGCCACATAATTTTTCGAAATCTTTTTTAAACCATTTCTGAAACTATTTTGTGTTATGATCAGAAAACCTGCTAGAAATAGATGCCTAGTACTAATAAATGGATAGTTGACCAGTGTGAAATTGTGTATATTTTTTAAAGATATTTAGACAAATTTACTTCGTTTTTCACAAGCAGCCTTTTGCTAGTAGTGCCAAACCCATCAAGGATTGTGGGGCAACAATAAGAGAGATTTGGAAATAACGTCATTTATGGATAACCCTTTATACAATTTCGAATAATTTATGATTTGTGAGCAGCACATCATCTGAAAGTAAGACAAAATCGTCACATTTACAAACGCTGATACAGTCGTATATTTTTCTGATGCTGATCTTCTGAGACAAACATATTTCAAAAGTTTAAAAAACAAGCACTTGATTTAAAAAGATTAAAATCATTTCGTTTTAATAAAAATAACTGAGTTTAAAAGCAGGTCAGATTTGTTGTCTAAGTCGTTGACCTCAATAATGACCCCTAAAAATGCTTCAAAGCGATCTGGGACTACACGGAGAGACCGGTTTTGTCAAACCTAACATTCAAAGAGGTAATTTTCGTCCTGACTAAAATCTTAGTTGGGTTTGCCACACAGAAAAAAAATGATGGTAATATTCATCAGGAAATGGTGACAGATTTTGTGGCAAAAAAAAATGATTAATTTTACCCCAGAAAATTATGCATTTTCATCAGATTTTGATAAATATTCATCAGGTTCACATTTTTACACATTTTTTATGTAATATTACTCAAAAAAAGAGGTAATATTCAACCTACCAAATTTTCAAAATTCCAAAATTCAACTTTTTTTTTCTGTGTAAACACTTGCTTACTTTGGCAGAGTTAACATTTTTTTACTTAAGGTGAAACGGGACGCCAGTTCATGGCACTTTCTATTCAATTTGAATCAATTTCTGAACTCGACAGATTTCTTGCTATTTTTATATTTACCGTCCGCAAAATACAGAACGGCATTTTCCTTAAATGTGCTTCAAAAAACTCGAGTCGTGTCAATATGGCGCTGCCTTCCCGTTTCACCTTAATTTAAACAAGTTGGATTTTTTTGCCAAAACAAAAATGTTGCCAAAATCGAGAAATCCTAAAAAGTGTATTTTTAAGAACAAAAAAACTACTGAGCAACTCTCTGCGAAATCGGCCGATTTCGACCATTTTTATTTTTAGTATTTTTCGATTTGACTCAAACTTTGTGGGGGCCTTCCCTATGACCAAATAAGCTATTTTGTGTAATTGGTTCACCCATACAAGTCTCCATAAAATTTTGGCAGCTGTCCATACAAAAATGGTATGTAAATATTCAAACAGCTGTAACTTTTGAGTGAATTTTCTGATCAATTTTGTGTCTTCGGCAAAGTTGTAGGTATTGTTGAGGACTTTTGAGAAAAAAATAGGTACACGGAAAAAAAATTTGCAGATTTTTTTCTCAACTTTTTTAGCACTAAAACTCAATTTCCCAAAATACGTATTTTTTGATTTTCGAGATTTTTTGATATGTTTTAGGGGACAAAAATCCGCAGCTTTTGAGCCATAGAGAAACATGGTCAAAAAATCTGCCGCCGAGTTATGAATTTTTGAAAAAATAGTGATTTTTGTAAAAAAAAAAACGAAGTTTCATGCAAAAACAAGTTTGACATAATTTTTTAATGCAAAATTGAATTTGCAATCGAAAAGTACTTTACAGATTTTTTGATAAAGGGCTCCGTTTTCAAGGTATAGCCACCGAAAGTTTGATTTTAGCGAAATATTTGCAGTTTTTAAATTTTTAAAAATAGTGACCATGAGTGACCATTTCTGAAAATATTTTTTTTTGAGAAGTTCAAAAAATTTGCTATAAAATTGTCTAAGAGACATTGAAGATTGGATCACTGGTTGCTGAGATACAGCGGCTTAAAGAAAAAGAAACACGAAAATTGAAGTTTTTTAAGTCTCAGCCAAACAGCCCACCATTTTCTAATGACGATATCTCAGCAATTAATGGTCCAATTGTCAATATTAATACATGAAACATCCGTGAAATTTTTCGATCTCTTCGAAAAAAATATTTTGAAAATTTTAAAATCAAGACTAGCATTTTAAATGGGCGTAATATTCAATGTTTGGCTCTTTAAAATGTTAGTCTTGATTTAACAATTTTCAAAGTATTTTTTCGAAAATAGCCTATGTGTATATGGAGCCTATTGTACTGAAAAATGACATTTGAGAAGGGCGTAAGTTATTTAAATATTTTTGTACTTTGTAATTTAAAAATGACTGTATCTCGAAGCCGTTGCATCGTATCAAAAAGTGGTCAAAGACAAACTAGGAAATTTGATGGGCTTTCGGAAAAAATACACTGAGAGAAAAATACAAGCCAATTTTATGAGAATATTCAATTTTTAAGTTTGAAAGTTAAATTTTGAGGTGATGTGTTGATTTTTTTTTCGTTCAATTTTTTGCGAAAATAGCCTCAAATGTGCCAAAAAGACTCACGAAAAATGTAGAATGGCATGTCTCTCCTAAAAAAAACAAAAATCATTGACTAAAACTTTTTTTTTAAAGTGGTCTAAACGTCATAATTTTCAAAAACCGATAGTGGGAATCGATTCCCCAGACAATTTTACTTTAAAGTCTCCATATTGACAATTGTCCTATGTCCAATCCTTGTGAAGATACAGCGGTTTTGAAAATGAAATATTGAAAAAATAGGTTTCAATTGGATGTATGGGCTTACAGATATAAGCTTTATTACATTGCTCATAACTGAAAATTGAATATATTTTTCAGTGTGGTATAAACCTGGATAGTAAATAAGCTTATGTAAATAATAAAACGAGTCAAATTAAAAAGCTGTCAAAGGCAAACATATGCAAAATTGGACGAGCTTCCAGTAAAAATATTTACGAGACTGAAAAATCAAGTCTGAAATCGCCAAAAACCACCAAAAACCCTATTTTTTCAATATTTTAGGATTGGACTTAGGACAATGGTCAATATTGAGACTTCTACGTAAAATTGTCTGGGAAATCGATTCTCACTATCGGTTTTTGAAAATTTTAAAGTTTAGACCATTTAAAAAAAACAGTTTTAGTCAATGATTTTTGTATTTTTTTTAGGAGAGACATACCATCCTGCATTTTTCGTGAGTCTTTTTGTCACATTTTAGACTATTTTCACAACAATTTTGAACAAAAAAAATCGTGACATCACCTTTAACCATTTAACTTTAAAACTTAGAAATTTAAAATTCTCATAAAATTGGCGTGTATTTTTATTTCAGTGTATTTTTTCAGAAAGCCCGTCCAATTTCCTACAAGTTTGTCTTTGACCACTTTTGATACGATGCAACGGCTTCGAGATACAGCAATATTTAAATTACGAAATACAAAAATATTTAAAACACTTACGCCCTTCTCAAATGTCATTATCGAGTACAATAGGCTCCATATACACATGAATGGCTTATATAGGCCTAGGATAACATGTCTAAAAAGCTTCATTAAAATCGGAGAGGGTCGGGTACGAAAGTACCAGAAAAATTCCCGATTTGATCTGGAATTGCTCTATAGAGCAGGCCTGCCCAACGTCCGGCCCGTGGGCCGGATCCGGCCCGTGAAGCCATTTTGTCCGGCCCTCGACGGCTTTTCAAAATAGTTCTATGACCGGCTGTTCATGAAATACTCAATTATGTAATAAATTTAGTGTAAAAATTTAAAAATTAATCCCTAGATCAAAAGTCATTTGCCTTTGTATTTTTTTTAAATGATTTTATTTCACATTTGAAAATTCTTTATGTTTGAATTTAATTCTTATCATTTCTGTATTGATATTTATTATACTTGAAAAATGTGCAAAAATATTGCAAAAAGACACTATATTTAAATTTCTTAAATTTTTGGCTATTTTTACTTCTAATTGAATTGTTACATTTTTGAGGATTTTGATTAAAATTGTTTTTTCAAAAATGAGTTAGCAACAATAATTAATATTTTTCAAAACAACTTTTTAATGATAAAGTTTTGCTGGAAAAAACTTGGATCAAAAATAAAGATCGCTGCAAACATTTCAGAAATATTACAATATGTTTCAAAATGAGTCAAGAAATCAGATAGCTATTTTTTCATGAACTTCACTAATTCTATGAAATTTGAAGAATGACGAATTAAAAACTATCAGATATATATTTTTCTACACTTTTTTAAATTTTGTGTCTTTAAAATAATTTTGGAATGCTTTGTAAATTATTTGAATAAAGGTGCACAACAACGCAAAAATTGTTTTTTTTTTCGTAAAGAAGATTTGAATCCAAGTTTCGTTTCAGTTTTAGCTTGTCACGTTGATTTTTCAAACTGAAAAAAAATTGCAGCGACGCAATTTGAATGTTTTTTTTAGTTAATGATATCAGGGTATTGAAATTCAATCGACAAAAACAATTACAATACAATTTTAACCTAAACAAAATAAAAATAAATTTGATAAACACATCTTTGAAAGAAAAATAATTAATTAATGTATGTTTTAAAGTATTGCGAGACCAAAAAATACCAAATTATTTTTTGTGTTGCCAACATCGAATGGAATCGAAGTTGAAGAAATTAGAAATTGTTGCCAAAAAACGGGATGGAACTGAGTCCAATTTGCGTCCAATATAAAACCATACCTACGTGGTTTATGGATGGTCCCTTCTTAGATGTAATAATTGCATTTTTTTAACCCGAAAGTACATCAAATTTACACGCAAGCTTTTGAGTCCCTCAACCCTACCCAAACTAAGTTCCCGATAGCCTGTTGACACACAAACTAACAAACAAGGGAGCGTTTCTTCCAGTCCACGACCCAGTTGAGCAAACGCATCGCGCAATCATAAACCAAACGCCGTCCAACCAATCAAAGATAACGCCCCGGCATCCGTGAGTCACGATGCTTTGTGGTGGGTGCGTTGTGTGGTTGCAGGTACCAGAACTGAACTTGACCGCGCGCGCGTCCGACAACAGGTGCTCCTCACCGCGCACGATTTGGTTTGAAGGTCGAGAATGAATCGAAAACCGTGGTGCACACACACAAACGAATGAGCGTTTCCGTTCTTTTTTGGACAGTTGAATCATGTTTCCGCTCGATGGCTCGATGTCGGCCTCGAAAAATTGGGGGGACGCTGCTTCAAGCGAGTTCAACCTTCGTGACAACATCAACATTGGGTGTATCGCATGTTACGACTGACTGATTCGCGGTTTTTCGAGCTGGCCCCGTTCCGGTCGATTGGTTTCCCTCCTCCAACCGACAACAAGTCTTTGTTGTCGTCGTACGGCTGATCGATCAGTTTGTGTGTGTGTGTGTGTACTGCGTGTTACCTAATACGACATCCTCAATAAAATCGGGCAAACGCGCAAAAAAACATCTCCCACAATTGATCGTAACTGCCAACCAAGCTGATCAATTTCCATTCCGGGGGAGCACCCTTCGTCTGGGCTCAAGTGTGACTCTAGTTGTGGCTAGCTCAGCTGTACTCGCTACTATTAGTCATCACTTAGTCGACGGCTTAACTCGAAGCGAGCGCGCGCGCAGGTCTCAGCCGAGTTGATGATCACATCCAACCACACGTTCTCTGTTAGTACTGTTTTTGTTTGAACACACGACCACCATACTACTAGCTTCTGCTACTGACTGACGAAGATTCG
Organism: Culex pipiens pallens; assembly: GCF_016801865.2. NCBI lineage: Eukaryota > Metazoa > Arthropoda > Insecta > Diptera > Culicidae > Culex > Culex pipiens. The sequence goes on from NC_068938.1 coordinate 200,792,492, forward strand.
ACTACACACAAGTGTTGTGCTGTTGGTTTGCAATATTTATTTTAGCATTTTCATACATTTCGCGCGCCGTTTTATTTACGCCTCTGGGTTTTGGACGTCGACTCGAGCAATCATCGTCATTTAGCACCACCATCCGTCTCAAACCCAGACTGGTGCTGGTTGGTGGAAACTGGGATGAAATTGGCCAAGTCAACAGCGGTTTGGACAATTTTGCGTGTTCTTGTGTTGTGACATGGAATTTTTTCGGGGGAGGAAATATGTTATTGTTGTCTGACTCGCAAATAGGCCGTCGAAAAATGACTGCCACCCGGCGACACTGGTTTGCGCTTCAAGGCGAGGTTGTGTGGTAGCATGGGGTTAAAGGTCCCTAGATTTTGGATTCTCTCAAATGTATTTGTTCGGGACGCCAACGGAAACAACTTCTTGGTATCAGCCCAATTTATTGCACGGCAGATCAAAGCTGCAATTTAGATTTAAGTTTAGTACATGTTGTGTTTGTGTGTGTGTGTTTTTGTCTTACAATTTGTTTGTTTCCTGTTTTCCGTCCAACCCGATCCGGATTTGTGTTCTACGTTTGTGTTGTAGCTGTAATTTTAGGTTAGGTTTGAACCACGTTCCTGTTCGCTTCGTACTGTGCAAGTTTTCGCATGTTTCTGTTGTGTTTTTCCACGTTTACATGTTTTAAACTTACTTGTTAGATAACCTGCGCCCTGTCCTGTCTTGTTCGAGGAAATTCCCAACTCTGTCCCGCCGTATTCCTCCGGCCTGTTGTCGCCCGCGTGTGGTCCTTGTTTCTGTTCACAATTTCCGCACTTAGTGTTATTTATTTCAACGTTTTGTGTGTTTAAACTTACATGTTAGTGTCCGTCTACCTCCCGTCATTCCCGCGAACCACAAACCTTCCAATTTACTCCTCACAATCCTCCTAAATATCGCAATTCGCAATTCGCAATTTTCAGTGTAAGAACGGGCCTTGACCGATCTTATGCACCAGGTTCCCGACGAACACGCACTGCCCTTACACCTACATCTCACCCTTGCTCTGAGTCAGTACGAGCAGCACGCTAGAACACGCTTTGAGTGTTCGTGCCAGGCATGCACACCTTCTTTTCCGGTTACGCATTTTAACTCGGCCGGGGGTGGTACATTAAGTAGGGTTTGATGTAAGTATAAGCGCCTAACCATTTATAGTGTGCCTATCAACTTTCATTAAAGCAAAAACTGTTTTATTTTTTGTTTGAATTCAAAAACTAATTGTTATTTACTGTGTTTTGTTTTCTCCTGAAATATTCCCTGTTGTTGAGTCGTGTTTATCTGTTGCTATTTCTTCTGTCGCGGTGTTTTGTTACAATATTTTGGTCCTAAGCATTTTATAAAAGTTTTTCAAACGTACAATAGTAATATTTGCGTTAATCCTTTAATCATTTCATAAATTGAGTCAGGGCTCGAAACTCACTTGCTTAAGAAAAAGGTGAAGTTTCAAAACAATGGACAGTGAAAGAAATATACTATGTAAAGAATCAATAGTAAAAGAGAGATAGTAATTTATGAAGAAGATAAAGAAATTAACAATAGTTAATGAAAAGAGATAACAAACAAGCTTAGATTATTGTTATGATCGGCAATTTACAGGGAAGATGAGAAATTATTGAAATAGATAAATAAAGAAAAGGCACATGATAAACAAAATTGACATCGCTGGCAAATTAAGGGAAAGCAGACAGTTTGTTGCAGCAGCATCAATTAGTAAAATAGAGTGGAAAAGCGTTGAGAAATAAGAGAATCAAATAAGTAAAATCGAAATCAAATGGAGGATAGTAAACAGAAGCTGCGTTAGAGAATCAGTGAAACAAAATTAACAGAATATAGATGATAGATAAAAACGGAAAGAAGAGAAACCCCGTTGTGTGATGTTTCAGGTACATCCACAGCAGTTGACTCAACATACTGCGAATCAAAACAATACCGTCTACAATCACAAATAACTTTCCTTTCCCACATTGTCGCGCCCCTTTCTTCTAGCCGTCTCGACTCTGACCCTCGCTGGTCAAAGGTTTACGATCCGTTTCCACAGGCCACCAGCTAGGTCATCATGAAAACCAAGCCAACGTGGAGGTAAGAAAATAGGACACTTGCAAGGAACCAGAGCTATACTGTCCTGATCAAGAAAGATCTAACAGGACTACGGACGTAGTCAGTGACGCTCCTTCCAGGATGTTCCTCGCCTGAGCGTCAACTGAAGAGATATCATCAGAATCATTCGCACTTGGCCTGCCAATCCTCCTAAATATCCTACTAATTATCAAAAACGCTCCACGTTCCTTTTTCCCTGACCACTTGTGCTCGTAAATTTTGATTGTCACTTTGTTTTGATTCGTCGCCCCTTTGCTCGTGTGTTTCATCATTGTTTCTTCCTTCTTCCTCACGTCTCACGCGCGTGAGATGCCGACGCGGCGTTCGTTCCCACGCAGCAGCATGGTGTCGACCCCGTCGCGGCAGTGAGCGGCCTCAACAGTATTGGTTAGTGTGTCGCTATAGATCGTTAAAGTTGGTAAAAAAAATCTGTTCGTAAAAAAACGTCTCCTTTGAATCGCTAATAACTCGTCAAGGGTTAACCCTTGACCCTTGACGTTTTTCCGTCTTCGACAAAGTCGTTTGTCGTAACAATTTACATAAGAATCTCACACTTCACAATGATCCGACACATTTAACGGCACCTTTTGGTGGAATTTTGATTTATTTGCATCTCCTCATGCATATTTGCTAATTTTCCCATACAAACTTTAACGATCAATAGCGACCCTTAAACCTTAGCCGATTTGGCTTAAAATTGGCACATGTACATATTTTTACCTGAAGAATATTTTAACGCATTGAAATTCAATTTTGACCTGTTCCTTATATTTTTATTTGATTTATTTCATCACCATCTTGTTCCCCGGACAATTTTACATAATAATCAATGTAGACCTCAAACTAAAATGAACTATTGGCGAGATACAGCGATTTTACTGAAAAAAGTATGATTTTGCGCTGCACTTGGTTTTTATATGTGATAAACTTATTTCGGATCCCGGGCAGACGGTAATAACAAAATTAATAATATTTCAATAACAAATCCTGTTAAAATAACAAAAAGTGTTATTATTTTATCCTGAACTTCAACTTCAAGAAGAAAAAATAATAACAGTTATCTGATAAAATAATCAAGATTTGGTATTGAAGTGATATTAAACTTAAAATATTTAATAACACGCTAATAAGAGGAAATGTCATCTCAAAAACTCTCCTTATAACAAGATTTGTTATTCGTTCGGTATACTGACTTAGAAATAAAATTACCATAAATCGCACAAATGGAAAAGTTTCTAAGTGTCCATAACACAATCTGTTAATATTTTTTCTTTTGTTAAATATGTTTAGATCTTTGGGATAATTTTGTCTAATTTCGTCGGGGTCATTATTTTGGCCATGAAATGGGGTCCTTAAGCTAAAATTATTGTAAAAAGTTGAAATTTTGGAAGTTGATTTTTTCAATTATTTGATATACCCCCTAAGGGACTTTACTAAAATTGGCTAGAACTATGGGATAATTTTGACCAATTTCGTTGGGGTCATTATTTTGGCCATGAAATGGGGTCCTTAAGCTAAAATTATTCTAAAAAGTTGAAATTTTGAATGTTGATTTTTTTAATTATTTGATATACCCCCTAAAGGACTTTGTTTAAAATGGTTAGAACTATGGGATAATTTTGACCAATTTCGTCAGGGTCATTATTTTGGCCATGAAATGGGGTCCTTAAGCTAAAATTATTCTAAAAAGTTGAAATTTTGATCATTTATTTCACCATGAAATGGGGTTTCAAGCTAAAATTAATCCGAAAAAAATAACTTTTGAGAGTTCATTTTTTTAATTTTGTTATATTCCGTAATGGAATTGATTTATTTATTGAGAATTTTTGAAGTGTGAATAACAAAAACTGTTATTATTTTCACAGAGCCAGGAAGTTGGAGCTGACGTTAGCGTTCGAGCTGGAGTGAGACCTCGGAGACTGCATCGGTTTCAGCAAATTTTCAGCAACTTTTACTTGGAGTCGGAATCTGTGAAGTCGGGTATTTTTGGAGAGCTGAAGTCGTCGTTGACGTCATATCCTGCATCCAGAGTCGGAGTTGTCTTCAAAGTATGGATTCAAAGTCGCTTGGAGGTACCCGACTCTGCAGCCCTGACTAGTACAGAGGAGTTATGGCAACTGCAGGTTTATTTGCAAATTAAAATTAACCCAAAACAATCACTTTTTTTGTTATGGAGACATACCAGTTTAATAACATTTTTTGTTATTATGCTGCTCCACCTCTCCGCACAAAATAACAAATCTTGTTATTCCTTCATGATTCCTTCTGTGTTATTGGTTTGTTATTGCAATAACAACATAATATCAGTATAAGTTATTCTTCGACCAAATCTTTGTTATTGATTTTTGTTATTTTAACAACTGATCCGATCATCCCAATAACAAATTTCGATCTTCTCACAATATCAAAAACTGACCTTCCCAAGTTATTTCCGTCTGCTCGGGATTTGAATTCATAGGACAGAGTGCAGAGCAAAATCCAACATTTTTCAGTAAAATCACTGTAACTTGCCAATAGTTCATTTTAGTTTGAAGTCTACATTGATTATTATGTAAAATTGTCTGGAGAACACGATGGTGATAAAATAAAACAAATAAAAACACAAGGAATTGGTCAAAACTGATATTTAATACTTAAAACGTAAAAATATAATATTAGTGGACATTTAAGGGTTAAAATTTTGTTTTTATCGAATTCCCTGGACAATTTTCTATAAAATCCCACCTGTAGAAAGTCTTTTGCTTAAATAGTTGCAAAGTTATGTTTTAAAAAATCGTCCAAAAGTGTACTCAGTTGACCTGGAATGACCCAAATAACATAATAGATTCAGCATTTAAAATAAAACAATAATGCACTTTTTTCAGTGTTTGTTAGTGCGTCCATCCCGGGAATTCCTGGGACAAAATTTCCAGGACTGTTCCCGGGAATGAACAAAATTGAAAGAAAAAAAAATCAGATAAGGTTGTGGAAATAGATGAACAGTTGGATACTTTGCAATCGATAAGAATTTTTAACTTTAAAATTTTTATTCTACATATATCTTCATTAATTTGGCTTATTAGGCAAAACTGTGAAAATTTTAGTAAATAACAGATCCACAAAATGCCTAGCGCTTTCATTATTTTCTATTAAATTTTATTTATTTTTAAATATATTTGTAATTTTTAATTAAAACAAAAATTTCATATAAAATTATTTTTCATCCAGCAGCGGCGTCTAGGGCAAATGCGGACAAATTAGAGCGTCCAATTTCCCGGGGTTACAAAATTCCCGGGAAACGGGAATTTTTCAACAAATTTCCCGGGAAATCCCGGGAATTCCCGGGAAATTTGAAATTCAACGAAAATCATTCTGATCCTGTTCCTGGTCAATATTTTGCAACATTTGTATAGAACAGCAACTTTAATGATCAAAATAAGTGTTAGGATCAATTAATTGCTTGACTGCTTGTAAAAAATCATCCAGCTTTGAGAAAATATATAGCTTTTATCATTTTTAAGGCTGTCTTTAAATCGTAACAAATCGAAAAAAAAATCAAAATTTTTCGTTGAGAAGTAATATTTTTTTAATCAAATTGTTTGAACAGTAAAAATCTATGGCAACATACAATTGCTTTTTAATTTTTCTCAGTGACCATACATTGGAACGAAAAAAAATCAAGCAGAAATATTGTTTATCGTGGCAAATAACTTCTAACAGAATAAGTATTTTTTACATGTGAATGAATAGATAATCATTGAATTTGCCTTAAAAATCTAATTTCTGGCGCTTTTTAACTTGAAACACTATTTCATGAAACCACAACTCAAAGTTTTCAATTATATGAAGCGAGTTTTGAAAATATGGTTGCATTCTTTGGATTGATTCCATATTATAAGAATTTGTTTTTTAACGATTTTTCATGGTTTCATTTATGGTATGATTTTTGTTAAGTTAAGTTAAGTTTAGTTAAGTTAAGTGTAGAAGTGGTTGAAATTAATCGATATTTTTTATATTTAACTCTCTTACGCCCTTGGTAGCTCACGTGCTTCATAAATTTATGACTTCAAACTGTAATTTCTCGAACACTTTTAAACAAATTCGTCTCGCAGAACCTTTTTTAAAAAATTTAATTATGTCAATTCAAATTCAATTCAAAAATAAATATTATCTGAAGTAAACCTTGACATGAAATTTACAGACAAACTAATTAGTTCAATATGAACAGTAGATTGCAATGAATAAAATAAATCAAGTTTAATAATTATTATTTTTTGTATAATTTCAAAACATTGGTGCAGAAAGGTAGGAAAATGTATACCTCCGCTTGCATTTCGGGAATTCCCGGGAAATTTACAAATTTCCCGGGAAACGGGAAATATTTTTTCCGGGAATTCCCGGGATTTCCCGGGAATTTTTTTCCCCGGACGGGAAATTGGACGCTCTAGGACAAATGTAACGAATTTAGACAGCTATTTAAAAATAGAATCATAATTCTAAGCTGGCCATTAGGCTCTATTTTTATATTAGTTTTTCATTAACTTTACCTCTTCTTTTATGAACAAAAATTAATAGCGATCATTTGATTCATAAAAACGTTAGTTAATCCACATTTAGGTGGTTGGTGCCTTCCTCACATTCATAAAGTAAAGACACTACACACCCTCCAAAAAGTGTATAAATAACACTTATTTTTTATCAAATTATCTAGATCCGGCTTCAAAAAAATGTATCAAAGACACTAAAGTACTTATAACTTTTGATGGGGTTGTCAGATCTTCAATCTTTTTAACGCGTTAGAAAGGTCTTTCAAATACCTTTCTAATAATATATAGCATGACGGGTTTTCTTACAAAACCACCCTTTTTACAATCTTCCGAAGTTTAGCTAAAATCGTTTTTTTAGCATAACTTTTGAAGTACTTTTCTAAACTTTATAATATTAACTAGGGTCTTGTGGGACCCCAAGACGGATCGAATGAGACCAAAACGGTTTAAATCGGTTCAGCCAATCCGGAGATAATCGAGTGCATGTTTTTCGGTGCACGGACTCACATCCAGACACACGCACAGACATTTGTTCAGAATTTGATTCTGAGTCGATAGGTATACGTGAAGGTGGGTCTACGAGGTCAAATAAAGAAAATCATCTTTCGAGTGATTTTAAAGCCCTTCCTCATTGAGGTGAGGAAGGCAAAAAGACTCCAATATTCATAAAGATTTTGAATGTCTTAAACAGCTTTTCCATACTCAAATATATTGAAATAGTGAAAAGAACCTTAAATTTAAAGTAAGTTACTAGAGCAGAAATGAGTGATTTCAACTTGAAAATTGTACAAAATATTACAAAATTATTCAAGAGTTAAAAACTAATTTTCAAACAAGTATGCTCAGAATTCCCGACTTTTCCCGACTTTTTGACAAAAAATCATAAATTCCCGACTTTTTCCCGATTTTTGGCGGATTTTGGCGAATTCCCGACTTTTTCCCGACTTTCCCGATTTCCCGACTTGAGTGGCCACCCTGATTCGTAAGAAAAAAGTGTTCCGAATTTGTGGATTTCGAGGGTCAATGTTTTTCTTAAAAAACTTGATATAAAACGTAAAAATGTGCAGCCGGTCTATACCTCAATCGAAAGATCTCAAGAAAAGCTTTCACATGAAGGTCAAACAAATCATTATGTTCAATTATCGATTTTCCATGATTTGTTGAACATTGGCAGATATGTAATCTGTTCCGAATATGAGGGATGATTGTATTACTTATCGATTCTGTTATATTTGTGTGAACAAAAGTAGGCCATTTCGTCATTCGAGAATTACAGGAAAAGTAAACAGTTGAACAATGAAGCTGCAGAAATTCAAGCAAAACAATGTGAATGGGCCAAAGCCGAGGTGTAAACAAACAGTCTGTCTTGACGTCAGTGATATTTCAGTATTTCAACTTTAAAAAATTAAAGATAAATTTTCCTGATTTTTTACCACTCATTCTATTAAAAGTTGTAATGTAAATAGGTATAAAAAATTAGAAATATATTTCTACGTTTACATCGTTATGTAGAAAGACTTATCACATAAATGTTTTAAAAATCAAATATTTCAACATTTTAAAGTTTTGGGGAAAAAGGTTACCTGTTTGCACACTGTTTCAATGTTCAAATTAGTCAATAAAAAGACTACTTAAAAGACGCAATGTAACTTTAGATATGAAACTTGCTATGAAATGAAAATTATAACTAAACAATGACAATATGATGACATTAACATTTGCGATTTCAAAGGCGGTAATGTTTATTTTACTAAATATAGTTACTTTAACAAAGTTTTACCTAAAATCGATAAAAACCATAAAAAAATCTCTTCCCACCTAAAATTGCCGAAAAGATCTAAATTTCATAACAATCTATCTAAGGACAATAAATTTAAATTTTTTAAGCCAAAAACACAGATGCGTGATTTGATAACACTCGGGATTTTAGTAGAGTGGCCAGAAAATAGTGCGTCAGACTATTGTGGTTGATGTGCACCGTTGAGGTTATCTAGTTGGTGTATTTTGGTAGATCTACCTCATTAAATTAATTAAAGCTACTACTCGATATCTGACTAAGCGATCAACGATGATTAGGTTAAGCTACAAATGTAATAAATGAGTGGTATGTGTTCAGACGTGGATTTTTATTTGGAATTAAATAGAACTGATTATTCATTATGAGTTCGATTTTGAGCTTCATATTTTAAATAATTTGTTTTTGAATCAAAATTTTTGTGCCTGCTCAGCGAACTTTGAAAAACAAAAAGGATTTTCTGATTCAGAACATGAGCCGACCAAAAGTTAATTTCAATGCACCAAACCAGCGTGTCACCCAAAATCCAAACCAGAAAATTCACTTTTCCATCCCCGCTGCAAGAAACCAGGCCTCCGTTGCACTTTCTCGACGCGGCGCGCACTTCCTTCCCATGTTAGAGTTTTGTGCAAATTCCATGCGGCGCTTCCTGCTCCCAACTCTCCTCCAACCCCATTTCAGTTGCGGAACGGCCGTGCAAAAACACAAAATAACCTTGAAAACGTCTATTTACGAGCGCTGGTTTCGGGAGGGTGGTTTGGGGGGGAGATGGCTCGTTGAGGAAGCCACCACAACCAGGCCATCGAAGCCTGCAGCGAGCGCCAGCAGTGCCGAGCAAGCGAGAGCGAGGAGGCACTTGCAAAACCCGCTCCTACTACAGTGTTTATCTACTACGTTGTGTACTATCTATAGATAGCACTATAGATTTTTTGCTTGCTTGCTTTCTTCTTCTGTATTACGTACCACATTCCGCGTGGAAATCATTGAACCTTTTTTTTCTCCCCCTTTTGAGCTGCTGGACAGCAACACTTGGATCAAGTGCAACAGTTTTCCCCTTTTTCTCTTGGTGAACAATTCTAGAGAGTTGGGTTAATCTAACTTCTAGATCTCTGGCCGAAATTCCTCCCCTCGAGGACAAACTTAAATGCTAGTATTTTTTTCAAGTATAAATATCACACAATATTATTGTGTGTACTCTCTCTGCGTCTGTATTCACACTCACACCAGAGTTGTCGTCGTCGTCGTCTGCTGCTGATGACCGCTTCCTCCCGCGGGGCCACCCCTCAGAGGCTGGTCGCGAATCGCCTTCCCTTTTTGGGACAATTGCCTTGGAAGAACCTTGAACGCTGCTGCTGATGCTGCCTTCCCTTACAGTATTTATTTGGTATTTTTCCTCGATGCTGATTTGCTCCGACCTTTTCCCGGAATCGAGCTTTTCACACCTGGACACTAAAATTTCGACTTGTCGAACACTCGTTTTTCCGAAAGACGCAATTCGCCACTCTACTCAAGCTTCCACAAACCTCCACCGGAACCAACTCCGGAATTCTGTTTTGGCCGACACTTGCTTGCTTGCACCAGCAATGACGATTTAGGGACAAAAGCAACAACGACAACAAAAACACTCTGCCCACTGAAGGTCGTTCCGCTTTGCTCCCGCTGAACCTCACTATCTTTGCTTTTTTTTCTTCTCACGTCATTGGCCAAAAATCGGTGCGACCTGCTTCCACCCCCGCAAAACGCGGTCACCGCGAATTACTGCGTCTTCTCCCGGCACGCAATTCGACACGATTTTTCCTGGCTGAAAAACCAAACTTAAAAATTTTCCCCTCTGCTTCCACCACACACACGGCAGCAGCACTTTATTTTCGTCGTCAGTTCGTTTACCGTTTGCCGATCCGCGCTTGTTGAAAGATGAGTGAAGACTGAAGTCAACCTGCGATCCACGGCGCTCTCTCGCGCGAGTTGAATGTCAAACACAAACAAAGTTTGTCGGAGTTTGCACGGTTATCGAGTGAGAGTCATTTTGGGATAACGTTCACTGAAATTGGACAAATTTGCTGGTGCTCAATTTTGAGCAGCAAATTATTAAATTATCAACCCAATCCAAGACCCAATCCCGCCTTTAAACAGGCTTCGATCCAAGTGGTACGTTCGTTTGAACAGCCAGTGCGGCACTGAGTGCCGCACTCGTCGGTGTCAGTTTTGGTTCAATAGAACGTCATCTGTCAGTGTGCTTGGAACTCGCATGAAACTGAAAAAAATATCGAGTGCGGCACTAGAGTTTCAGTTCCAAGATGGCGGCGAAACTCGTGCGGAACTAGCGCGAGTTTCTTCAAAGACACACTTTGACAGCTCTGAGTGCGGCACTCAGTGTGGAACTAGCCATCAAACGAACGTACCAAAAGATTCGCCAAAAAAAAAATTCAGCCAATGTTTGATCTTTAAGAGGATTGGAAAGAAAAACTTTCAAAATTTTTAAATTTGTCATTTTGTAGAGGTCTATTTTGGCCACGAGGTGGTCCCTCCAAATATATTGCATTTATTTCATAAGTTAATCCGTATGTACATCCATCTTTACGTGAATACACCATTCCTCTATGAATTTTATTTCAGTGTTTTTCACAGCTGTCATCGCAAACGCGCGCACTGTTTACAAAAAACAACAACAAAATCAATAACATTTCCCGGCCGGGAGATTCGCTGGGGCTCTATTATCATCCGGCAACTTCTTGGGCCAGCAGCTTCGTCGTAGTAAATCCGGATTTTCCATTGTTTTGTGTTGAATTTAGTGCGTGTTCCAGGCTCAGTAAGGCCACAGAGAACAGATGTATATCATTGAACAAACAGCATTGAAAAACGTGTGTAAAAATTCAAACCAAAATACGTTGAAATGAGCTAGGGTGTGCACCATCCGCCTAGATAGCGCCACTTCCAAAATCATGATGGCCTACAGTAGCAGAACGTTGGACCATATAATCACTGCATAAAACATTCCGTACGAACGACATCAGACCAATGTCTGACTGCCCTTCATCAGAGGGTTGTAATTTTACGCGCCAAAGAAGGTAAACAAAACGAAATCGGACATAACATGTGTAAAGGGACTATTTTAAGTTGTCGCTTGAAAAAAAATTTTTGAATGAATTTTCTGTTATGTTTTCGTTAATGTTAATGCATTTTTGCATTATTTTTAATCAACTGGAATTATACAGAAGTGACTTTTATATTATAACGAGATTAACATTTATTTTCTTTCGAAATTATTGAGCATTTTGAATTGTTAAGTCAAGTATTCTCAGCCGCGACGGTGGCGCCGTCAAGCGTAACCTGCACACTCTAATTTCTTTGATGCAAGATTGTATGCAACGCATTTTTTTTTAGTTTACACGGTTTACACACAAGTTAGAACCAAGATGTACATCTGTTCTCTGTGGTAAGGCACCAGTAAGCGAGATGATGGTAACCCAGGAGGACAAGTCATTCGAGCTGCTGGAGGTGGACCCTCAGGAGAAGGAGGACAACGGGGTGGTGGTGGTGCTGGACTCCAAGCAGAAGGGCAAGCGCACCGTCATCAAGACTTCGACACGGCAGCCGTACTTTTTGCCCGTGTTTGGCCTGAACGATCCGGAGAAACTCAAGCCGGACGAATTGGGTGGCGTAAACAAGGACTCGTACCTCATCCTGGAGACACTTCCGGCCGACCGAGCAGTATTCGGACATTGGCGGGTTGGACAGGCAAATCCAGAAATTGATTGAAACCGTCGTGCTGCCGATGACGCACAAGGACAAGTTCAAGAAGCTAAGAATTCATCCACCGAAGTCTACCTTCCTGAAGCTGGCCGGCCCGTAGCTGGTGCAGATGTTCATGATTTTGGCTGTGTTTTAACTAACAAAGCAAAAAAAAAATCGATGTTTACGACCCTCAACTCTCACCAGCTCACCAGTAACAAGAAAGAAATAAAAATTAAAATTCATTATAAACCTGTCCCATTGATTTGTTATTATCACAGTTATTCAGTTAATAATGCTTATATTTGCTTTAAAAGTTTTAGGTTTTGAAAAACATATTTTTTCCTATTGATTTTGAAAGGGAAGGGAGGTGGGGGGAGGGGTTCCATAAACTTTAAAAATATTTGCAACGGGCCTACTTGGGCGAAAATATTTGCAAAAATAAAAACAATTCAAAAAATTTATAAGGTAAAAATAACAAAAATTTAAAAAATTCTAAAATTCTAGAATTCTAAAATTCTAAAATTCTAAAATTCTAAAATTCTAAAATTCTAAAATTCTAAAATTCTAAAATTCTAAAATTCTAAAATTCTAAAATTCTAAAATTCTAAAATTCTAAAATTCTAAAATTCTAAAATTCTAAAATTCTAAAATTCTAAAATTCTAAAATTCTAAAATTCTAAATTCTAAAATTCTAAAATTCTAAAATTCTAAAATTCTAAAATTCTAAAATTCTAAAATTCTAAAATTCTAAAATTCTAAAATTCTAAAATTCTAAAATTCTAAAATTCTAAAATTCTAAAATTCTAAAATTCTAAAATTCTAAAATTCTAAAATTCTATAATTCTAAAATTCTAAAATTCTAAAATTCTAAAATTCTAAAATTCTAAAATTCTAAAATTCTAAAATTCTAAAATTCTAAAATTCTAAAATTCTAAAATTCTAAAATTCTAAAATTCTAAAATTCTAAAATTCAAAAATTTTAAAATTCTAAAATTCTAAAATTCTAAAATTCTAAAATTCTAAAATTCTAAAATTCTAAAATTCTAAAATTCTAAAATTCTAAAATTCTAAAATTCTAAAATTCTAAAATTCTAAAATTCTAAAATTCTAAAATTCTAAAATTCTAAAATTCTAAAATTCTAAAATTCTAAAATTCTAAAATTCTAAAATTCTAAAATTCTAAAATTCTAAAATTCTAAAATTCTAAAATTCTAAAATTCTAAAATTCTAAAATTCTAAAATTCTAAAATTCTAAAATTTTCAAATTCTAAAATTCTAAAATTCTAAAATTCTAAAATTCTAAAATTCTAAAATTCTAAAATTCTAAAATTCTAAAATTCTAAAATTCTAAAATTCTAAAATTCTAAAATTCTAAAATTCTAAAATTCTAAAATTCTAAAATTCTAAAATTCTAAAATTCTAAAATTCTAAAATTCTAAAATTCTAAAATTCTAAAATTCTAAAATTCTAAAATTATAAAATTCTAAAATTCTAAAATTCTAAAATTCTAAAATTCTAAAATTCTAAAATTCTAAAATTCTAAAATTCTAAAATTCTAAAATTCTAAAATTCTAAAATTCTAAAATTCTAAAATTCTAAAATTCTAAAATTCTAAAATTCTAAAATTCTAAAATTCTAAAATTCTAAAATTCTAAAATTCTAAAATTCTAAAATTCTAAAATTCTAAAATTCTAAAATTCTAAAATTCTAAAATTTTAAAATTCTAAAATTCTAAAATTCTAAAATTTTAAAATTTTAAAATTCTAAAATTCTAAAATTCTAAAATTCTAAAATTCTAAAATTCTAAAATTCTAAAATTCTAAAATTCTAAAATTCTAAAATTCTAAAATTCTAAAATTCTAAAATTCTAAAATTCTAAAATTCTAAAATTCTAAAATTCTAAAATTCTAAAATTCTAAAATTCTAAAATTCTAAAATTCTAAAATTCTAAAATTCTAAAATTCTGAAATTCTAAAATTCTAAAATTCTAAAATTCTAAAATTCTAAAATTCTAAAATTCTAAAATTCTAAAATTCTAAAATTCTAAAATTCTAAAATTCTAAAATTCTAAAATTCTAAAATTCTAAAATTCTAAAATTCTAAAATTCTAAAATTCTAAAATTCTAAAATTCTAAAATTCTAAAATTCTAAAATTCTAAAATTCTAAAATTCTAAAATTCTAAAATTCTTAAATTCTAAAATTCTAAAATTCTAAAATTCTAAAATTCTAAAATTCTAAAATTCTAAAATTCTAAAATTCTAAAATTCTAAAATTCTAAAATTCTAAAATTCTAAAATTCTAAAATTCTAAAATTCTAAAATTCTAAAATTCTAAAATTCTAAAATTCTAAAATTCTAAAATTCTAAAATTCTAAAATTCTAAAATTTTAAAATTTTAAAATTCTAAAATTCTAAAATTCTAAAATTCTAAAATTCTAAATTTCTAAATTTCTAAAATCCTAAAATTCTGAAATCCTAAATTTCTAAAATTCTTAAATTCTAAAATTCTAAAATTCTAAAATTCTAAAATTCTAAAATTCTAAAATTCTAAAATTCTAAAATTCTAAAATTCTAAAATTCTAAAATTCTAAAATTCTAAAATTCTAAAATTCTAAAATTCTAAAATTCTAAAATTCTAAAATTCTAAAATTCTAAAATTCTAAAATTCTAAAATTCTAAAATTCTTAAATTCTTAAATTCTTAAATTCTAAAATTCTAAAATTCTAAAATTCTAGAATTTTAGAATTTTAGAATTTTAGAATTTTAGAATTTTAGAATTTTAGAATTTTAGAATTTTAGAATTTTAGAATTTTAGAATTTTAGAATTTTAGAATTTTAGAAGTTGCACAAATTCTAAAATTCTAAAATTCTAAAATTCTAAAATTCTAAAATTCTAAAATTCTAAATTTCTAAATTTCTAAATTTCTAAAATCCTAATCCTAATCCTAATTCTAAAATTCTAGAATTTTAGAATTTTAGAATTTTAGAATTTTAGAATTTTAGAATTTTAGAATTTTAGAATTTTAGAATTTTAGAATTTTAGAATTTTAGAATTTCAGAAGTTGCACAAATTCTAAAATTCTAAAATTCTAAAATTCTAAAATTCTAAAATTCTAAATTTCTAAATTTCTAAAATCCTAAAATTCTAAAATCCTAAATTTCTAAAATTCTTAAATTCTAAAATTCTAAAATTCTAAAATTCTAAAATTCTAAAATTCTAAAATTCTAAAATTCTAAAATTCTTAAATTCTTAAATTCTAAAATTCTAAAATTCTAAAATTCTAAAATTCTAAAATTCTAAAATTCTAAAATTCTAAAATTCTAAAATTCTAAAATTCTAAAATTCTAAAATTCTAAAATTCTAAAATTCTAAAATTCTAAAATTCTAAAATTCTAAAATTCTAAAATTCTAAAATTCTAAAATTCTAAAATTCTAAAATTCTAAAATTCTAAAATTCTAAAATTCTAAAATTCTAAAATTCTAAAATTCTAAAATTCTAAAATTCTAAAATTCTAAAATTCTAAAATTCTAAAATTCTGAAATTCTAAAATTCTAAAATTCTAAAATTCTAAAATTCTAAAATTCTAAAATTCTAAAGTTCTAAAATTCTAAAATTCTAAAATTCTAAAATTCTAAAATTCTAAAATTCTAAAATTCTAAAATTCTAAAATTCTAAAATTCTAAAATTCTAAAATTCTAAAATTCTAAAATTCTAAAATTCTAAAATTCTAAAATTCTAAAATTCTAAAATTCTAAAATTATAAAATTCTAAAATTCTAAAATTCTAAAATTCTAAAATTCTAAAATTCTAAAATTCTAAAATTCTAAAATTCTAAAATTCTAAAATTCTAAAATTCTAAAATTCTAAAATTCTAAAATTCTAAAATTCTAAAATTCTAAAATTCTAAAATTCTAAAATTCTAAAATTCTAAAATTCTAAAATTCTAAAATTCTAAAATTCTAAAATTCTAAAATTCTAAAATTCTAAAATTCTAAAATTCTAAAATTCTAAATTTCTAAAATCCTAAATTTCTAAAATTCTAAAATTTTAAAATTTTAAAATTCTAAAATTCTAAAATTCTAAAATTCTAAAATTCTAAAATTCTAATATTCTAAAATTCTTAAATTCTAAAATTCTAAAATTCTAAAATTCTAAAATTCTAAAATTCTAAAATTCTAAAATTCTAAAATTCTAAAATTCTAAATTTCTAAAATTCTAAAATTCTAAAATTCTAAAATTCTAAAATTCTAAAATCCTAAATTTCTAAAATTCTAATATTCTAAAATTTTAAAATTCTTATTCTAAAATTCTAAAAGATATGATAAAATCTAATTATTAGTGTATGATAAAAGTTTCCAAACCAGTGCGGATTTAATTTGTGGTTTTATTGGTTTTGCTTGATAATCTAAAGTTTTATCGTTTTAAAACTAATTGAATTTTATTTGGAAGTCGGTAAGTTATATTTTATGAAAGTAAGTGTATTTTATAAACTCAAATAAAGGAAAACACATTTTTCGTGCAACTGACCAACCCGTCTAAAATTCCGACAAAAACATTCAAAACAACCCAACTCCGACATCTGCATCGTTTGGCGTTGTTCTTTCCCTCTCTTTCTCTCTTTCGCCATCCCATCTGTCAAATTCAATTCTGATGTGCCTTTCAAAAAAAAAAGAAGACTCCCAAAAAGTTTTATTTACAATCACAATTTTTCGCAAAAAGTCGCCGTTTTCGGGCTCTGTTCGTGTCCAAAAGTGTCCCCAACCATGCCCGGAATGTCCCCGCACGGTTATCCGATGGAGTTGGCCACGTAGGCTCGGTGGCCAGCGCGTAAAGTGCGATGGCAGATTCGTGATCTGCGGGAATTTGCTAGAATTTCGATTTCGTACTTGTTGAGTGTGGAGGAGGCAGCAGCCGAAGGTTATTCGTTTTTTTTGGGTTTTTAGATTTTCGTTGTGTTTATTGTGTTGTACAACATTTTTTTTGCGTAAGAAGAAACGCAATTGGTGGTAATCATCGGAAGGAAAATCGTGATTAATTTGAAGAAAATTCCTTCGCACAATCCCTGTTGGCTGTGAGTCAGGACAAAGTTGCACAAACACCCACTTGGAGGAGCAATACAACATTTCTCGTGAAAACGGTGCAGGAAAAGTGCCTCAAGGTGGATTCCGAAAGCATCTGGGCGCCGCCATCCGGCATGATGGCACCCTTCCGGCGCAAAAAGAGCAACAAAGAGTTCCCGGTCAAAGTGTGCACCTACGACTCGGAGCTCGAGTTCCATCTGGAGGTGAGTTTCTTGAAATTTTATAATTAAATCTCAACAGTATTTTTGGGGGCATTTTACGTTAGAAAAGATAAGAAAATTGCACAGTTGTGAAATATTTTATAATTGAAAATCGAATCCTGTTTCTGAGATCGTCATTTAAAATTAAAGCTAATTAAGTGAACAACCGATCCTAACCTGGTCGCAGCAACTTAAAGAACCTAATAAAAATAAGTAATAGATAAAGTGACACTGAAAAAAACCATCCTTGAAAAATTTAAAAATTGAATCGAAAATATATGTTCATTTTTTTGCCTTTTGAGTATTTTTTAATACCCCTGACCTAAACCGATTTCAAAATCACCCAAAACGTACAACGTTTTAATTCGACACATTCTCCGGGCTAGTTCCCTGGGCTTTGTCATAATGAGTGTCATAGGTTTGATGCTTGTTTGGCAAAGAGTATGATTTGATTCGATGTGGAATTAAAATCGAAGTGTTCAGTATATTGCTGAAGCTTCCATTTTTACACATGGACACCACTTCATGCTGCGAGAACCCACTTTGGCGTAGTCTCAGGGCTTAATCGATGGCCGGTAAGCTGTCATCGAGACAAGGAGGTTCTCTGATAGTGGAAATATCACATTTGTACAATGAACCGCTACATATGTGATTTTTCCCTATCTTAATGTGGGTGTCAGGTTAGGATGCGGGTTTAAAAAAATAGTGTTTGTAGAATTTAGGATTTTAACTATAAATATCAACTTTTTATACTTTGCCTTTAGTTACAGTGAATTTAGTAATTCTATCAGAATCGGTGATTTTCATTCAAGTAGCATAAAAACCATTCTGATTTGTCAAAATTTCCATAGAGTCTCGATCAATCAATAGTGAAATGATATCGGACTAAATTCGTTGATCTGTTGAACTAACGGTTGTCGGATTATGATTGTATCGACCATTGTTGCGAATCGAGGATCTACTGGAATTCTGACGAACAAATGGTCGTCTCTTTTTCAATTCACGACTTGTAAAATAGCAACTGTTATTATTTTTTTTTTTTTTTAAAGAAGCCAGACAGGTTTTAAAAGAAACGTTTTTTTTGGTTAATAATTAAAATGTCGGGGATTTGAGATAAGAGTAGCTTTCGGATAGGTTGCTTTTAATCTTGTATTCAATTCAAGTTAGGTAGTTATCCGCAAATGAATATTTGGACTTATATGAATAATTGAACATTTTGGACTTATGGGACTTATGAATAACACACAACTGTGCATTTATTCTAGAGTCAGATCCATACAGCGTCAGTGTTTATTTGGTCGAAGTGTACTAATTCATTGGCAGATCTGGTTCTAGTTGTAATGTACGACAAGACTACTGACGGACGTGACAGGACGAGGGCCCAGTTTAGAGGTTTCGACATCAACGATGTGCGGCTGGATCACCCTCCCAAAAAAAAAAAAAAAGAAAAAAAAAATTATATGTATATCAAATTCAAATGCGTCAATTTCAAACATGAGGTTAAATTCCTTGGACCAATTTGGATCATCCTGCTAAATTTCAAAACAATTTTTGCCTGAGTTAATTTTTACTATCTGTAAGAAAAAATGAGTTCTTTCTGAGAAATTTTTATTGAAAAAATATGTTTACTAAATTTAAACTGATCCTGGCTTGGTGCTATTGTATTAGTTTTAAATTCGATTCAATTGTTTTCTAATATATGAAGCATTTGCAGTTAAGAACAATTTAGATTAGTTAGTAACATTTCTTAGTGACAATCATAATTTTCGAATGAAAAAAATTAAAAAAATTTAAATAAGAACAGAATTTGACAGGTTTCTTGGCAACAATAATTAATTGATTCCAGATAGTCCATTTTGATTTGAATGATTTAAATATTTTTATTTTATTATTTATTATTTTTATTTTTTTTGTTTGTAACAGTTGGCCTGTTTGGCAAAATTATTTATTTATTTGTTTCAATGTTAAATGTTATTTATTTACATTTTGCAATAAAATCCGTGTAGTCAAACTCCGCTTGCACTCTTCGGTAAACATCTCTGTAGTATTCACCACGGTAACTCAACCTGTTTTGGACCGATTGCGTTAAGACCCGGAGAGAGACTCTTGAGAGAGATGAGCCGATCTTGAACTACCTCAGTGAGAGAACACAACAGCTAGACCCGAGAACACAGTTGCTAAAAAGGGATGGGGAGTTCGCTACTTCTGTCGCACGCAGTTACCCAGAGAGCATTTCAAGGAATGACGTAATTCCGGTCAAACCGCTTGAGCGTCCGTTGCGACTTTCCCTATTCTGAGGACTCCAGGGCTCGTTCACTTTGTCCCCAGCTATCAACGAGAGTGGAAGTGCAGGCCAAGTGCGAATGATTCTGATGGATATCCCTTCAGTTGACGCTCAGGCGAGGAACATCCTGGAAGGAGCGTCACTGACTACGTCCGTAGTCCTGTTAGATCTTTCTTGATCAGGACAGTATAGCTCTGGTTCCTTGCAAGTGTCCTATTTTCTTACCTCCACGTTGGCTTGGTTTTCATGATGACCTAGCTGGTGGCCTGTGGAAACGGATCGTAAACCTTTGACCAGCGAGGGTCAGAGTCGAGACGGCTAGAAGAAAGGGGCGCGCCAATGTGGGACAGGGAAGTAATTTGTGATTGTAGACGGTATTGTTTTGATTCGCAGTATGTTGAGTCAACTGCTGTGGATGTACCTGAAACATCACACAACGGGGTTTCTCTTCTTTCCGTTTTTATCTATCATCTATATTCTGTTAATTTTGTTTCACTGATTCTCTAAAGCAGCTTCTGTTTACTATCCTCCATTTGATTTCGATTTTACTTATTTGATTCTCTTATTTCTCAACGCTTTTCTACTCTATTTTACTAATTGATGCTGCTGCAACAAACTGTCTGCTTTCCCTTAATTTGGCAGCGATGTCAATTTTGTTTATAATGTGCCTTTTCTTTATTTATCTATTTAAATAATTTCTCATCTTCCCTGTAAATTGCCCATCATAACAATAATCTAAGCTTGTTTGTTATCTCTTTTCATTAACTATTGTTAATTTCTTTATCTTCTTCATAAATTACTATCTTTCTTTTACTATTGATTCTTTACATAGTATATTTCTTTCACTGTCCATTGTTTTGAAACTTCACCTTTTTCTTAAGCAAGTGAGGTTCGAGCCCTGACTCAATTTATGAAATGATTAAAGGATTAACACAAATATAACTATTGTACTTTTGAAAAACTTTTATAAAATGCTTAGGACCAAAATATTGTAACAAAACACCGCGACAAAAGAAATAGCAACAGATAAACACGACTCAACAATAGGGAAGATTTCAGGAGAAAACAATACACAGTAAATAACAATTAGTTTTTGAATTCAAACTAAAAATAAAACAGTTTTGGCTTTATGAAAGTTGATAGGCACACTATAAATGGTTAGGCGCTTATACTTACATCAAACCCTACGTAATGTACCACCCCCGGCCGAGTTAAAATGCGTAACCGGAAAAGAAGGTGTGCATGCCTGGCACGAACACTCAAAGCGTGTTCTAGCGTGCTGCTCGTACTGACTCAGAGCAAGGGTGAGATGTAGGTGTAAGGGCAGTGCGTGTTCGTCGGGAACCTGGTGCATAAGATCGGTCAAGGCCCGTTCTTACACTGAAAATTGCGAATTGCGAATTGCGAGCTATCAACGAGAGTGGAAGTGCGCGTTTTGTACCGCGAGTTTTTGGCTTTCTGTACAAAATGTAATTTAGTATAGTGACGTGTTCCTTATTTGGTCTTCTAATTAAATTTCCGTCTTTCGTTAGTTTCCCGTATAGTTATTTTGTGTGTGCGCTAGCTAAAGTAATTTTTCGTGTGCGAACAGGAGCTAGAAGGTAACTGTGCTCATTTAGAAACCGTGCATGTGCTCACAGAATTTGTTCGAACAGGAGAAAAGGAGTTCGCCCGTTAGCAACAGCGCTAACCATCCCGCAGCAGCACCAGTCCAGCACCAGGCGAAGCACGAGGACGAAGAGCGTGAGCGCACGCTAGGAGGCGATCCGTCACCACATCGCCCCGGTGAAGAAGGGAGGGTCCCTGAACCACCACACGAGGACAGCGGAGAACGTTAGTCCCGGCCGGAGTCAACCCGAAGGCCGGAGCTTCCTGTCCGGTTGCGAACACCTGACAGCCGCGGAACCGGGAAACGTCTGAACCGGCCCGAGCCACCCCGTAAGGCTGAGTCCCGCGCATTCCGGTCAGCTGTTCATCAGCTGACGGCCACGTGTCGTCCCTGAGCTGAGCAACCAGCCAAAAGCAGCAGAGAACAACAGCAGCAACAAGATCATCATTCGGTGAGTCCGTTCTTTTTGCACTTGGTGGAAGAGCACGTCCCTAGCTGACGTAGCAAGTTTTTGCCGGCTTAGTGCCGAGGCGGCAGACGCGAGTCCGCCCTTGTCGGACGCGTCCAAAGTTTGAGGTTCGAACTTGAATCCCACGGTTTCTACGCCACACGTGGATGACCCCTGAAATCTAAACGCGCGCGCGCGCAATTTCAAAGCAGTAGCCGATTTGATCAGCTGATTGCTGGAAGATGGGAAGAGCACATGAGCACGGTTAGGGAAACAGACAGAAGTAAAGATAAACGCACACACGCAAAGTAGGTAGAAGCTAGAAAACTTGAAGATGGCCACCAACACTATTGTACAAATATAAGCATGCTAAACCCAAAACGAACAAACGAGAACTCACCTTTCTTTCTGGAGTTATGAATAAAAACCACCCTAGTTCTTTTTCGGATAAATAAAACGTTCGTTTAACTGTTATTTAAAACCTACTTGTGGAGTTTCTTTAGTTGATTTGATTTGGAGTTATGTCACTTTTCGTCGTCTTTTTTCGTTCTGTTTTCTGAATGACAGAGCTTGGCGTCGAATGCACTGCCACGATCGAAGCGCTGCCTGGTGGCAGGTGGCGGCACTGCCGATGATGAGCTTTTAGGCATGGGAAGCAACACACTGGAGTAAGTTGTCTGGGTGATTTCTTGTGGTTGGAGTGACGGATTCTCGGTTTCGTTTAGTGGCAGTTCTCGGTGATCTAGCTGGTTCGATCCTGAATCCTCCGATGAGGATCAGTACAAAATGGGCTCGTCTTTTAAAAGAGTCTCGACCGGGCAAACAAACATGGCGTGCGATCTCCCTTTGGGAGTGGCGCATAAATCTCACGCTCACCAGATCGACTAGCAACGGTTACATGTTAAACGCTGTTCATCACAATTATTTTTTACTTTTAGTTTACTGCCGTTCTACGCATAATTGTCCCATGTTCAAAAAAGTGCAACTGAGAAAAACGCGATTGAAATTTTTCGACCGATTTCTGTGTTTCTACGCATAATTGTCCCGTGGGTTTCTATTCGCCCTATGTGTCCCTAATCACCCCATTTATCAGTTTATCACCTTTATTTGTAATTATCTTGCTATACAACAGGTAAACAAGACATAATGCTTAGTAAAACTAATGATTCCGTGTAAGATAATACTTGGTGGGACAATTATGCGTAGAAGTTTAACGATGGGACAAACAGACTTGGTGTTGTTTTTAATGAGTTTCCGAACAAAGTACCAGATTTTATGTGTTTTTCTTAAAGTACACATCAAACTAAATTTAAAAATGTCATAAAGTCAAAATCGTCCAAAACTGACATGGGACAATTATGCGTAGAACGGCAGTTTAGTAGGTTGCCGCTTTTTGTGTAGAGCAATTCTCTACGAAATCGGCCTTTTTTAAATTTTAATTTTTGTATCTTTTAATCCGACTGAAACTTTTTTGGTGCCTTCGGTATGCCCAAAGAAGCCATTTTGCATCATTATAATTTTCCATACGAATTTGACAGCTGTCCATACAAAAATGATGTATGAATATTCAAAAATCTGTATCTTTTGAAAAAATTTTTTGATCGATTTTGTCACTAAAACTTGATTTGCAAAAAAACACTATTTTTAATTTTTTTCATTTTTTGAGGACATCAAATGGCAACTTTTCTGAAATTTCCAGGTTGTGCAAAAAATCTTTGACCGAGTTATGAATTTTTGAAACAATACCGATTTTTTTCAAAACGAAATATTGGTCGCAATTTTTTTTATTTTTCGATGTAAAATCAAATTTGCAATCAAAAAGTACTTTAGTGAAATTTTGATAAAATGCACCGTTTTCAAGTTAAATCCATTTTTAGGTGACTTTTTTAAAAATAGTTGCAGTTTTTTATTTTTTTAAATCAGTGCACATGTTTGCCCACTATTAAAAAAAATATTTTTGAAAAGATGGGAAAATTCTCTATACTTTGCTTTTTTGAACTTTGTTGATACGACCCTTAGTTGCTGAGATATTGCCATGTAAAGGTTTAAAAACATAAAAATTGATGTTTTCGAAGTCTAACCCAAACAACCCACCATTTTCTAATGTCGATATCTCAGCAACTATTGGTCTGATTTACAATGTTAAAATATGAAACATTCGTGAAATTTTCCGATATTTTCGAAAAAAAATATTTTTTAAACAAAGACTAACTTTTAAAAAGGGCGTAATATTGAATGTTTGGCCCTTTTGAAATTCTAGTCTTGACTTAAAAATTTTAAAATATTTTTTTCGAAGAGATCGGAAAATTTCACGAATGTTCCATATTTTAACATTGTAAATCGGACCATTAGTTGCTGAGATATCGACATTAGAAAATGGTGGGTTGTTTGGTTAAGACTTAGAAAACATCAATTTTTATGTTTTTAAACCTTTGCATGGCAATATCTCAGCAATTTAGCAACATGCGCAGTAATTTAAAAAAAAATGAAAAACTGCGACTATTTTCAAAAAAGTCACCTAAAAATGGATTTAACTTGAAAACGGTGCCCTTTATTCAAATTTCACTAAAGTACTTTTTGATTGTAAATTTGATTTTACATCGAAATTTTTTTGCGACCAATATTTCGATTTTTTGAAAAAAAAATCAGTATTGATTCAAAAATTCATAACTCGGTCAAAGATTTTTTGCACAACCTGGAAATTTCAGAAAAGTTGGCATTTGATGTCCCATAAACATATCAAAAAATTAAAAATAGTGAAGGAATTGGGAGTTTTTCTTTAAAATTTTTAAACCTTTAACGTTTTTTTAAATCTTTTTGAAAAATGAGACAACTCATTATAAATACTTTACAAATCCTTATAAACATTGTAGGAATCAGAATTGAATTGTGATATGCTATTTTTTAAATTAAATTCAATAATTTTTTATCATTTATCAAAACTCGTTCTTTATTTTTCTAGAGAACTTGGCCGAAGAGTAAAATCTTACCACTGAGCAATTCCACCTCAAATCAGGAATTTTTCTGGTACTTTTGTACCCGACCCTCTCCGATTTCAATGAAACTTTTTAGACATGTTATTCTAGGCCTATAAAAGCCATTTTTGTGTATATGGAGCCAAATGTATTCGAAAATGACATTTGAGAAGGGCGTAAGTTATTTAGATATTTTTGTATTCTGTAATTTAAAAATGACTGTATCTCGAAGCCGTTGCATCGTACCAAAAAGTAGTCAAAGAAACTTGAAGGAAATTAGACGAGCTTTCTGAAAAAAAATACACTGAAAGAAAAATACACGCCACATCTATGAGATTTTTTGATTTTTAAGACCAAAACTTAAATTCAAAGGTGATGTTACGATTTTTTTTTCGTTCAAAATTGTTGTGAAAATAGCCTAAAATGTGACAGAAGACTCACGAAAAATGCAGGATGGTATGTCTCTCCTAAAAAATACAAAAATCATTGACTAAAACTGTTTTTTTGAAAAGTGGTCTAAACGTCGAAATTTTCGAAAACCGAAAGTGGGAATCGATTCTCCAGACAATTTTACATAAAAGTCTACAGCGGTTTTTGAAATAAAAACATTGAAAAAACCAGCTTGTTTTGTGGTTTTTGGCATGTTTATATGACAGACTTTATTTTTCAGTCTTGAAATTTTTTTACTGGAAAGCTCGTCCAATTTCCCATAAGTTTGCCAGTTTTAGTAAATGATTTTTGTATTTTTTTAGGAGAGACATACCGTCCTGCATTTTTCGTGAGTCTTTTTGTAACATTTTAGGCTATTTCCTCAAAAATATTGAACGAAAAAATATCGTGACTTAACCTTAAAATTTAGGCTTTAAACATAAAAATTAAAAAATCTCATAAAAGTGGCGTGTATTTTTGTTTCTGTGTATTTTTTTCCGAAAGCCCGTCCAAATTCCTACAAGTTTGTATTTGACCACTTTTTTGTACGATACAACGGCTTCGAGATACAGTCATTTTTAAATTACAGAATACAAAAATATCTAAATATTACGCCCTTTTAAAATGTCATTTTCGAATACATTTGGCTCCATATACACAAAAATGGCTTTTATAGGCCTAGGATAACATGTCTAAAAAGTTTTATTGAAATCGGAAAGGGTCGGGTACAGAAGTACCAGAAAAATTCCTGATTTGAGATGGAATTGCTCCACTTAAAAACGTCATGCCGTTGGTTGCAACGCTTGCTTAGAGCGTATTCTAGCCCTTATACCTTCTCGAAAATCGTCCAATTTCAAGCAAAACTTACTTGAGGATCCCGTGGAGATTTTCCCTTGTCTCCTTAAAAATTTAATATTAACTATTTAATAGTGGGAGCTTCAAAACTTCCCTTTCTTGTTTAGGGTTAATTGGTAAGAGCCAACATCATTTTTTTTTGTTTCTCCCCAGCACCGCGCCACCGGTGGCTTCCTGTTCGATCTGATCTGCCGCACGATCGGGCTGCGCGAGACGTGGTACTTTGGGCTGCGCTACGTCGACAAGAAGGGCTACAAAAGCTGGCTCAAGATGGACAAAAAGGTGCTCGACCAGCACATCAACCTGAGCAACCCCGAGGGCTGCGTGTTCATGTTCATGGCCAAGTTCTTCCCGGAGAACGTGCAGGAGGAGCTGGTCCAGGAGGTCACGCAGCACATGTTCTTCCTGCAGATCAAGGAGGCGATCCTGTCGATGGAGGTGTACTGTCCGCCGGAGGCCTCGGTGCTGCTCGCGTCGTACGCCGTCCAGGCCAAGTACGGGGACTACGACGAGGCGGTCTGCAAGCCGGGCATGCTGATCAGTGAGAACTTGCTGCCCCAGCGGGTTATCGACCAGTACCAGATGACGCCGCAGATGTGGGAGGAACGCATCAAGACGTGGTACGCCGACCATCGGGGAATGTCGCGGGACGAGGCGGAGATGGAGTATTTGAAGATTGCGCAGGATCTGGACATGTTCGGGGTGAACTACTTCCCGATTACGGTGAGTTGTTTGGGCTTTATGTCATGGACGGTCTCAGGAACAATTCTTTTTTGCCTTCCTCACCTCAATGAGGAAAGGCTATAAAATCACTCGAAAAATGAACTTCTTTATTCGACCTCGTAGACCCACCTTCACGTATACCTATCGACTCAGAATCAAATTCTGAACAAATGTCTGTGCGTGTGTCTGGATGTGAGTCCGTGCACCGAAAAAATATGCACACGATTATCTCCGGACTGGCTTAACTGATTTGGACCGTTTTGGTCTCATTCGATCCGCCTTGGGGTCCCACAAGACCCTAGTTAATATTATGATGTTTAGTGAAGTACTTCAAAAGTTATGCTAAAAAAACGATTTTAGCTAAACTTCTGAAGATTGTAAAAAGGGTGGTTTTTGGAAGAAACCCCGTCATGCTACATATTGTTAGAAAGGTATTTGAAAGACCTTTTCAATGCATTCAAAAGATTGAAGATCTGACAACCCCATCAAAAGTTATGAGCACTTAAGTGTTATTTATACACTTTTTTGGGGCCGGATCTCAAATATTTTGATGAAAAAGCTGTCCGGATCTACCATGCGATCCATCGTTGGATAGGTAATCAAAAGACCTTTCCAATAAGCCCAAGAGATTGAGGATCTGACAACCCTATCAAAAGTTATGAGTACTTTAGTGTTTTATATACACTTTTTTTTAGGCCGGATCTCAGATATTTTGATAAAAATAAGTGTTATTTTTACACTTTTTTTGAGGCTGTGTAGGGTATTCACTTTCATGAATGCAAGGAAGGCACCAACCACCTTAAGGTGGATTAAGTAACGTTTTTTTTCAGAACAAGAAAAACACAGAAGTATACGTTGGCGTAACGGCGCTCGGTCTCAACATCTACACCAAGGAGAACAAGCTGACCCCGATGACGACCTTCCCGTGGAACGAAATCCGCAACATCAGCTTCGACGGGAAAAAGTTCTTCGTGAAGACGAACGAGGAAAAGGGCAACTCGGTGGCGACCACGTTCTACTCGGAAAAGGCCCGCACAAACAAGGAACTGCTGGACCTGTGCGTCGGCAACCACGAGCTGTACATGAAGCGACGCAAGCCGGACACGATGGAGATCCAGCAGATGAAAACTCAAGCCAAGGAGGAGAAACACCGGCGACACATCGAGCGCAACAAGCTGGCCCGCGAGAAGCAACTGCGCGAAGAAGCCGAACAGGAGCGTGCCAACATGGAGAAAAGACTGATGCAGCTGCAGGAGGACATGGCCGCGGCCAACGAGGTAAGACAATCGCTACAAATCTCCCCGTAATCTCTCTCTAAACCCCGTCCCAATCCGCCAGATGTTACGCCGCAGCGAGGAAGCCGCCGAACTGCTGGCGGAGAAGAACCGCGTCGCCGAGGAGGAAGCCCTGCTCCTGTCGCACAAAGCCCTCGAAGTGGAGCAGGAAATCAGCCGGATGCGCTTGACGGCGCGCAAAACCGAAGAGGAGAAAAATTACCTCGAGCGAAAAACTCAGGAAGCGGAACTCCTGACGGCCCGCATGATTGAGGAAAGTCGCAAGCGGGCCATGGAGGCGGACAAGCTGAAGAACGAGCTGATCCATGCACGGGTCGCGGAGAAGGAAGCCAAGGAGAAGCTGCTCAACTTTCTGAGCAGGACGTCGACCGAGTCGATCTTCATTACGCCCTCGTCCTCGCCGGAGACGCCGGCGCTCGGCGAGAGCAATACGTACGACCTGCTGGCGGACGGCGATATGGATCAGCTGTCGCTGGAGATCGAGAAGGAAAGGTGGGTGGAGAGAGGCTTGTGTTTGGATATTCCTTATCAATAAGGAATTTGTTTGAAACGTTATCGAAAAATACTGACTTAAATTTACTAACTTTCTTGGACGGCCAAAAATTTCTAAATATTTCATTTTTTTCTCATCATAAATTTTCTTTAAATCTTGTTTAATAAATTCATCATTTTCCAAACACAGCTGAAATTTTAAAAATTCATAAATTGTCACTACAGTCTAGCCTCGATTATCCAAAGGTTTGCATGGGACTTCGGATTATCGAATCACGAACAAAAAAAATCCGTATTTCTTCTTACTTTTGACATCAAACTTGGGTTCTGCGAAGCAATTATAGTCAAATTTGAATGGTTAATTGCCTATTAAATTAAAAAATTCAATGTTTCAATTTTTCATCACCGCCATTTTGGCAGTCCTCTTGGATTCAAAATTTCTAAATCACTTTAGAGTAGTTCAGAGGTCATAGTCATAGAGTTCAACAATAAAAAACACAGCGAAAAAAAAATATTTTTTTGTGATTCGATTATCCGAAGCGAAATTTTGCCAAGGCTTTCGGATAATCGAGAATGGACTGTATTTCTAAAAATCCTGAAATTCGTTTAATCTGGAATTTCGAAATTTTCCTGAAACCATCATTAGAGTTAACATTGGGTCGGGGGGATGAAATTTGGTCATACAAAAGTGCACTATTTTGTATGACACAATGTCACCCCTGATGACAGAATTACAATTTAAGAGTAAACTACCTAAGTTATTAAAATTTATGAATTAAAAAAACTTAAAAAAATATTGTTTGAGGTTCAGAACATCAGAATTTTAATGTTTACACATTCTTTAAATTTGAAGATTTTTTAAAATAACTTTTATGATTTATAAAATTTTTGATTCCTTAAAATTGCTAAAAAGTCTATAACAAAACTTCTACAATTCCTAAATTACTAAGAAATCACAAGTTTATTTTCTATCTTAGATTCCAAATTTGAAAAAAACTTCAAAATTTTTAACAATTTTTAAATCCCCCTCAAAACTCATGTGATACTTTGTCGGAGAAGCAGTCGATTGGGCGGTCTCTATCACTCAAGTATCGGACTAACATTCCCATCCACTTCCCCGTGACCCTACCACTGGTCGTGGCCGGCGCCGGTATTGATCAGCATGATAGGGGCCTTTGAGAAGTTGCGAAGCGAGGAAAGATAGCTCCCACTTATCTTCCACGGCTCGTGGATGTAACTTCTGGAGGTCCTGGTCAATAACGGAGTAGCAACTGCGGGTGGGCACCTATGCCTATGCTTATGCTTATGCTTATGCTAAAATTTTTAACAATTTTTAAATGTTTTGATTTTTTTAATTTCGTAAACCATTAAAATAAAAAAAATAGTCGTTAAAATGTCGTTAATTTGATGATTTTGCCTAATTTTATTTTTTTTCTCAATTCCATAAATTTTCTTTTTTGATATTTTATTCTATCTTTCGGTTTTTGTTGATCAGGTAAATTGTCAAATAGAGTTTTATTAACCAAATAAGGAACGAAAAATACGCATTTTTTAAAGTTATTTTGAAATATCGAAAAAGCTTTCTAAAATGCATATAAAAATAATTTCCTTTAATTCATAAGAATCAAATTTTCATGGATTTACTTACTTTCTATATTGACTCAATTTTCTTAAATTGCTAACAATTGTAAAAATTATAAAAATAAAAAAATAATTTAAATACTCTGTATTTGAAATACTATTTACTTATCTTTCTGATTTATCAAATCTGGAGTTTTTTTAAAAGGACCAATAAACCAATTTCTTTGTTTTTGCTTTTTGGGTGTTTTTTAATACCCCTGACTCAAGGCGGTTCTAAAAACACCCAAAAAGCAAAAACTGGAAATTTGGTTTATTGGACCTTTTCAAAAAAACTCCTGAAATGTTCAAGCATCCTAAATTTGCATTCAAATAGATTTTCTTGAAAACTTTTCACTAAATTTACTGAATATTTAAAAAAATTAAAATAACTAAATTCATCCAATTGCTAAAAGTAATAAAAATCCTGAGTCCTGCATTTTCTTGAAATCTTTTTATTAAATCTACTCATTTTCTTTAAAATATAACAAAAAATACTAAAATCTTCTATTTTTTCAAAAAATTAAAATTACCTAAATCCTGAAATTTTCTGAAATTCCTTTTTTTCCAAAATTTCAAACAATAAATAAAACAATGTTTTAAAAAATTTCTTGAAATCTTTTGATTAAATTTACTAACATCGATTAAATTTACTGGATCTTATTTTTTTATTACTGAATTAATCCATTTAATAAAAATACTTAAATTCCTAAAATCCAAAAAATCCAAATTTTCCCATAATTCCTGAAATATAAAATAAAAATTCATAAATTTTCGATATTTTCTAAACTTTATTTTGATTTCAGAAATACGTGAATTTTTTATTCTGTTTTTTTGAATTCTTCGTGGTTCCAAAATTTTGAATTCTCTAATTGTTTTCAAATTTCGTATATTTTTTCAACTACTATTTGGTAAAAATCCTAATTTCTATTTCTATCTGCTAAAATTCTTCGCTGTTCCAAAATTTCTTAATCTATAATTGTTTTCAAATTGTTTTCCTATATTTTTTACGCTATTTCGTAAAAATCTTAACTCAACCTCTACATTTTCGAATTTCATGAATTTCTAAAATTTAGAAAAATCCTTGAATTTCTTTAGTTTTGTAATTTTTCCTAAAATCATAAATTTTCTCTATTTCATAAATTTTCGAAATTTCATTTACTTCATGATATTTTTTTTCATTCATTATATTTTTTTTATTTCTCTTATTTTATAAAATTAATAAAAAAAAGTTTTTAAATGGCCTACATTTTTTTTAAAAAAACTTTAAAAAATTACAGCACTTGTTCATTCTAAATTTATCATTTTTACACAGTTTCCTAACACTGCTTAGTTCTTAAAATTCCTACGACATTCTCAATGCCATATATTCATATTTTTTTTATATTTCTTCTTTTTTTTATAAGCAATCTATAAATTTTTAAAATTCCTGAAGCAACTGAAATTTTCCATACTAAATTTCCTAGCATTTTTTTTCCTTGAAGCTCAACATTGCCAACTTTTTGCAACCATTAAAATTTAACTTTATCTACTTTCATGACGTTTTCAAAATTTTCTTTTTTTATTAAATTAGTTAGAAAAAATTGAAAGATCTGATGAAAATTTGCAATGCTTTTGTGTATTTATTAAAACGGCTTCTTTCTCTATTAAGTATCCCGCAAAGTTACTTATTCTTCCTGGAAATGCTTTGATTTGTTGAAAAATCTCCTATTTTTGTAAATTTACGAACCATTTAATTTCTTTAAATGGCTTAAGTTTGAAAAATCCAAAAATTCCTTTATAAATCTAAATCTAAATTAACTGTAATTACTAACCAATGGAATACCTGATTCGAGTGGTAGTTTGACAGTTCGCTCCATAAGAAATACATTGCTCACTACCAATCGCGTCGGGTACTCCATTGTTATTTCCAAAGTTTTATATATTAACTTTGAATTTTAAGTATTCCTGAAATTCAAAAAAATAATTTTTCCTTCTCAAGAATTATCTATATTTCGATATTAAGATTTTCTTCAATAAATTAAATATTTAAATGTTGTTTAACATGTCAAATAACGTGTTGATGTATTATTATTGTGACATTGTTATATTTTGATATTTTTCAATATTGATATTAAAAAAAAAATACATTTAGTTCTTTCGATATTTTGATATGTTGAAGTTTTGGATATTTTCATATTTTATAAGATAGTTATATAATTTTCTTTATTAAACTTTTTGTATTGTGGTATTTTTTTATTTTTTTTTTTTTTGTAAATTCCACTTAATTTTCTTTAAAATTTGTGAGTATTTCATGGGGCCATGCATAAACTTCGTGGACACTTGTAGAGGGGTTGTATGGACAATTGTCTACCGCGGGGGAGTGGGGGGGGGGGGGCGGGGGGGGGGCACGTGGTTTATGGACGGTCCCCACCCAAATCTCTTCACGTCTTCACCTACTAATTCCTGAGAATATTCGGCTTCGACGAAATTTGAGTTATTTTAAATATGCACGCCCGGTGTTCCACTTTCCATCGGTTCCATGCGCGGATTTTGACAGTTACGTCTGTCGACCGTACACGCTAAACAAATAACGCATTAACGCTGTTACTTTTCTACCGTTATTTTCGTCTCCAGAGTGGAATACCTGACCAAGTCGAAGCAGGTGCAGAACCAGCTCAAGGAGCTCCGCTCCGAGATCGAACAGCTCAAGATCGGCGAGAGCAGCCCGCTGGACACGATCAGCGCCCAGCAGATGCGCCTAGGTGAGACCAAGTACTCCACGCTCAAAAAGCTCAAGTCGGGCTCCACGAAAGCACGGGTAGCGTTCTTTGAGGAATTGTAAGTGACTACTACTCTGACCACCACATCTCCTACATCTTTCTCTCTCTTCTACATACCAATTTCATATCATTTTTGTTGGTGTTTAGCCAGTGTTCTTCTTTTCCGGAAGAAGGATGAAACGCTTCTTCGACGCTTTTGTTTATCTTTTTTGACTGTTAGTTTTCTTTTTTCGGTTTCCGTTACTTTTTTTCTACTGTTCGTTTTGGCCATAGATTTTTATCGTGAGTTGTGTTAAATTAAAGAATTGTGTCATACAAAAAATACTCTCTCTGGCGTACCCACGATCGTACTATTCTCCTCGTTGCCAAATTTTCAAAAATACCTTAGCGCATCGGAAAGAACTAGTATGTAGCAGTGATACTGACAATAAAAAAGAAATAAAGCGCCGTTCTGTAAACTTGTAAGTGCTTGTGTAAGAGTTGTGCCTGGTAGTAGCGAGAACAACTAGCCTCCCTCGATTATAAGTAGAACACTTAAACTGTATCTTATTTATAAAACTTTACACTGTAAAATGTTTTCAGTCATCACTAGTGACAATTAGATGTATTTTATATCATTCATTTGTTCCATTTCCCCCCTCAGAATGCCACGTAGTTTCTGTTATTTAATCATCGGCAGGCTCATTTACTCGTAGTATTCTCATCAAACATATTAGACAAACGAAGCGACAAGCGAACACTCTTATCGGAATACAATCCATCCTTGTTGTTACATTTTCTACACAAAAAAAACGCACACACACATATACGAATCACTTTTATACAAAGGATTATAAACAATTAGAACTTTATTTTACAGTTATCTAAAATGGTAAACAATTACATTAAGTCACAAAACAGAAAATAACTAATAAAAGCATTATTTTGTAAGACAATAAATCTTTGTTCCAATTTCACCTGTTCCTGTGCAGTGTACAGAAAAAAAACAAGTCAAACATTCCAAATCATTCCCGTTCGTTTCGTGTCGCAGTTTGTGTGTGTTCCCCACTTCTTATCTTCTTCCATTTCGGTGATTTAAGGTAAATTTTTGTTCTTGTTTGATGGTTTCTGTGTGAGTGTTACCTTTTATTTCATTGTTCATATCTTTTTCTTTTTAGCGTTTCTTTTCTCTTTTTTGGTTGTGTTGTATTTCTGGTTTTTTTTTCGTTTTACGGTGCATCTCTGTCGTACTCATCCTCTGATTCCATGCTGGTTGTGTTGTGCAGTACACCATGCAGCGCGCACTAACGTTGAACTTTTTTCATATGTTTTTCTTTCTCTTTCACGCGTCAACTATCTCGCAGAGAGCCGGAGGAATCGCTAGCGTAAGCGTCAGTTGCGAAGCGGCAACGGGGAAAACAATACTCATCATCAGTGTAGTATACGGATACAGATTTCTTCCCGTCACAGAGCACAGTGCGAAGTGTCATCTCAGGGTTGCCAAGCTTGAAAAAAATGTTGTGCCTTTTTACTCCCAGTGATAGCAACATTGTGGCAACTCCATCGTCGAAGCGCGGCGAACATCAACGGACAGTTTGGATACGCTTCTTTTTTAATTATTTCGGATAGAAAACGATTTTAAAAATTGTGAATAAAGTTTTTTAACTAAACATTAGTTGGTTTTTGGGTAGTTCTACTTTACAGTGTACGCTGTGTCGCGTGCGCGCATTTGACAGCTAGCAGATCGATCGACGCAGGCGGAACGAGAACAAACGGAAAATTAAACGTCAACAACGAAAAAGATCAGTTTATTTTGCGACGGAGCGGGTTCCCCGTACGGCGCCGAAGCAAGCCCTTCGTTTTCTGTGTGTTGTTTGTTATTGTTTGACGGGTGCCCGTGCTGTGGCTTGGCGATCGATCAGAAGAATCATAAACAATCTGAGCAAGCGGGAGCACTGACGTAGCTGTACAGGTCAACTGCGAAAAGACACCGAATATGTAAGCTGTTGTGAAATTGTGAACTATGAGTGTAATTAATTAAGGAAATAGTGTTTACTTCGACTACTCCGCTCACAGATCCGATACCCGGTGCGACTGTCTTCCGCGTCTCAATAAAGTGATTTGGCAACGGTTGTGGAAGTTGGACGTGTTTCAAATTGTAAATAAAATCCAGGTTTGACTTTT
Organism: Culex pipiens pallens; assembly: GCF_016801865.2. Taxonomy (NCBI): domain Eukaryota; kingdom Metazoa; phylum Arthropoda; class Insecta; order Diptera; family Culicidae; genus Culex; species Culex pipiens. Next base: position 200,827,616 of record NC_068938.1, read on the forward strand.
GGGACGGGTAGTTTCTGCCAAACATCAAAGTAAGCTGAGCCAAACTTTACAAGACGTAAGGTGATAGATCAGTTCAACTATTTCCTTATGACGACAAAATGTAAATACAGTGGATTCTCTGGCTGTCGATCTTCTCGATATCAATATTGCTCCAGCTGACAATAAATGTAATTACGAAAGACCTAGAAACGGTGTAAAAGAGCTACCACAGCTTGTAGACGCAAGAAAGACGAATTGGATTGGCCATGAATACGGCGAAAACAATGTTTATGAGAGGATGGAGCTCAAAGGACGCGTCGGCCCCTCAAGTCTCACACATTTAGCTGTGGTTGGCGATGTGTGCGAGTTCGTGTACTTGGGATCGCTGGTAACTGCCGACAACGACACAAGACACTGATTAGACCTGTTGTCCTCTATGGTCACGAGATCTGGACGCTGCGGCTAGAGGACGAGCGAGCCCTTGAAGTGTTTGAACGAAAGGTGTTACAAACGATCCACGGTGGAGTACGTACAGCTCAGAATAGAATAGACCATCAAGGCTATTCGCATGGGATGTTTGGACCTGGTTGGGGTGAATCTGAATAATGTGAACTGTCACGAGGTGAATTCTCTGAATCAATCTACAAGCTGCGAAGGTGGAGACGATCGTAGAGGAACAACTGACGGCGTTTATCGAATCAACTTTTTGCTGGAGTTGGAGCAGTGCATTGAAAAAGGAATTTTCGACATCGATTGATTTAAAGACAACGAACACAGATTTGCCGAAGGAGTTTTATTAACCAGATAGTGTTAATAACATGAATATAGGTGATTGTTAGTACACAACGTCAGCGTTGGACGCTTCTTCGTAGAATATAAACAGCGATCGCGATCAACTTTGGAACCCTAGCCTGCCCTTCAACACCCACCAAACTCCACGTCGATATTCTCGTCCTCCCCGAACTCCAACTCTCCCTTCCCGGGAAACACCGAGTGGAAGTTCCCGTCGCCGTCAAACAGCCGAACCTGCTCCACGCTCAACTCCGCGTTCTTATCGTAAACCACCCTGCTGGAACCGCCGCCCGCTTTGCCCTTTCCGCCCTTCTTCTTCCCCTCCGGCGCCACCCTCGTAACGGTCACATCGAGCAGTAGCAGGCCCTTCAACAGCGCCAGCATCACCTTCCGGGCGCACTCGGCACTGACCGAGCTGGTCACCTCCAGCAGCAGGTGGCGCGTTTCCGGCCCAACCTTCGTCTCGTCGCAATTGGTCAACGGGGGCAAACTGATGACCTTCTTGTCCTCGTCGGCGAAGAACACAAACACCTCGCCCTTGAGCAGGTTGATGAACTTGTGCACGCCCGAGTACGTGTTGCGCTTCTTCTCCTTCCGGATGGCTTCCGCTTGCTGGCGCAGATCCTCGTAATACTTGGCGGCGGTCACCTTGGACTTCCCGTTCAACGGAGTAATCTCAATCTGCTCGGAAAGATCCGCTTGGTAGCGCAGGTCGCCCTTGATCTTGGCCAGATCGTGCGTGGCGATGGTCGCGAACTCTCGCTTGCCACACTCGTTGTCGTGGAGGTCGTTCTGCAGCTGCAGGAACTTCTTCATGCTGCCGATGGTAAAGTCCCGGACGATGCAGTGCAGCACGTGCGGTCGCAGCTGTTTGGCCTCCGGGCTGAAGCTGACTCGCCGGGCGGAATCCGCCGGCTTGAGGACGGTGATTTTTGGACGGATTTCGGCGGGGCCTTTGGGTTCGTCGGATTCGGCTTCCTGGGCAAAGTTTGAACTGGATGACGCGTTGGCAGGGGCCACGTGCCCGTTCTTCTCGACGTAATCCAGAACCTGCTTGCTTCGGCACTGCTCCACCAGCTTTTTGAGACGCTTGTCCTTCAGGGGATTCTCCTTGAGGTTGATTTCTGAGAAATAAACGTCGAAATAAGTCATTTTCCCCAAACCAGTCTACCTCAAATTACCTTTCAACCGTGGGCACTTGACCAGAAACTGCGGCACCAGCTCAATCTTATTCTCCGCCACGTTCAGCGTCTTCAACCCGTTCTGCTTGACCAACCCCGCCGGAATCTCCCTGATCTGATTTTTCTCCAGATTTATATCCGAAAGATGCTGCACTTCCAGCTTGCTCAACGGCAACTCCGGAAACCGTTCCAACTGATTCGAGCTCAAATTAATAATAATCAACCCCTCCAGCGCGGACAAATCCGCCTCCTTCAGCAAATTCCCACTCAAATTAATCGTCGTCAGCGTCTTCAGCTGGCCAATCTCGCCCGGCACCCGCTCAATTTTGTTCCCCGACAAATCCAGCACCTTTAGCGCCGACAGGCGCCCAATCTCCGCGGGAATTTCAACAATTCGATTCCGAAAAAGCAGCAGCGACTGCAAGTGCTTCAAATCGGCAATCTTCGGTGAAATCACGTCCAGCGGACTGTCGTTAACGTCCAGCAGATTGAGCGCCGACAGCTGGAAGATTGTTTCGTCCAGCTGGCCGGAATTTTCCTCGAAGCGCTTCCGGGCACCGGCGCCGGACAGCTTCAGCTCGCGGCGGTTCTCCTCTTTGGCGGTTTTCACTTCGGGCCACATCGTGCGACGGTGTGGTGTGGTCGAACTGTTTGATTAACTAACTTTTGCGATGAAATTTTATCGATTTATTTCGAAGAGTGCTGAAATAATTATAAACGATGACTCTTTTCGCGAATGCGAAGCAAACATGCGGCGTAGAAAAACAACAGAAGTGTAAACAAACCGCAAGCTGGTTTTGACAGTTGTGTGTACTAAATTAGCCAGGAGGGGGTGGTACTAAACTAGTGATCTTTTTCAAAATGTGTTAATTTTACGTTTTGGAATATTTCAGTTGAATCAATCAAAAATCAATGGGGTACTTAAGTTTGAAGGCTAGTATAACAGTGCTTGTATGCAATACAATGTTTTGATGCAAACTGGGATGAAACGATGAAACTCAAATTAATTGGATTTACTTGTTTGAATGCAACTTAAAACTAACAAAATAAAAAAAATATAAAAAAAATCTGAGATTTAAAATTTTGAAAGTTTATTTTTTGGACCTTTTAACAAAAAAACTCCAGAAATTTGAGATCAACTTTTACTGATCAAGCTCAAATTTTGTGGAGCTTTCTCTACTATCAAAGCATTTAAGAATCCCGATTTTGAACCCAATTGGACCAACCCTTATTTTTTGACACTGCCCCAAAGTTTTGCGAATTTCGCCATTCTTCCAAAAACCTCGCCTTTCCTACGCGTCCAAAAAATTGAAGATCTGACAACGCTATCAAAAGTTATAAGCTATTGTGCTAAATCCACGGCTGAATCATAATTTTGACGGATACAAAAAAGAGTGAAAATCGCAAAAGATCCGGCTGAGGCAGCACTAAGCTTAATGGAATTAGCCTCGTTAGCCCAAGCTTTTAAAAACTTTAAAAAATTCATGGCCAACTCTCAACGGAAAATCATTTGAAAGCAATAATTCATTGAGAAATTGTGGTTCGGGACCATCCATAAACCACGTGGACACTTTAGGGGGGGGGGGGGGGGTTGACATTCCCAAAAAAGTGTCCACGTGGTTTATGGATGGTCCCTTCTTACGGTGGAATCCCAAGTTAAACATCGACTATTGCCGTTTGCATTTGATACCGAACTGACCCCAAAAATGCCAACCTGCACCCTCTAAGTCAAAGAAATCTGTTCAGCAGAAGTGATGATTTCCTTTTTATTATGTTACACCTTGGTTACACTGCAATTCTTGTCGCAATTTCACATCATAGAGCATAAAATTAATCGTGCAACATATCGAAATTGGATTTAATCTCAACTATGACTGACATCCGTTCCGTTTTTTCCTCAGCTGTTTGGTTTTCGTGAGGGATGAGCGAGACAGAGATATTTTGTTTTTGTTTTCATCATTCTTTCTCTTTCACATCTCAACTGTGTTGCCAGTTTAATGGGAAAAAATAGGCAGTGTTGCTGGTAGCAGCATTAAATGAGCTGCATTTCAGCATATGTTATAGCAGTTGCTTTAGAGCTGATTTGCTCTAAGATTATAGTTGTTTTAATGCAGATTAGCTGTGGAATGCTGGTTTACAGCCTATTAATGATTCCTTTTAGTGCAGGATGGTTACTTGGGCATACTTGTGTTGGCAATATTTTCGTGTTTTGGCAATTTATATCCATAGAGGTGCCAATGATTGAAAATATTTTATTAGAATTAATTATTCAGAATTCAATAAATTGGCAAAGAATTAAAAAAATATAAATAAAAATAGCATGATTTTTTTTTTGAGTTTTGAACAAAGTTCTTTGTCATATTAGTTGGCTCTGGCCGGGGTCGAGGGGGCAAAAAATATAAATATTGAAATAAAAAGCCATAGATTCAACATTTGCTAGGAAAATGTGTTTTAAAATGCATTTAATACTAGTTCAGTTGTTTTGCAATCATTAGTTTTCTAAAAAAAGATTTGACGAAAACTAAAATTTTAGCGAAAAAAAACCTAATTTGGTAATTAGGAATTTTGATATTTAGGTATTTGAGAAATTAGGATGTTAGGAAATTAGAAAATAAGGATGTAAGGAAATTGGGAAATTTGGTAATTAGGAAATTGGAAAATGAGGATATTAGGATGTTAGTAAATTAGGAAAAAAGGAAATTTGGGTGTTAGGAAATTTGGATGTTAGGAAATTGAGAAATTTAGGAATTTAGGAAATTTGGATATTAGGAAATAAGGAAATTAGGATATTAGGAAATAAGGAAATCTGAAAATTAGGATATAAGGAAGTTAGGAAATTTTGTAATAAGGAAATTTGATTATTAGGAAATAAGGAAATTAAGAAATTAGGAAATAAGGGTATTAGGAAATTTGGTAATTAGGAAATTAGAAAATCAGGGAATTAAGTTATTAGGAAATTAGTTAGTTAGGAAATTAGGATATAAGGAAATTAGGAAGTTAGGAAACTTGGAAATTACTGGTACAAATGTTTAAATTTTTTTCTTAAATTCTTAATTTTCTTAATTTTTAAATTCTTAAATTCATAAATTCTTAAATTCTTAAATTCTTAAATTCTTAAATTCTTAAATTCTTAAATTCTTAAATTCTTAAATTCTTAAATTCTTAAATTCTTAAATTCATAACTTCATAAATTCTTTAATTTTTAGTTTTTTTTAATTTCAAAATGTTATTGTTTTTTGTTATTTTTTGGAATTTCTGAACCCCACATTTTTTATTCTGGAATTTTAAGTTATTTTGAATTTTTAAAATTTTAGTTTTTTGAACTTTTGAAAATTTGACTTTTTTTTCTAAAAATTTTCAGGTTTTAAATTTAATTTTTTTGAGCTAACGTCATGATTCGAAATCCGGACACTTAGTACCATATATTTTTTTTATGGCTGGCAAAAAATCATGTAATAAGTTGGAAATGTAGAAATATCATCAGGATTTAGTATAAACAGTCAGTTTTAAGAGAATACATGCAAAATATGTATTTTCTAACAATTTTTCAACAGAATTTGAAAATTAGAATGACTTGTTGTGCTTCGAATCCCGGACACTGTTAAAAGCTGATTCGAAATCCAGACACTTTTGCTTCGAATTCCGGACACTCGATTTTGCTTATGAATCGCAAAAATTTGGACTGAAATGTTAGTGAATGGCATTCTTTAGGCCTCAAATAAGCTGTTAACATCAAAACAATCGATAGTTTATATAAAAATTAGCTAGAATTTAAGGAAATCAAAAACATAAATTTCTGCTTTGTCTTCCCGGTCTTCGGACGCCTATGAAATATTTCTGTTGAAATGTTTCGCACTTTTGGTAAACTTATTATTTTATTTTATTGTTTTGGTATTAACTACAGCGTTCAAACAAACTTTGAATGAAAGTTGATGTTAGAATTCATCAAATAACACAGTTTTGACATTAATAATGCGAACTTATATCCAAATAATTGATAAAACAAGTTGAAATGTCCGGGTTTCGAAGCGTCCGGGAATTCGAATCATGACGTTATTGAATTTATAAATTCTTTTATCTCGATTATTTTTTTCATGCCTGCATATTTTCTTTGAATTTTTAAAATAAATATTTAAAAAATGGTTGGAATTTCCTTCATATTTTTTTTGCTATTTGAAATTTCTGAAATATTTGTTTTGTCATATTTTCAAATTTTTATTTTTGAATCATTTGTACTGCATAATATCAGTTTATTATTGAATTTTTCAGTAAGAAAATAGATATTTGTATGATTACTATCAAATTTATTTTGGTTGGTACTAGTAATTGTTGCCGACACGTGGGCTATCATCAATATAGACAACTTCTATTTTTACTCCGTTTTGACCAAAAAACTAAATCTGTCCTTTTAATTTCAAGGTTCTGCATTTTGAGATTCGCCAGGATTTTCTATTATTCTAACGAAAATAAAATTATTAAAACGTTTGTAGCTTTCAGTTGCATTCAAAAAGTAAAATTCAAATTCTTTGATTTTTTCATCAAAACCTTGATCAAAACTTATCACAAATAAGCACCGCGCGAAGAAACGTCAAACGCCACTTTCCGTTTCTGTTCCTTTTCAGCTGCGTACCGCTTAAGAAAAATCTTTTCGTGGGCGTTTTTTTATATGGAGTTTTGAGGGCTTTTGTTAATTTGATTTGGTTAACCGCGGTGGATTTTCTTGAAATAATTCGAACTGTCAAAAATCCACCAAAGCATCTACCACATTGATCGCACAAAAATCTGTGGTAGAAAAGTATCCACCGGTAGATGCTTTGGTGGATTTTTGACAGTTCGAATTATTTCAAGAAAATCCACCGCGGTTAACCAAATCAAATTAACAAAAGCCCTTTGGAGTTCCTTCCGATCTGCATATCAGCCTTTACCAATGAAACGTTTAAAAAGATCCACCAAAATTGTACGGCTCAAGTCGGTTCCATGGTCCCGAATTTGAGTTTCGAGATTTTTTTTGCGATCCCACCGTGCCAACAGAGAGAAGGGAAATACTCTTTGGTGCCAAAACCGAACGCCGCGTGGCGCTTGAAATGTTTCACCTGGTGCCGCAGTAACAAAAACCCACACCTTTTGAAAAATCAAACTGGTTTTAGTACAAACGTGACAGCTGTCAAGTCAAAGAAGCAAATGTTTTTGTTTTGCACGCACGCGAGTTTTCGTGTAAATTTTTGAAGATCGTTCAGAGAATAGTGAAAATTTGCTGTTTTTCGCTGAAAATTGACCCTAAAGATTAAAAAAATAATCAGTTTGCTTTAATATAACTGTTGTGAAATCAACCTGTGCAAAAGGGGTCGTTTTCGGGGGATTTGCGAGCACTTTTACAGTGCCCAAACTTGGAGCACGTGTTTGTTGTTGTTTTTGACCGGATCGTTCCGACGCGATTAGAACAAAATGGGCAAGAAGAAGGCGAATCAGCTGGGGCGGTCCCTGATAAAGGACCGATTTGGGCAGGGAAACCGCAAGACCGTCGATAACAACAGCATGGTGAGTGAGGGGTAAATTTTGTGATTTTTAGTGGTTATGAGATTTATGTCGTTTCAGCTTCACACCACGGAAGTCCAGGACGGGTACGACTGGGGCCGGCTGAACCTGCAGTCCGTGACGGAGGAGTCGTCCTTCCAGGAGTTTCTGCGGACGGCCGAACTGGCGGGGACGGAGTTTCAGGCGGAAAAGCTCAACATAACGTACGTGAATCCGAAGGCCAAGGTCGGTCTGCTGACCACGAACGAGCGGGTGGCGATCGAGCGCAAGCAGGTGGACAAGAAGAATCTGCTGAAGATTCCGCGGCGGCCGCGTTGGACGAAGGAGACCACGCCGGAGGAGCTGCAGCTGTTGGAGAACGAGAACTTTCTCGAGTGGCGCCGGGGGTTGGCCGCGCTGCAGGAGGACGACGGGCTGTTGATGACGCCGTACGAGAAGAATCTGGACTTTTGGCGGCAGCTGTGGCGTGTGGTGGAGCGGTCGGACATTGTGGTGCAGATCGTGGACGGGCGCAATCCGCTGCTGTTTCGCAGTGAAGATTTGGAAAAGTACGTGAAGGAGGTGGACGAGCGGAAGATGAACATGATTTTGATCAACAAGTCGGACTTTTTGAATGCGGAGCAGAGGGAGGCTTGGGCTAGGTACTTTGACGAGCAGGGGATTCGGGTGGCGTTCTTTTCGGCTGCGGAGTCCGTGGAGGAAGCTAAGCGCGAGCAGGAAGAACGGGAACGGGCAGCTGAAGAGGGTGAGGAGGGAGATGAGGAAGATTCGGAGGATGAACAGACGAATGAGGTCGAGAAGAAGTTGAAGGATTTGGGGTTGAAGGTTGATCGTGCTGAAAAGGTGCTTGAGAAGCTGGAAGAGAAGGTTGAGGAGGTCGCCGAAGGCGAATCTGCAGCTGCTTCGTCCAAGCTACGAAATAATCCAAACATCCTGTCAAACACAGAGTTGATCGCACTCTTCAAAAGTCTCCACAAGGCGGACCGCGTCACCGAGGGTCTCGTAACGGTCGGCCTCGTCGGCTACCCGAACGTCGGCAAAAGCAGCACAATCAACGCCGTCTTCCTCGAGAAGAAAGTGTCCGTTTCGGCGACCCCCGGCAAAACCAAGCACTTCCAAACGCTGTACGTAGACTCGGAACTGCTGTTCTGCGATTGCCCAGGTCTGGTCATGCCCAGCTTCTGCACCACCAAGGCGGACATGATCCTGAACGGAATTCTGCCCATCGACCAGATGCGGGACCACGTCCCGCCGGTGAACCTGCTCTGCACGCTCATCCCGCGCCACATCCTCGAGGACACGTACGGCATCATGATCGCCAAACCGCTCGAAGGGGAAGACCCGCTGAGACCGCCCTACTCCGAAGAACTGCTGCTGGCGTTCGCGTACAACCGCGGCTACATGACCGCAAACGGACAGCCCGATCAGTCCAGAGGGTCGCGCTACGTGCTCAAGGATTACGTCAACGGCAAGCTGCTGTACTGCTACGCACCGCCGGAGGTTGAGCAAACCCAATATCATCGCTTTCCAGAGCGTCAGAAAGATGAGATCGACGTCAAATTGCTACCACCGAGGCAGCAGCGGGCGATGAAGGTACATTTTTCGCTAAATTCTACTTTTCCAAACCAATACAATTTTTTTCCTATCAAACAGATGGGCACCACCACCGGCAAGGACATCGACTCGCAGTTCTTCCAGGACCGCGCCCAAACGGGCTTCGTCAAGGGGCGCAGCGATTTCCCCAACATTCGACCGTCGGCCGTGGGCGTTTCGGCCGAGCAGCAGCAAATGCCCGGCGGAGTGATGATCGCCGGCAAGCCGTGGAAGCACCAGAAGCGCGAGAAAAAGGAAAAACTTCGCCGGAAATATGCGCACCTGGATCAGCATTGAGGAGTGGGAGGAGTGTTTTTTTCCGTAACTGTTTTGTAACTTTATTGTTGTACAAAAGAATTACACCTCTTTCTATATATTAAATATATATATATGCATCATATAATAGTTTCTTACACAGTAATATCGAATCACCTGCCAGTGAGTGTGTGTGTTGCTGTTTTTTTATTGTTTTGTGACAAAAAAAGAACTTTCCCTAACTGATCAGCGTGTTTGACTTATTTAGTTGGTTCCTAAAACGAAATGATTTGAATCTCTGCCTAGTATAAATTTATTTGCGTTAGTTAAAAGTTTGGTAAAAATATGCTTGTTAGTTTATTGTTTCACGATTCGCGCTACGTTTGCTGTCCGTCTCAAAAACCTGAAAGTGTGCTGAATGTGTCTGATCTTTGCGGTCTAATCTAACCTTTAGGAAGAGGCTCGAGGGAATCGGGAAGAGAAGGGTCCATAGTTTGCTGAATTATTCTCATATTTTTGCTTTAAACTCTACCATTTGTTTTTGTTTAGTTTCACGAAGGAACGTGCACCATCACACACAAATCAATCCAACAACCGCAAGCAACAGTGCTAGTAAAACAGCACGCAGTGAAGCACGCTCCGTTGGCACTTGCTCTCGAAGTCGTGCAGCAGCTCGTCGATGTCGTTGTCCAGGTCGTCACTTTGGGCCATCTGCACGGGGGGAGAAACAATAAATATATTTAAACGTTGCATATCTAGCCATCTGCCAATTGAAATTGTTTTAAGGTTATTTGTACTGCTCATACAAATTTAAAAGTTTTATATTTGCTTTAAATAGTATAGTCACAAGCAACTAGCAAACCTTGAATTCTCCTCGTACCCATTTTGACAATAAGCGCATCTCCAGAGCGGGTAGCAAACATCGAAGCAAATCAAATTTGCACCCGACGTCAACCCCACCGCGGTACCTGTCGCGGTATTGTCCGTTTCTCTCGAAGGTACACGCCGCGCGGCATTCCATAATGTGCCGCAGACATTGTTGCCAGCGATTTTCTGCACTTTTGGTGCAATAAAAAACATTGCCGGCAACAATGCCATGCAATTCGAAGAAGAAGATCAACAAAAACAAAACGCACACTATGGGATTTGACAGCGCGCATTTGCCGAAAGTGCGGCGCGTCGTTTCGAGGCTGGTATGCCGCGTGTCCTTTTCGGGAATACGCGCAATAGCAAATTTGCTCTCAGTTCTTCGGGATTTCCGTGGGGGTTCTTTGACCTAAATATTTGGGTTCTAAAATGAAGCATAGATTGCTGATAGTATTGTTTGCAGTGATAAAGCTTATTTTTCTGAGTACAATGACTCTTTGAACGACCACAAAGAGTTTAAAATGGATTTTTTTTAATCAATTTAAAATGAAAAAAAAGTGATCAGAAATGGTTTTCAATCGTGTTTTTTACCATTGTACATAAATATTGACATAGGGCTTTAGTACCCAATTAAACCCATATTTTTTGTTTGGCGATTAGGGTGCTGCTATCCAAAATAGGGTGGTCCAAACAAATTGCATTTTTCGTCAATTATCGAAAAAAGCACATGATTTTTTGAACATAAAAAGTGGGTTTTTCGACTCGCCGCGCGCAAAACCGGGTGAAAATCAACTTTTTTTTTTACTAAAGCTGGGATAACTTTAAAATTTAAGCGATTACCTATATACAACAAGTTTAAGTACCAAAAGTTGCGTCTTTCAATTACGAAAATTTTGGTACCCAAACAAGAATAGGTCATCGCTGAAATTTTCAAGTTATCGCAGTTTTAGTGAAAAAGATGATTTTTACTCGTTTTCGTAATTTTCCCGTTTTTGCGCGTCGAAAATCACAGTTTTTGTGTTCAAAAAATCATATCTACGAATCGTGTTAATGGATATTCGCAATTTTGGATATGTTATGTAAAATATTACAAGGAATCAGGGAAAAATATTTTCAGGTATGAGCTCTTTGGTCCTGAGACCTTCGAATAAGCAAATTAAATTTTCATAGCAACTTTTCAAATATTCAGCTAGCTTTTTCAAACCTCCACACATTTTTCCTTGAAATCCCAACTAATAACCCTTCTTTGGACATATGATGCTCTAAAATTGGATGAAAAATGTGCTTTTTGCAAAAATCGACGAAAAATGCAATTTTTTGGACCACCCTATTTTGGATAGGACCACCTTAATTACCGAACAATAAAAAAAATACGGGTCTAATTATTTGGGTCAAAGAACCCCCACTCCAAATTTGAGTCAAATAGGAGCGCTTTTGATTTTGTAAAATATATGTACGTGGGTACAGATTACTGAACATAAGATGACGAACTGTTTGATCAAGCGAACACCTGTGAACTGGACCAAGCTGCCGGCGGGTATGAGAATTATTCATTCATTCATTCATTCATTCAATAGGAGCGCTTTTGATTTTGAGACTTTCTGTTTGACATGGAATAGCTGTATAGCAAATTTTGAAAATTTTAGTATTTTTGTAAAATATAACGTATGAGAAAATTTTAGTATATTCCAAAAAAAATCTAATGAAGTGAAAACCATTTTAAAAAGTCGCTTCATTTGATACCTATATTACAAATTATGAAATTTTTAGTACTTTCGCCAATTTTGAAAAATTTATTGAGTATTTTCGAAAAAAAAAGTATTTTGTGAAAAATTTAGTATGTAAAAAAAGCTATAAAAAAGTGAAACGGAATACAAAATTTCGCACATTTCAAATTATGGAAATTTGAGTATATTCGAAAAATACCGTAATTTCTGAACAATTTTGAGTATTATACTTTGAAACTTACTACATTTTCAAGGGGTGTACCCCATTTGGCATAACGGGTTTTCAGGAAGAACATTTGGCATAATTGGTCCAAGACATCAGGGACGTTTGGCATAATGGACATTTGACATAATGGACGTTTGGCATAACTCTTTCAAAAACCATCAAGGACGTTTGGCATAATGGACGTATTAGTATTTCTCATTTTTACAAATGTAAATGTATTGTATTGTTTTTTTTACCATTTTGATATTACTTTAAGAGATTATCATTTGGAATCTCTATATTATTTCACCAATAGTAAATTGTTTCCTTTTTGAATAATTCACAATAAAGCATTTTAATGAATTTTTGTAATTTTTATTTAAAATTTAGTTTAAAGAAGGTAATATCTCTTGTTAGCATTACAATTTTCCTCTTTCAATATAATTAGCAATAATATTTTTGCCTTCCTCACCTTACTGAGGAAAGGCTATAAAATCACTCGGAAAATGAAGTTTTTAATTAGACCTCCTAGACCTACCTTCATTTGTACATATCGACTCAGAATCACCAGCTGAGCAAATGTCTGTGTGTTTGGCTGTATGTAGACATGTGTACCAAATCAATGTCACTGGAATATCTCGTCACAGGCTCAACCGATTTTGGCCGGAATGGTTTCAATCGATCCGTCTTAACGTCCCCTAAGTTGCTATTTAAATTCATGCAGTTTTATCATGTATTTAAAAAGTTATGTTAAAAAAACTGTTTCATATTAAACTAAAATTATGGTAAAAAGGGTGGTTTTTTCATGAAACCCTCACATATAATATATTTTTAGAAAGCTTATGAAAAGACCTTTTAGGTGGAGTAAGAATTTTCAAGATCTGACTTACCTATCTTTAATTACAAGCAGTTTAAAAAATGGTCTGAATTCACATAACCTCAACTGGCCACGAAAAAGCCGTGTAGAGGGATGCCATTTTCCTCAAAGGCCGTGTCTGTATAATCTTGACAAAAAGTCTGTAGGTAGTCTATATATGAGAGGAAGGCACCAACCACCTAAAGGTGGATTAAGTAACGTTTTTTATGAATTTTTCCCTTCTTTTATAAATATCAATTTAAAGATGAGAAAACCCTCTTCAAATCTTCGACAATGGAGACAATTTAGCTTTTCTTTATATTTTGCGATTAGTTTTTTTATGCAATTTTCCCATCTTTTTATATTCAACTTGAAGAAGGGAAATTCTCTTATAGATGTTCTCTTTCAACATTTCTATCACTTTTGCAATTTTTTCTCTGTTCTCTGGTTTATGTTTTGCATTAAAATTGTTTATGCATGTTCCCTTCTTTTATTTATTGAAAACTAATCTTAAAGACGGGACAATTGTATAAAAATGCTAATTAAATTGATTTTTTGAATAGATGTAGGTGAAAAATATAAAAATAATGAGATTGTCAAACATTTAAAGAGTGGCAAAATGTGAATCTTTAAAGAGACTTTTCCTTCTTTAAGTTGAATTTTATATAAAAGAAGGGAAAATTTCATAAACAAACTCTATTTTCAAATAATCAAAAAGTATTTTTTTAGAGATTTTCCCTTCTAAAAAATGAAATTAAAATAGAAGAAGGCAAATTTTCATAACAACTCATTTGTCAAATATGTATTTAAAGAAAGAAAAAATGTACATCCATTAGGGTGAATATTAAAGAAGAGAAAATTGCATAAAAAACAATAATTGCTAAATATTGAAAAAAAAAAAAACAAACCGCACAGCTTTTGAATGATTTTGCCTTCTTTAAGTTTTAAAATAAAAGAAGAGAAAATTGCTTTAAAAAATTTATTGCATTTCTTTAAAGAAGAGCAAAATGCAAATACATTCTTTAGGTTGAATTTAAAAAAATGAGGAAAAAGGGAAAATAGTATAAAATCTTCATTGCGAAATATTTAAAGACTGGCAAAACGTGATATAAATAAAAGAAGGAAAAATTTAATACAACAAATTTGCAGCAAGGTTTTTGAAAAGGAGAAAAATCTAAATATTTTTAAAAAAAACTTTTTTTTAAATAAATTTATGAAAAATTGCATTATAAAAACAATGAAATATCATTATCAAGCCTCGATAATTTTATCGTTGTCAACCTTGTACAACAATAATAAAATTTGTTTAAACAGCGCAATTTTTTTCGTTAGTTCTCTCTTTGACTTAAATTGGGTGTTTAGCGCATTCGACGTTTATTTGTATGTGTTTTATGTAGTTAAATTCTTTGTTAAGATGAAACAAAACTACACATAAGTAGCGTTCATGAAGTGGTTGAGTAAATAAATATCCATGTTTTAACTTAGTCGCATTTGCAAAAACAGCAAGCTGAGAAAACCGCAAGGCAAGTCTGGAAACTGGTTTGCATCCAGTTTCGATACAGAATATTTTTTCAATTCAATTCAATTGTGTTTTTATTAGAATTTAACAGTTCTGCTCCAGGATGTTACATTTGCAATTCAGAGATTTGGAGAACCTTTCAACTGAGATCAATTCATAAGCCTTTGCAGGGAGGATACATATTTCTAAGTTTAGATTTTGCTAACTGGGTGTTCTTTTAGGGAAAATAAATTTTGAGAAAAAACCCTAGATCTATGTACAGAATATTTTTAGTTTTAATAAAAGTGATTTGAATCGAACTGCAGCAGCGATCATAAAAGAGATAAAAATGCACATGGGAAAATAACGCGACCACGGGCAGTATGATGAGCATGTGTAATACTTACCTGCTCGGATTTATTGGAAAAAGAATAAAGTGATCCCCAAATTGAACAGTGGACAAAGGTCAAAAGTTTTAAGTGGTGGTAGGGTGGAAAAGAGAGGTGTTTCAGGATAAGACACACGTTTTCTGAGTGGTTTGCAACCATTGTGGGAGACTTTATTAGAAAACTGTTCTGCTATTTGTACAAAATGTTTAACTCGCTGGTTTGGACGAAAGAATCGTCTTTTATTCGCTGTTCGCAGAACGCTAGAACTAAAGATAAAAAGCCCACTTACCATCGTTATCAAATCACAAATCGCGAACGCCCCGACGGTGGCCTCCTCGTGGTTATCCTGGATGTCGATGTTGATCACGTGCACCGGCAGATTGTACGTCGGCGTTTTCGACTCCATGAACTCGATGACCTGATTTGAACGTGTGAGATGAAATTTAAGTTAGGGTGGCACATGTTTATTTTCAGGAATCTACCCACTTGATCGTAAACTCGCTCCTCGCACGTCACAAGAACATCAAATCGCTCCGTACACAGTTGGAACTTCTCCGGACACGTTTTGATGCGCCGGTTGCGATCCAGCATGTGAAGCAGTCCGTTTTGTGTGTAGCTGAGTTGTTGGTTTTTGGGTTAAGGAAAGTTTTGTGTTTAAAATTATTTAAAAATTTCACGTCTGAGTAATTCAAACATGAAAATGATCTAATTACACTACTGCCACCTATCAGCGAGTGGCTGCTACTTTTGGATGTTTTAGATCACTTTCGAACTACTCCCTCACAGATGGCGGTAGTGTTCCCTTTGAGAATCACATCACCCACTTCGATGTGTTTGTTATGAAGGTGAATGAAATGCGTAGCGATAAAAAGATGGTAAAAGCGTGGTTTCAACATCCTGCTTCGTCCTTCATTTTCTCCCAGTGACCTCCAAGTGCTACCTAAAATGAAACTACTCCCGAACCCCAAAAATCCCCCTCCCTTAGCAAAGGATACTAATTTTTGTCCTTGTTGGCCAGATCGCTGAAGATGTCATCGTAGCTCGTGCCGAACTCGTACACGTTGGGCTTGTCGGCGGCCGTTCCGGGCAGCTTGACCTTGTCTCCGGTGCCGAACGAGCGCACCTTGAAGCGCTTCTTCGCCAGAAATCCGTGCGCTTCCATGCTCCGGTTCATGTTCGACGAGCAAATCACCGCGACCGACAGCGGGCTCACGTACTGGTTAGTCATGTTTGTTTTGGTTTCCTTTCCGCGCGCGATGACCCGATTTCCAAAACCAGCGCGCACCAGCTGTCTGTCAAAGTCGTCCGATGGCCTTTGTGCTAGTTTTCACCTTTCTCCTCCTCCCCCTGTCAAGCGGCGATCGCTCCACGGAAGAAAGCTGAAAAGTTAAATACCGTTCGATTTGCGCCTGAAAATTAGAAACCTTCAATGTCTGCGTATGCGGCAGGTGCCCAAGTACAAACCTACGCTGGCTTCCGGACGGAGCTGGCCGGAAGTGCCCCGATTAACACGAAAAACCCGAAACGATTTGGCGAGAGCGTGCCTTTTTCGCGAATGACCCGTTTATTTTGAAGTATTGTGACAGTTTGACAGCTGCTGTGTGTGTATGTAAACCGCTGTAATGAAACTCTAGCTTCGTTTTTGGAAATGTTGAAACTATTTGAACTGGCCATCTTGTGGTCGGAGTTTAGAAACACAGGGGTGCGCGAAACGAGTACAGTGAAAACTTGCTAATTGGGTACTAAAGCCCTATGCCAATTTTTATGTACAACGGTAAAAAACACGATTAAAAACCATTTCTGATCACTTTTTTTCATTTTAATGCAATTTTTTTTTTGACAAGACAACATTTTTTCGATGGATCAACTATGGTCTCCTTGGAACGAGCTGTCAAGTAGGACCTTTTCTGTCAAGAAGGACCGCGAGGTTAATTTTTCAAAATTGATTTAAAAATCCATTTTAAGCTCTTTATGGTCGTACAAAGGGTCATTGTACAAAAAAAAGCTTTATCGCTGTGAACAATAATATCAGCAATCTAAGCTTCATTTTAGGACCCAATTGGGTACTGAAGCCCTATAGACCTATCTAAGCCCGATCTCACACACACTAGCTTACCAATAGAGCTATCTAAGCCCGCTCTCACGCACACTAGTACACAACTTACGTCATCCACAATCAACTTAGAAAATTTGCTGGGCTGATATACGTTGCTATGCAGTTGTTTGTTTACCTTTGATATGGAAACGTCAACTTACCGTAGATTTTGAAATTTTCCAAACCAAACGTCAAGTTTCTAATTTTATTCCTTTTCATTGTAGAAGATCAGATTCATTTCCATTGATTCAAACTCCTAAGCTAAGTGAAATTTTCTAAGTTAAGTGATTGTAGATAGGCCATAACTCTATTGTTTTTGCTGGCGGGTACAAATTTTAACCTAAAAACCCTTCGTGTACAAACACGCA
Source organism: Culex pipiens pallens (assembly GCF_016801865.2). Taxonomy (NCBI): domain Eukaryota; kingdom Metazoa; phylum Arthropoda; class Insecta; order Diptera; family Culicidae; genus Culex; species Culex pipiens. The sequence continues at coordinate 200,844,956 of NC_068938.1, forward strand.
ATACATGCGCACGTAGATAACTCTATGTCAATTTCTATGTACAACGGTAAAAACCGTAAAAACACAATTAAAAACCATTTCTGATATTGTTTCTTTTTCATTTTAATGCAAAAAAATATTGAAGACATTTTTTTTCGATGGATCGTTGATCAACTATGGCCCATTGTCGTCAAGTAGGAACTTTTCTGTCAAAAAGGACCGTGAAGTTGATTTTTTTAAAATTTAATAAAAAAATCCATTTTAAATCCTTTGCGGTCGTTTAAAGGGTCGTTGTACTCAGAAAATTAAGCTGTATCAATGTGAACAATAATATCCCAAAGGAACTAAGAACTAAAAACTAAAAACTAAAAACTAAAAACTAAAAACTAAAAACTAAAAACTAAAAACTAAAAACTAAAAACTAAAAACTAAAAACTAAAAACTAAAAACTAAAAACTAAAAACTAAAAACTAAAAACTAAAAACTAAAAACTAAAAACTAAAAACTAAAAACTAAAAACTAAAAACTAAAAACTAAAAACTAAAAACTAAAAACTAAAAACTAAAAACTAAAAACTAAAAACTAAAAACTAAAAACTAAAAACTAAAAACTAAAACTAAAAACTAAAAACTAAAAACTAAAAACTAAAAACTAAAAACTAAAAACTAAAAACTAAAAACTAAAAACTAAAAACTAAAAACTAAAAACTAAAAACTAAAAACTAAAAACTAAAAACTAAAAACTAAAAACTAAAAACTAAAAACTAAAAACTAAAAACTAAAAACTAAAAACTAAAAACTAAAAACTAAAAACTAAAAACTAAAAACTAAAAACTAAAAACTAAAAACTAAAAACTAAAAACTAAAAACTAAAAACTAAAAACTAAAAACTAAAAACTAAAAACTAAAAACTAAAAACTAAAAACTAAAAACTAAAACTAAAAACTAAAAACTAAAAACTAAAAACTAAAAAACTAAAAACTAAAAACTGAAAACTAAAAACTAAAAACTAAAAACTAAAAACTAAAAACTAAAAACTAAAAACTAAAAACTAAAAACTAAAAACTAAAAACTAAAAACTAATATCTAAAACTAAAAACTAAAAACTAAAAACTAAAAACTAAAAACTAAAAACTAAAAACTAAAAACTAAAAACTAAAAACTAAAAACTAAAAACTAAAAACTAAAAACTAAAAACTAAAAACTAAAAACTAAAAACTAAAAACTAAAAACTAAAAACTAAAAACTAAAAACTAAAAACTAAAAACTAAAAACTAAAAACTAAAAACTAAAAACTAAAAACTAAAAACTAAAAACTAAAAACTAAAAACTAAAAACTAAAAACTAAAAACTAAAAACTAAAAACTAAAAACTAAAAACTAAAAACTAAAAACTAAAAACTAAAAACTAAAAACTAAAAACTAAAAACTAAAAACTAAAAACTAAAAACTAAAAACTAAAAACTAAAAACTAAAAAACTAAAAACTAAAAACTAAAAACTAAAAACTAAAAACTAAAACTAAAACTAAAAACTAAAAACTAAAAACTAAAAACTAAAAACTAAAAACTAAAAACTAAAAACTAAAAACTAAAAACTAAAAACTAAAAACTAAAAACTAAAAACTAAAAACTAAAAACTAAAAACAAAACTAAAAACTAAAAACTAAAAACTAAAAACTAAAAACTAAAAACTAAAAACTAAAAACTAAAACTAAAAACTAAAAACTAAAAACTAAAAACTAAAAACTAAAAACTAAAAACTAAAAACTAAAAACTAAAAACTAAAAACTAAAAACTAAAAACTAAAAACTAAAAACTAAAAACTAAAAACTAAAAACTAAAAACTAAAAACTAAAAACTAAAAACTAAAACTAAAAACTAAAAACTAAAAACTAAAAACTAAAAACTAAAAACTAAAAACTAAAAACTAAAAACTAAAAACTAAAAACTAAAAACTAAAAACTAAAAACTAAAAACTAAAAACTAAAAACTAAAAACTAAAAACTAAAAACTAAAAACTAAAAACTAAAAACTAAAAACTAAAAACTAAAAACTAAAAACTAAAAACTAAAAACTAAAAACTAAAAACTAAAAACAAAAAACTAAAAACTAAAAACTGAAAACTAAAAACTAAAAACTAAAAACTAAAAACTAAAAACTAAAAACTAAAAACTAAAAACTAAAAACTAAAAACTAAAAACTAAAAACTAAAAACTAAAAACTAAAAACTAAAAACTAAAAACTAAAAACTAAAAACTAAAAACTAAAAACTAAAAACTAAAAACTAAAAACTAAAAACTAAAAACTAAAAACTAAAAACTAAAAACTAAAAACTAAAAACTAAAAACTAAAAACTAAAAACTAAAAACTAAAAACTAAAAACTAAAAACTAAAAACTAAAAACTAAAAACTAAAAACTAAAAACTAAAAACTAAAAACTAAAAACTAAAAACTAAAAACTAAAAACTAAAAACTAAAAACTAAAAACTAAAAACTAAAAACTAAAAACTAAAAACTAAAAACTAAAAACTAAAAACTAAAAACTAAAAACTAAAAACTAAAAACTAAAAACTAAAAACTAAAACTAAAAACTAAAAACTAAAAACTAAAAACTAAAAACTAAAAACTAAAAACTAAAAACTAAAAACTAAAAACTAAAAACTAAAAACTAAAAACTAAAAACTAAAAACTAAAAACTAAAAACTAAAAACTAAAAACTAAAAACTAAAAACTAAAAACTAAAAACTAAAAACAAAAAACTAAAAACTAAAAACTAAAAACTAAAAACTAAAAACTAAAAACTAAAAACTAAAAACTAAAAACTAAAAACTAAAAACTAAAAACTAAAAACTAAAAACTAAAAACTAAAAACTAAAAACTAAAAACTAAAAACTAAAAACTAAAAACTAAAAACTAAAAACTAAAAACTAAAAACTAAAAACTAAAAACTAAAAACTAAAAACTAAAAACTAAAAACTAAAAACTAAAAACTAAAAACTAAAAACTAAAAACTAAAAACTAAAAACTAAAAACTAAAAACTAAAAACTAAAAACTAAAAACTAAAAACTAAAAACTAAAAACTAAAAACTAAAAACTAAAAACTTAAAACTAAAAACTAAAAACTAAAAACTAAAAACTAAAAACTAAAAACTAAAAACTAAAAACTAAAAACTAAAAACTGAAAACTAAAAACTAAAAACTAAAAACTAAAAACTAAAAACTAAAAACTAAAAACTAAAAACTAAAAACTAAAAACTGAAAACTAAAAACTAAAAACTAAAAACTAAAAACTAAAAACTAAAAACTAAAAACTAAAAACTAAAAACTAAAAACTAAAAACTAAAAACTAAAAACTAAAAACTAAAAACTAAAAACTAAAAACTAAAAACTAAAAACTAAAAACTAAAAACTAAAAACTAAAAACTAAAAACTAAAAACTAAAAACTAAAAACTAAAAACTAAAAACTAAAAACTAAAAACTAAAAACTAAAAACTAAAAACTAACAAAAACAAACAAGAAATAAGAATAAAAAAACAAGAAACAAGAAACAAGAAACAAGAACAGATCTCATCATAACAACTTTCATGAAATGAAAATGATTAATGAAAAGAAAACAAAAGGTTTTGAATTGCGGTAGAAATTGCTTGTAAATTTGCTGACTTTTATTGCTTTGGATGCACATAAATAAAATAAGACCATTCATAATATTAGATAAATGATCTTAACAGAAATCTTTATTTATCTTCTCATAATTTATACAGATAGGGTAACTTCTTTCTTTACAACTGGTACTTGTAGCGACCAAACCTTAAAATCCTATTGAAATCCATTTTTAAATAAACTACAAATTTGGCATGCAAATTAATTATTCTACACTATTTACAATCTGAGCATATCTTCACTGCAGAAGCTACTGGAACCCACTTAGTCGCAACTCGGGGCTGACCAGCAGCACCAGCAGCAGCGCCACAAGCACCCTCGAAGCGCCCACCGTCGACGCTCCTCCACCGTCACCATCCTCATCCGACTCTTTGCTGTCCCCGGTCAAGCCCTCCGTGGTCGTTTCCGGCGGCGGCTCAATCGGATTCACGTACTCGAAATCGGCGTGATTGAACGCGTAGATCCCAAAGGTCTGCAGATTCGCGACCGTGTCCACGAGGGTCAGCTGGACGTTCTGCTGGTTGGTGGATGAGCTGGAAGCGAGATTTGAGGTTAGGTTTTGAAAGTGTGAGGTTTCAAGCGGATACTTACTTCCAAACCGAATAGAACCGATACCGGTCGGTGTCCAGCGAGTGGAGCATGTCGTCGAGCGAGTTCGGCATGGCCAACGTTCCGTTGGCGATGAACCGACCCGCGATCACAATTTCGTTAAACTCCAGATAGTTGGAGTTTTCGTTCATGGGAAGTCCGCAGCTCGCGAGCGATTCGTTGCGACACGTGATCACGCCGCAAATGGACACGTGCGCATCGGCGTACCCCTGGAATGTCCGCACGCCGTCGAACACGGCGAACCGGTAGTGGTGGGTGAGCTCCCGATCGGGCAGCACCGTAACGGTGGCGCTATAGTCACAGCAAAACTCCCCGTTGCAGATGATCTGGCCGATCTTGTCGTGGTACCGCTCGGGGTTGATCTGCATCGTGGTGAAGCGATCGAGGTGGTCGGATCCCATGCGGATGTTTTCTAGGAACTTGCCGTGCATTCGACCCGAGTACAGGCCGTCCGAGGGCGGTTCCGGCTTTGGTGTGAAGCTACCGCGGATCTTTGGAACGCGGACGGCGTAGAGTTTCCTGAAAAATCAATTGGTTTAGCAAGACATCACCAAATTTCCCGAAACCTCCACTCACTTGGTCTCCTCCCCCGTCATCAGCGAAAACACCGCCCCATTGCGACCGTTGAACACGCCCGTCCCGGTCGCCCCCGCCGGATCGTAGTTCGTCCCCGCCGCAATCAAATTCACGTTGTTCGCGTACGCCCAACCCTCGAAGATCTGCACCGCCGTCAGGAACGGCGGCTCCGACGTCCAAAACGCCGGAAACACAAAGTCCCGCACGTCCCGCTTGACCAACTCCAACGCCGGCCGCGCAAACAGCAGGTCAAAGCAGGTAAACACCCCGAACGTAACGCCAAAGTCCGTCTCGAACGTCACGAACTCGGGCTCATACGTCACGTTCGTGCCCGCCTCCCGGAACAAGTTAAACTTCCGGTATCGCGCTATCACAGCTCCTCCGCGGTCCAGGACCACGTTTGTGTTGTACCGGTGGAAGCCGTGGGGACCGCACGGCCGGGGGTCTTCCGCCGGGACCGACTCGCAGTCGAAGATCTCGGACAGATTTATCACAAGGTATTTGCGCGCTTCGGCGGCCAAGCAGGACAGCTTGGACAGCAGCTCGGGCGAGTCCTCGCGGCAGGGCACCGGGCTGTGGAGGGGATCGGGTACGTATACCGGATCGGACAGGGTGTTGAGGGTTAGCTCCGGGAAGACGATGATGTCGGTGAGCTGTGAAGGAAGGGAATTGATTTAAAATTCGCACATTTAGATGGGTACGTGCTGAGACAGATTAGCTCAAAAAAAGAGTCGAAAGGTTGATAGATGATCTGATATGAAGCAATCAAAGCTATCGTATTTATTAACTGAGATTGATAGAGGACATGATCTAATCAATTTGTACTCCAAATTGCAACAAATCTCAGAGTAACTCTGAGATATTTAAAATTTACCCATGATAGCAATTTTTAACCCACCGGCATACACATTTTTCAAAGTATTCTTGGAACAACTTATTAAAAAAAACACCTTCTTTTATTATAAAAAGAATTATGTAATGGCGGGAATTCCGGTTGGCGAACTGTGCCCAAATCCCAAATATGAGCTTGATTGGACAAAAATAACAAATTTATTTCCATAAGTTTTATAGGCCTTTTTTCAAAGCTACACGGAGAAAAAAGAGTTTCTAAAATCGTGAACATGCGTTCATGAAAGTGGAACCACGAACCATGCAATTTGGACACTTTGTTTGTGACTCCCATTTTCATGAACGCATGTTCACGATTTTGGAAACTCTTTTTTCTTCGTGTAGGTTTGATCAGAAAAAAATATTAAAAATAAAGTATTTTAATAGAAAAGAAAATAAAATTTCACAAAAAAATTATTTCGAGGTAAAAATTTCAAAGTTTTAGAGAATTTAATTATATAATTGGATGTGTGACACAAGGTCGCATGCCAAAATGTCGAATGCCAAAAGGTAGAATGGACAGAAGGTCGAAAATGGAAAAGGGAAACAAAATGCTGTAATCTTTTGGTGATTTTTCTGACATGGAATACATGTTTTTAAACATCTGCAGAAATAGTCAGACTTCTAAAATATTTTTGCTAATTTATTTTCTTGCAAACAAATTTGCATTTTATTTTTTCCCATTCTTACATTTATGAGCAGTCTTTCAAATAAATAGCATAACTTCCAAACTATTTTTTGAGAGCATTTCAATTCCTTTCATAAAGTTTGTAATAATTATATAAGTTATCCAATTCTTTCAAACATGACCAGTTCTTAATGTTTTCTAACCTATTTTTAATCTATCCTTGATGGTTGTAGCAGTTCTTTAAAAAAATACAACTTCTAGAAAATTTTTTTATTTTATTTTTTAAATTTTATGCCACTTCCCTCAAAAATCCAACGGCAATTTTTTTTCAAAAAACCTGTAAATTTTTAATTATTTAAATGCATAGCATAGCATAGCATTGGTGTCTACCCGTAGCTGCTACTTCGTTATTGACCAGGACCTCCAAAAATTGCTCCGTGGACCACAGATGAAAAGTAGGAACCAATCATCACCCCTTCGCAATTTTCAAAGATCCCTATCGTGCTGATCAATACCGACGCCGGCCAAGATCAATGGTAAGACACGGGGAAGTGGATGGGAATGTTAGTCCGATACTTGAGTGATGGGACCGCTAAATCGGCTGCGTCTCCAACAAAGTATCACATGAGTTTTGAGGGGTTAGTAAGATGGGTATAAGAAATTTGTTTATCTGTTGAAATTTTAAAAATCTTAGGCAGCCGGCTGCGGAAAGATACATAATTGATTATTTAAAAAGTTTTTTAATCGAACGCGTGCCAACCGAGCAGTATTGCTATGGGCTGGACTTATCAGTATATTTTTACAGTTTATACGATAACGCGAGTAAATTTTAAAAATAGTTATTCTTCATAAAATGGAAAGTTTGATGAGTTAATACTAAAACTGCCCGTTGGAATACATTTTTACAATCAACAAATTTGAACTACAAGAAAAGAGGACACCACGTAACCGATTGTAATGAAATTAAAACAATAACATAAACGAACTAAACCGGCGGCGGTAGATAACATGACCAGATAGTGAAACATAATCGTTGCATTCCGATCTTCGACGCTAAAAGAACTTAATTATAAACTCAATCCCGTAATTTTTTTCTTCTTACCGTCGGCGTGCCATCCGAGCAACGCTGCTATGGCAAGGGCTTTCAAAACGAAATTAAATTCAACAACGCGAAGCCTTCTACAAAAAAATCAAGGAACTTCCACTACTTTCTCGTGGATTCTCCCGTCGATTCACCCACCGATCTCCCCCACGAACACCACACGACTGATGGCCCAACTTCCAAGGCCACGACGCGACACCTTTTTCAATGAATTCCAGAATCTTCTTGTACTTTCAAGCGGATTTTCGCGCGGCGATTCGCCCACCGGTCTCCTCCACGAACACCACGCGTCTCTCAAAAAACCTGTAAATTTTTAATTGTTTAAATGAAATGAAAACCGTTCTATACACTTTTAAAAGCTGTTTTCCATTTTTTTTCTTAAAAAAATTTATTTAAGAGAAACTTTTGACCTCTTGTCATACATTCTATATATATCTTTATAAAAGACAACAATCGAAAGAAGAACAAATTGATGCCCGTGTGCTATCTTATGAGCAGTTCTCTAGGATTTCGGTCATTCGATTTTTTTTGTATTTTTTAATCCGACTGAAACTTTTTTGGTGCCTTCGGTATGCCCAAAGAAGCCATTTTGCATCATTAGTTTGTCCATATAATTTTCCATACAAATTCGGCAGCTGTCCATACAAAAATGATGTATGAAAATTCAAAAATCTGTATCTTTTGAAGGAATTTTTTGATCGATTTGGTGTCTTCGGCAAAGTTGTAGGTATGGATACGGACTACACTGGAAAAAAATAATACACGGTAAAAAAAATTTGGTGATTTTTTTATTTAACTTTTTATCACTAAAACTTGATTTACAAAAAAACACTATTTTTAATTTTTTTTATTTTTTGATATGTTTTAGAAGGCATAAAATGCCAACTTTTCAGAAATTTCCAGGTTGTGCAAAAAAACACTGACCGAGTTATGAATTTTTTAATCAATACTGATTTTTTCAAAAAATCGAAATTTTGGTCGTAAAAATTTTTCAACTTCATTTTTCGATGTAAAATCAAATTTGCAATCAAAAAGTACTTTACTGAAATTTTGATAAAGTGCACCGTTTTCAAGTTATAGCCATATTTAAGTGACTTTTTTGAAAATAGTCGCAGTTTTTCATTTTTTTAAATTAGTGCACATGTTTGCCCAGTTTTGAAAAAAATATTTTTGAAAAGCTGAGAAAATTCTCTATATTTTGCTTATTTGGACTTTGTTGATACGACCTTTAGTTGCTGAGATATTGCAATGCAAAGGTTTAAAAACAGGAAAATTGATGTTTTCAAAGTTTCACCCAAACAACCCACCATTTTCTATCGTCAATATCTCAGCAACTAATGGTCCTATTTTCAATGTTAATATATGAAACATTTGTGAAATTTTCCGATCTCTTCGAAAAAAATATTTTTGGAATTTTCAAATCAAGACTAACATTTCACAAAGGCCAAACATTCAATATTACGCCCTTTTAAAATGTTTGTCTTGATTTGAAAATTCCAAAAATATTTTTTTCGAAAAGATCGGAAAATTTCACAATTGTTTCATATATTAACATTGAAAATCGGACCATTAGTTGCTGAGATATTGACGATAGAAAATGGTGGGTTGTTTGGGTGAAACTTAGAAAACATCAATTTTCCTGTTTTTAAACCTTTGCATTGCAATATCTCAGCAACTAAAGGTCGTATCAACATAGTCCGAATAAGCAAAATATAGAGAATTTTCTCAGCTTTTCAAAAATATTTTTTTCAAAACTGGGCAAACATGTGCACTAATTTAAAAAAATGAAAAACTGCGACTATTTTCAAAAAAGTCATTTAAATATGGCTATAACTTGAAAACGGTGCACTTTATCAAAATTTTAGTAAAGTACTTTTTGATTGCAAATTTGATTTTACATCGAAAAATGAAGTTGAAAAATTTTTACGAGCAAAATTTCGATTTTTTGAAAAAATCAGTATTGATTAAAAAATTCATAACTCGGTCAGTGATTTTTTGCACAACCTGGAAATTTCTGAAAAGTTGGCATTTTATGTCTTCTAAAACATATCAAAAAATAAAAAAAATTAAAAATAGTGTTTTTTTGTAAATCAAGTTTTAGTGATAAAAAGTTAAATAAAAAAATCACCAAATTTTTTTTTACCGTGTATTATTTTTTCCAGTGTAGTCCGTATCCATACCTACAACTTTGCCGAAGACACTAAATCGATCAAAAAATTCCTTCAAAAGATACAGATTTTTGAATTTTCATACATCATTTTTGTATGGACAGCTGCCGAATTTGTATGGAAAATTATATGCACAAACTAATGATGCAAAATGGCTTCTTTGGGCATACCGAAGGCACCAAAAAAGTTTCAGCCGGATTAAAAAATACAAAAATTAAAATTGAAGAAAAAAGACCGATTTCGTAGAGAATTGCTCTTATACTAACAAAAAAACACAAAAAACAGTAAAATTAAAATGCAAAGTGTAGAGCCGCCATGGGACCATCCTAATTGGGTCCTAAAGCCCTATGTAAATTTTTATGTACAACCTACAACGGTAAAAACCCGATTAAAAGCCATTTCTGATCATTTTTTCATTAAAAAAAAAATAACAATACAACATTTTTTCGATGGATCAACTATGGTCCTCTTGAAACAAACTGTCAAGTAGGATCTTTTCTGTCAAGAAGGGCCGCGATGTTATTTTTTAAAAATTGAAATAAAAATCAATTCAGTTTCCTTTGCGGTCGTACAACGAGTCATTGTACTCAGAAAAAATAAGCTTTATCGTTGTGAACAATAATATCACTAATTTAAGCATAATTTTTGGACCCAATTGTCCATATAACAAAATCTTTTTTGTATAAAGCGTGGAAATTTTTTTTTTCGATAAAGTACACCATCTTCAAGACATCTAACTAAAAGTTTAAAAATAATTCGAACATTTGACTGTGTGATTTTTCACCTTTTCATGTAGTCGTGATGGAAAAATCATTTTTATATGTAAAATCAAATTTGTAATGCACCGCCTTATTTTATTAATTTTAAGAAAATTTTATTATTTTTGCAATTTGAAAATAGGTACTTCGTTCATTATTTTTCAAAAGTTGAGAAAATTTCTTCTGTCTCATTTCGTTGCCCACATTTTTAACAAAAATAAACTTTTTCAACATTGAAAATCAACAAAAATAAACTTTTTCAACATCGAAAATCGGACAAATAGGGGAACAGCATCTAATTTCAGCGTGCCTCTAATGTTGCCATACCAGCACTTTGACGTTCAATTACAGCTTATTAAAAGCGTTTTCAACTGAAATCGAGTGAAAAAAGCTCAAGAAGAAGTGAGGTAGCAAGTTTCTACACCCAGAACTGGGCATCGGCAGACGAGAGAATAAAGAGCACGATTCGATAGTAAAATGGTACTGTGTGCGGACTGAGAGGATAAATCCCGAAATTGCCGAGTATACTTTACTCATGGGTTCATCTTCAAAAAAAGTTCATCTATCAAAAAAAAAAAAAAAAAGTACCGGTACCGAGACTCGAACCTTAGACCTTCGGCATATTGAACCGTGCCTTTGCCGTATGGGCCACCACGATTCGGTGACTAAGTGGTGGTCATGTGTCCATATAAGCCACTCAATAGGATGAACTGTTCCAATGAACGAATGAACACGCGAGAGGACTATACTCTCGCCAAATAGCACTTTCCTCTCGTTTCTTTTCGTGAGTACTATCCCCTCGTTCTTTAACTTTGGGTGTATCACAGCAACCAGCTGTCCAATCAAAAAAAAAAAAAAAACTCAAATTATTCGCTCTAAAGCATTGCCTTGGCGTTCTCGATTGCGAGATTCCTACTCGAAACTAGATGTCCGAAGGCTTGATTGTTGAGGCAATTGCAAACCTCTTTTTACACTTAGCTTCCATCCACCCCGGGATTCGAACTGACGACCTTTGGATTATTAGTCCAATTGCCTACCAGCGACTCCACCGAGGCAGGACCCAGGGAGACGACTCCTACACCTGGACTGAGCTAACGACCTAACCTTTATTTTTAGGTTAGTCCGAGGCCAACATTTACTTCCCGTCCGACGGAAGGCGTGATCAGACAAATCTCTTCTCGAAAAATGCCACCGGGACCGTCTGGGATCGAACCCAGGCCGACTGGGTGAGAGGCAATCACGCTTACCCCTACACCACGGTCCCGGCTAGCTGTCCAATCAACAAAGTTAAAAAAAAATATTTGAAATTTTCTAAGCTAATCGAAAATATTTTTTATTGCAATTCCGTCGTGAAACTACTTATTTTTCCAGTCTTTCTTGAACGACGAAATAGCCTACTTTTCTGTACCAAAAATAACAGAATCAAAATAAATGCTGAAAAGTTCTACTTTTCAGCATTCAAATGGGTGCTGAAAAGTTGAACTTTTCAGCACTTGTTTCGAAAAGTAACACTTTTTAAAAAAAATTTGATTTAAACGATTTATTGACAAAATACATGAAAATTTGACATAAAATTTCACTCAGTGTGTGTTTTTTGGGATTGCAAATAATGTTGTATGGAACTCGTTGCAAAACTTGATTTTTTCAGCACTCTTCGTGTTTATCCAACTCGGTGAACCTCGTTGGATAAATGTACGACTCGTGCTGAAAAAATCCTCTTTTTGCAACTTGTTGCTAAACTACTATTTCCAGGGTTTTTTTCCATCATAAAGTATTTCAAAATTGTAAAAACTGATCATTAAAATTCTATATAACTATATAAAAAATGTAAAGTCATACTTAATTTCAAACTTGATTTTACATCTAAGATGATTTTTGAAATTTTGGTTGACGATACTTACGATTTTTTTTTCCAAAATTCATAACTCCGGTCCAAGATTTTGCATCATCCTGAGCTGTAGCGCCTAAGATGCATTTTTCAGTCTCTTGAAAGTTGAAACAAATCGAAAATAAAAATACTTGGAAATTCAATGTTTAGTGATAACAAGTCAAATAACAAAAATAAGTATTTTTTCTGTGTATCTATTTTCTGAAAATTCCTGATTATAATCAGGAATTTTCAGAAAATAGATACACGGAAAAATATTATTACGGAAGAGATTTTAATCAGTACTTTTCAGAAAATAGAAACACGGAAAAAACCTTATTTTTGTTTTTTGATTTTTTATCACTAAAAGTTGAATTCCCAAGTATTTTTATTTTCGATTTGTTTCAAGAGATTGAAAAAGGTATCTTACGCGCTACAGCTCAGGATGATGCAAAATCTTGGACCGGAGTTATGAATTTTGGAAAAATAACCTACAACTTTGCAAAAGTCTCCAAAAATAAATTAAAATGTTATATCTCAAGATTTTCGAATATTCACATGCCCACTTTGACAACCAGAATCTTTAAAAAACATGTTTTCCAAAAAAAAAAACAATAAAATTAAAATTGGTTTGATAAACATAAAAAAATGTTGAAAAAATTAATTTTTATATGAAACATATCCTTCAATTCTATTCAATATTTCTTGTCATTTCATTTAATAAATACCGTAAAACGGGGTGACTTTGATAGCCGGGGTGACTTTGATAGGTTTGCGATTTTTCCGCAAAATGAAGAGTACATTTAAAATACGTAAGGAATGGTTCAGAAACATACTGACCGTGGTAGAGAAGTGTTCAAAGTACCTCAAGAAGAACTTTTCATAAATTTTTGAAAGGTTTATAAAGTTAGTTAACTATAGTTAAGAAAATGTTGATGGAAGTCATTATTTTAAACTTCTCAAAGTGTCATGATTTTCTCAATGAACATGATTTTTAATCGGAAAACGGAATGCATTTTCGGATTCTTTGGACAATTTTCCACTAGGAGAAGGTTAAATAAGTTTGTAAATAATAAATAATATGTGTTTTTGGAACACAATTAAAAAAAAATCTCCAAATTTATAGGCAATTTCAGTTGAACAAATTTCATGTAAAATGTGAAAACTTGTGATTCGTGCTTCGAATTCAGTATAAAATGCAATATAAATCGATAATTTTATAAACAAAACTAGTTTTAACAAATTTTAGGCAAAATTTCGACTTTTTAACAATTTTACCTAAAATTTATATGTATTTTGTTAAAAAGCTTATAGACTTAGTTAACTTAACATAAACATTGATTTTTTTTCTTACAAACTATATCAGCTACTTAAGTGATGGTACATTTAACGTACAAATAAAGTTTGAACATCTTAAATATGATTTTAACAAGAAAAACTATGACTATCAAAGTCACCCCGGAATTAAAACTAAGAATTTTTAACGTAACTATTTTTCTAAACACTATTGAAAAAACTTTTTTTCCGAAATAGTGCATGGACTTTGTGTGGCCTACCCCAGTACATGTTTTAAAAATAATAATCTTGATAAAAACCTTACCTGTTGGAAAATATTCTAAAAACAAATTGAAATCCTATCAAAGTCACCCCGGTTTACGGTAATTAAATAAATACTCTTCTACTAATACAATTTTTTACATACTATAAAATGATAGTTAGGGAGAGGATAGTATAAAATATATTGTCAATTTTTTGAAATGCTTCAAATGCACCACCAACATTTTGCTTGAGACTTGCTGTTTTTTAATGATAACAGCGAAATGATTAAACCGTCACAATTTTGCAAAAAAGTATCATTCTAAATCACTCCCCTGTTTGTCAATATCCGCGAAATCGCAAATCTTCCAGATGAATCACACGAGTTCGATAACAAGCTCTTTTCTTTCAAAACTCACCCTCGCTTCCTCCCCGAGCACCATCGCCCGGTACGCCTCGTAGTGGCGCTCCGTGCGCACCCGGATGTCCATGTTGAGCAGCTCGGGCCGGAACTCGACCACCCCGACGACGTAGCTGTCGTCCAGCGCGTTCGACGACGCCATCCGGATGTCGCCCTCGAAGGTGTCCCCACCGACATCGTTGCCTGGGCGCGGGTTGAACTGCGTGGAGGGGTTTTTTTTTGACAGTTGGTTACCTTCGTCGTTTGTTTGCATTGGATCAAGGTGCTTACCTGTAACGTTGCTTTCGTCCAGCAGGTTAGGACTAGAAGGACCGGTAGGAGTTGCGATATTCCCGGTGGACGCTGGCCGTTCCGATGCATCATCGCACGACCCGTTTGAAGGTTGGGATTTCTCGTTGGGGCGAGCACATTACCTCCTCGCGGCGAAGCCGAGTGGCACAAGTGGCTTACTGACTTACTGAAGTCCGTTCGTCCCAATTTTTGAGGAGGAGCGCGCGCGAATTAAAACATTATTTCTCTCTCTGCGCGCTGCTGCGAGATTTGCCTCTCATTCACGTTATCGTTACTTTATTCACAGCACAACTTTTTGCTTCCTTCATTCTTATCTTTTCATTCACACACCATGGCTTGATTCACTCGTGTATTGTGTGTATTTCTGGAGCGATATGTGTGTAGACTGTCTGCTCACTTATTATCACTTCTTCTACTTGGTTTTCAAGACTTGTTGATCTTCTTGCGGTTATTTGTTGCACACTTGTCGAACACTACCGTCGATTTGCTCGTTAACAACCCAACTGCTGTAGTCGGTCAGGAAAGTTTCTGAAAAGAACAAGAAGAACATCGTTTAGTACAAGTGAGGTTAGTTCAGCAAGGTACCCCGACTCCACATGTGATGACTGTTCCCGAGACGAAACCTCTTCAACCAACGACCACCAAACATCTACTGCGTAATTAGTATCAATCATCAATCCCAATCCATCGCGAACCTACAAAGCGAGATTCCGCGCCGCTTCCGCGCGCGGCCGCTACGGTCAGAAGTAGAATTAAAACTAATTACTTTCTTCCTATTTCGAGTGCAGCAGCTCACTTAAGTTCCGTTGAACTCTTGTTCAGAGAGCATCTTGAACCATCTTGTGGGAGCTGTGGCAGGCTGCAGTCGAAATAATGCGTGAAGAATTCTTCACGGCGATTATGGCGCGAGCTGTCAGAACTTTATGGCGTTTGCCATAATGGCCGACAATGCACTTGTTGCAAAAAAAAAAAAAAAACATTTTATTGTGCATTCTGCAAATGAATGGCCGTGCTAGAAGAGATTCAGAATGACGGTGGTTGAAGAAAGGAACCGAAAATAGATTTCATTCTGCAAAGCCGGTTGGCGACGTCGTCGTCGTTTGAAGCTTGAACGTAAGTGCAAGTGTTGCGGGCAAACAACAATGACCGAGGTAAACAAAATATAGAAAAACGGAACGAATACCGAGCTGAGCTGTGTATATTGAGGCGCAGTGATTCAGCAGGTTGTCGTTGAGGGCAGTGGTTGAGGAAGGTGATGACGGTGAATGGACGGGAACGCGCGCGTAGACAAATCAAGAAATTGTTTGGCTTCCGAAAAAGTAAAATAAGTTGCTGGTCGGTGCGGTATGGAGGGAATTGTTGTGACTGATACTGTAATAATAGCTAGGCCAAAAAATTTGGATGGTATGACGCAGCTGATGGTTCTCGGAATGATTTGGGCATTGGACACTTGAAGAGAAAAGTTACAATAGTTTTAAAACCATTACAATTTGTTTGCATTCTGATTTAAAAGAAATATATTTTTTTATTTCGAAGCAAGAGCCTTTTTAAATAACATCATTTTATTCTTAAATTTGGAAATGAAATGGATATTTTTTTCTTTAACTGCAGTCATATGTAAACCTTGTAAAAAAAAAAAATATTTTTTTTGTGTCGAATTGTTAGAAAATTGTTAAATTATTTTTATATAGCTTCACACATCAATACTTTTAAATGTAATAATCCACTTACATTTCATAAGGCTTCCTAGTCAGAAAAATACCAACATATTTAAAGAGTGTTTACATGGCTGCTGCGGGTTTGTTTGCATCAGATTTGCAATCTCTTTCTAGCAATATTTTTTTTATTGTCATGCTACTTCCAGCTGGTTTTTTTACTGACCGTCTGATAACTCACTCAATTTATTTTCAGTCGAACTTCAGCAGAGTTCTGATGAAGTTTTATCATGACACAGTTAATACACTCAACCCCCGTTGGTTGGTCAAGGTCAAACTAAAAAGTGATGAACTGTCACTTTTTACACGGCGCTCACGCACACTATCAAAACAAACGTTTGGTAGTGTGTGTGAACTCCGTGTAAAAGGGGTGTCAAACTAAAACGTGACCCCGTTCGTTTGACAACAGTTGGTGTCAAACCATTGGGGTTTGAGTTTAATGTAAATTTATATCTGAAATGTGGTAATCTTTTTTTGTTAAATAATGCGTTGTTGGAGACCGGGCTCTGCGTTTTTTTTTAATTCTCCTTTATGTGAAACCCTAGAATGTTAGAATTCATTTTTTTAACCTATTTAAAATCTGCGGTAAATAATGATCTCAATTATTGAAAGTAAAATGGGCCAATAGCAAATTCAAGTCCAACTCTAAAATTTTTTCAAGGAAAAATATCACAATATATTTGTGCATTTTTACAGTTTTGATGCTGAACAATTTTCCACTAAAACGGAAAATGGAGTTTATTTTATTTCTTTTAATTGGTTAAAACTATTTGGGGGCCTTTCCTATGACCAAAGAAGCCATGTTGTCTCATTGCACAGTGGTCCAAATCGCAAAATTAAGTGGAAATGTATTTGATGATTTCACATACAAACCTTTTGGGTGACCAAAAATCGATATTTTAACAATTTGGGTCATTCCTGAGAGCAGATTCGGATTCAGCGGGCAAAATTACATGAAAAACGATACTTAATCCACCTTTAGGTGGTTGGTGCCTTCCTCACATTCATAAAGTCAATACATTCAGTAAAAATAGCAACATTCCCTTAACATGTTTAACAAATCAATTTTATTACTGATTTCTTTTGATAGGGTTCGCAGACCTTCAATTTTTCTGGCTCATCGGCAAGGTCTGATAAAAAACCTATCCAACGAAAGTTCACATGGAAGATTCAGACAATATTTTTATCACAATATCTCAGATCCGGCCTCAAAAGTATATAAATAACACTTAAGTGCCAATAACATTTGATAGGGTTGTCAGATCCTTGATGTTTTAGGCTCATTTCAAAGGTCTTTCAATTATCTAACTAACGATGGGTCGCATGATGGACCCGGATATCATTTTTACTGAAATATCTGAGATCCAGCCTCCAAAAAGTGTATAAATAACACTTAAGTGCTAATAACTTTTGATAGGGTTGTCAGATCCTTGATGTTTTAGGCTCATTTGAAAGGTCTTTCAATTATCTAACTAATGATGGGTCGCCTGATGGACCCGGACATCATTTTTACTGAAATATCTGAGATCCGGCCTCCAAAAAGTGTATAAATAACACTTAAGTGCTAATAACTTTTGATAGGGTTGTCAGATCTTCAATGTTTTAAGCTCATTGGAAAGGTCTTTTTAATACCTTTCTGAAAATGTATAACATGATAGAGTTTCGTGCGAAAACCACCCTTTTTACAATCTTCCGGACATACGCAAAAATCGTTTTTTTAGCATAACTTTTGAAGTACTTAACTAAACTTGCTGATTTTAAATAGAGACCTATGGGACCCCAAGACGGATCGAATGAGACTAATACGGTTAAAATCCGTTCATCCAGTCCGGAGATAATCGAGTGACAATTTTTTTGTCCACCCACCTACACACATCCACACAGACATTTGCTCAGAACATGATTCTGAGTCGATAGGTATACGTGAAGGTGGGTCTACGGGGTTGAATTAAGAAGTTCATTTTTCGAGTGATTTTATAGCCTTTCCTCAGTAAGGTGAGGAAGGCAAAAAACATATAGTTGGACAATTTTCGAATTTTGTTAGGGTGGTCCCATACACTTGAAAATTTGACATTTTCAAATGAAGCTATCTCGCGTTGCCTGCGTTTTTTCGAGATATTTTTTTTTAAATTGTAACTTTTGTCCCTTAACCAAATTTATTTGTCAAAAAATGAAAATGTTCGTTTTTTAGAGCTCTAAAATTGTTCCGAACATCACTTTTCTCTAAAATTATTCCCTGAATTGTTACGTCAAAAACCTGATTTTTGAAGGTTCGCTCAAATGCTTTCCCTAATTTTTGGTCGTAGAAGGCGTAGATTGTGAGATAAAATTTTGGCATCTTCGCCAAAATTGCTTGGATTGGTAAGCCCAACAACTTTCTAGAAGATAAAAAAAAAATCACAAAAATATTCCTGAAAAGTTATATTGTAATATTCACCCTAATTGATAACCACCATAATTTTAAACCAAACCAAAAGCTGCCCCTTTCCATTTGCAACAACTCTTCTGAAGGCCCCAAAGCTCCAAAACCTTTTTTTTTGGAAAAAAAACTTTTTCTACTTTAATTTGCGATCTTGACCACTGTGCATTCATACAAAAATGGAACGTAAATGTTTGAAAATCTTTTGAATGATTTTTCTGATCGGTTTAGAAAAAATGGTAAAAGAAAAAAAATGGCAACTTTTTAATTATATTAAAAAAAAATATTTCCACAAAAAAAAAAACAATAAACCGTTTGTGTAATAATTTTTGTGTTTTTTTTTTGGAAAAAGATAAATTTTAATCGAAATGTTAGTTTGACTTCAGTTTTAATGTAAAATCAAATTTGCAAAAAAATTGTTCTTGAAAGTTTTTTTTGATAAAGTGCACCGTTTTTAAGATGAAAAACGAAACTATTGGCACTACGCCCCCCGGGGCATGGCCTTCCTCTAACGTGGGATTTCTGCTCCAGCGCCTCTGACGAGACAGGAGAAACCGGGACCGACGTTTTACTTCACCATCCGATAGAAGCTCAGTGGATAAGGCGGGAATCGAACCCGCGTCTCATAGCATCATCGGGATCGGCAGCCGAAGCCGCTACCCCTGCGCCACGAGACCCACTTTAAGATATTGCCACTTAATATTGCCACTTAATATTTTATTTTAGCCTAGTTTTTTTTCAATTTAACAAAAATAATTATTTATTTCGGAGGGTTGAGAAAATTTAAAATTAAGTTACTTAAGAGACAATGTAGATCGTTCCTCTGGTTGCTGAAATAAAGCGAATAAAATATAAAGAAACAAGAAAATTGAAGTTTTTAAGTCTCATCCAAACAGCCTTTTATTTTCTAGTACCAATATCTCAGAAACTAATGGTCCAATTTTCAATGTTAAAAAAAATTCAAAATTTGTGAAATTTTCTGATCTTTTCGAAACAAAATATTTAGAAAATTTTGTAATCAAGACTAACATTTGAAATTTCGAATTATCGAGTAAAATGTATATTTTCCACAATAAAACACATCAAAAAATATATATCTCGGCAGCTTTTTGTTCCTTAAAACATAAAAAAAATAAAAAATAATTAATACGGAGATTAGGAAATTGAATTTTTGTGAGAAATAAATGATTTAAAAAATCAGCAAAATTTGTCTGTGTACCGTAGTCCTGAATATTTACAACTTTGCCGAAGACACTAAACCGATCAGAAAATTATTTCAAAAGATACAGATTTTCAAATACTTGCGTACCTACCACTTTTAAATGGAAAGCTGCCAAACTTGTATGGGCTCTTGTATGAGTTAACTTATGGCATAAAATGGCTCAAAAAGTTTGAGCCAAATATAAAAAAAAAAAAACAAAAATATGAAATGCACGAGAATTTCGTTGAAAATTGCTCTACTGTAAAAAATTGGCAAACCATCAATAAATTATTAAAAATATTTTTACTTTCTACTTTTTGTGACTGTTCCCGATCTATAATCTTAAAATTCAAAGTTTTCAAAAAATCTTTAAAGTTTTTATTCGACCTTTCTCATAAAAAGTTTATATAGGAGCAGTTCTCCCAGATTTCGGTCATTCGATTTTTTTTTGTATTTTTTAATCCGACTGAAACTTTTTTGGTGCCTTCGGTATACCCAAAGAAGCCATTTTGCATCATTAGTTTGTCCATATAATTTTCCATACAAATTTGGCAGCTGGCCATACAAAAACGATGTATGAAAAATCAAAAATCTGCATCTTTTGAAGGAATTCTTTGATCGATTTGGTGTCTTCGGCAAAGTTGTAGATATGGATACGGACTACACTGGAAAAAAATGTTACACGGTAAACAAAATTGGTGATTTTTTATTTAACTTTTTGTCACTAAAACTTGATTTGCAAAAAACACTATTTTATTTTTTTATTTTTTGATATGTTTTAGAGGACATAAAATGCCAACTTTTCAGAAATTTCCAGAATGGGCAAAAAATCTTTGAGCGAGTTATGAATTTTTGAATCAAAACTGATTTTTTCAAAAAATCGAAAAACTGGTCGCAAACATTTTTCGACTTCATTTTTTGATGTAAAATCAAATTTGCAATCAAAAAGTACTTTAGTGAAATTTTGATAAAGTGCACCGTTTTCAAGTTAAATCCATTTTTAGGTGACTTTTTTGAAAATAGTCGCAGTTTTTACATTTTTAAAAGTAAGTGCACATGTTTGCCCACCTTTGAAAAAAATATTTTTGAAAAGCTGAGAAAATTCTCTATATTTTGCTTTTTTGAACTTTGTTTAGGCTGGTACAAATATTTTTAAAAGTTTTTGTCACCCCCCCCTTCAAAATTGGCCCGAAAAATCAGGGGGCAAAAAAAATATTTTTACAATAAACTTCAAAATTTTAATGAAAATTCAAGTGCAACCAGCTGAAATCAAATTAAAATATATTCTCCTGCGTTTAAAATCATTTTTAGCGTGTTTGGGTTTATTAAAAAATCTTAAGATTTTTTGAAAATTTTCGATGCAAAATCTTTTTTTTTGATACATTTTTTGTTTTTGTCAGATCTTAGATTTTTTGAAAACTAATGATTGCAAAACAACTGAACTAGTGTAAAATGCATTTTAAAACACTTTTTTTCATTTAAATGTGAAGACTATATCGAAAAATTTCACGAATGTTTCATATTTTAACATTGTAAATCGGACCATTAGTTGCTGAGATATCGACATTAGAAAATGGTGTGTTGTTTGGGTGAGACTTAGAAAACATCAATTTTTCTGTTTTTTAACCTTTGCATGGCAATATCTCAGCAACTAAGGCTTCATCCATAAAGTACGTCACGCTTAAATCAGACAAAATTTACCCCCACCTCCCCCCCTTTGTCACGCTTTCCCTATACTTATAACACGCAATGTCACACCTTCTCCGACTTTTTTGCAAATCAAGTTTTAGTGACAAAAAGTTAAATAAAAAATCACCAAATTTTTTTTACCGTGTATCATTTTTTTCCAGTGTAGTCCATATCCATACCTACAACTTTGCCGAAGACACCAAATCGATCAAAAAATTCCTTCAAAAGATACAGATTTTTGAATTTTCATACATCATTTTTGTATGGACATCTGCCAAATTTGTATGGAAAATTATATGGACAAACTAATGATGCAAAATGGCTTCTTTGGGCATACCGAAGGCACCAAAAAAGTTTCAGTCGGATTAAAAAATACAAAAATTAAAATTTAAGAAATAAGACCGATTTCGTAGAGAATTGCTCATGAAACTAAGTTTAAAATTGATGTGTTGATAAAGTAAGGCACTTGCCTTGCTACTACAGTCCAGACACGATTGTCCGAAGTTTCGATTATCCGAAGGTTGGTATGAGACTACGGATAATCAAATCACTAACATTTTTTTACGTTTTTTTCTTGCCTTTTGAGTTCTGGGACCTAGTTTTAGTCAAATTTGAATAGTTGATTGCTTATTAAATAATAAAGTACATTTTTCAATATTGGCCGCCATCTTGAAATTAAAAATTCTAAATAACTTTAGCGCAGTTTAGAGGTCATACTTATGCCCGACAGTCAAAAATAAGACCTTCGGATAATCGAGTCTGGACTGTATTTCATTATTGCATTTCATGATAAATTAACAAATCCCGAACGTAAATAATAATAAATGTGTTTAGAGGAATACTTTCAGCACTAAATGCCATAATCTGATTATCTTCTTGGTTCAAATATTGAACTTCAAACTTAAAGGTGTTTAATAGACCTCTAAATGCTTTTTACAGAATTAATTCGTATTAAGATTTAGGATTAAGCTCGACTCCATTAGATTAAGTTGGTCACCAATGACCAAATTCACGCCATTTCAATGTCCCACGATCTACTTCGCTCGTCGATCAAATCTGCACATCCTTGACCTGACAAAACAACTTTACGACGACAATGACCCACAAAAAACATTTCACTGACATCATCCCCAAGAACAGCTCAACAATCCTCAACACTACAACCACATTCAATCGCTTTCCCCGTCATAGGCCATAGCGAGGAATCACATCACATCAGATTTCCTTCATAAATAAACTTCGTCCGTCACGCTGCCTAAACTGATCGATATCTCGCCGTAATCCATCAATTGTGTTGTGACCACCACTCGAAGTTATGCGCGTGGCGATCATGTTTACTACCAAAGTCGCCACTATAAAAGTCGTGTTGCATTTAGTAGAGAAAACGCACACGACGACAATGGTCTGTGTAACTTTCTTGTTTTTCATGATCCATCCGCTCAACCTGCATTAATATGCAATCGGTTCAGCCGGCGTCCGACGTCGTCGTGGACACTCCGCGCCATGCACCGCGTAACTCGAACCATTCAAACACCACACGTCCAAGGTCGTCTGAGGTAATTACCCACGATCGAGCTGTAAGCCGAAGTCGCGATCGTCGTCGATCGTTGAACCACTGACTTGGCGATCGCCAGCTGGGCTGTTTTCTTCCTCTGTACACTTGGCTTTGTTCAGGGATCACTTACTTCGTCGATTACACGTAGACTCCTCGTAGAGGATCACTTCTTCGATCCGACCTCTGCTATCACTCGCGCACTTCTGACTTTGGAGAGCACTTCTTCGTTTCACCACTCCACCGAAATGTGTAAAGTTCCGTTTTTTTGCCTACATACTGCTTTCCGATCCAAATTTCCCATGCGTACCCCTCTGTTGGTTGGTATGCCAATCAACGCCGCATTATCGCGTTTCACAAGACCCCGAATATCTACCGCGAGCAGACGCAGTACGATCGACCCCCGAGAGGAACCCACTTTTGGAGAGTTCGTTCTACCTATACTGATTTGCGCGCGGTTTCTTCTTCTCTCTCACTCTGACTCGGCGGCTATTGATAAGTGATTAAACATATTGGAATGTTATTTCCGACTGGTGAGTCGAGTCCGACCGAGTGGACGGAGAACTCTCCCGAAACTGGTGGTGCGCTGGAATTACTTTGTGTTGGTTTTTCGAGTGTGGCTTGCGTATATGCATATCGCGCGGTGGCGGCGGCGGCTATGGATGGCTATGGATGGGAGGAGAGGTGTACGCGTATAATTGGTTAGAGGTAGGGTGGTTCCGGGGCTAGGATCGGGACTAATTAAGTTATGGTGGTGTGATAAGATTTATGCTGCATTTCAGTGTTTAAATTAATTTTCGATATAAACTGTTGAGTAATTTTCTGAGATTTCGGTCATTCGTTTTTTTTTATCCAGCTGAAACTTTTTTGTTACCTTAGGTTTGCCCAAAGAAGCCATTTTGCATCATTATTTTGTCCATATAATTTTCCATACAAATTTGGCAGCTGTCCATACAAAAATGATACATGAAAATTCGAAAATCTGTATCTTTGGAAGAAATGTTTTGATCGATTGGAGTCTTCGGCAAAGTTGTAGATATGAATAAGGACTACACTGAAAAAAAAGATACACGGTAAATTTTTTGGTGATTTTTAATTTCACTTTTTGTCGCTAAAACTTGGTTTGCAAATAAAACACTATTTTTTTATATGTTTTAAAAGACATAAAATGCAAACTTTTTAGAAATTTCCAGGTAGTGCAAACAAATTTTGACCGAGCTATGATTTTTTTTAAACAATACTGATTTAAAATAAATCGAAATATTGGTAGCAAACAATTTGCAACTTCATTTTACGATGTAAAATCAAATTTGCAATCAAAAAGTACTTGAGTGAAATTTTGATAAAGTGCACCGTTCTCAAGTAAAGCCATTTTCAATTAACTTTTTTGAAAATAGTCGCAGTTTTTCATTTTTTTAAAATAGTGCACATGTTTGCCCACCATTGAAAAAAATATATTTGAAAAGCTGAGAAAATTCTTTATATTTTTCGATTTTTAACTTTGTTGATACGACCCTTAGTTGCTGAGATATTAGGTTTAAAAAAAGTAAATTGATGTTTTCCAAGTATCACCCAAACGACCCACCATTTTCTAACGTCGATATCTCAGCAACTAATGGTCCGTTTTACAGTGTTAAAATATAAAACATTCGTGAAATTTTTGAAAATAATATTTTCAAATTTTTTAAATCAAGACTAACATTTCTGAAGGGCTAAATATTCAATATTACGCCCTTTTAAAATGTAAGTCTTGGCTTAATAATTTTGAAATTATTTTTGCGACCAATATTTCGATTTTTTGGAAAAAATAAGTATTGATTCAAAAATTCGTAACTCGGTTAAAGATTTTTTGCACAACATACAAATTTCTGAAAAGTTGGCATTTTATTTCCTCCTAAAACATACAAAAAAAAGTGTTTTTTTTGCAAATCAAGTTTTAGTGACAAAAAGTTAAATAAAAAATCACCAAATTTTTTTACCGTGTATCATTTTTTTCAGTGTAGTCCATATCCATACCTACAACTTTGCCGAAGACACCAAATCGATCAAAAAATTCCTTCAAAAGATACAGATTTTTGAATTTTCATATATAATTTTTGTATGGACAGCTGCCAAATTTGTATGGAAAATTATATGGACAAACTAATGATGCAAAATGGCTTCTTTGGGCATACCGAAGGCACCAAAAAAGTTTCAGTCGGATTAAAAAATACAAAAAAAAAATTTCCATACAAATATGGCAGCTGTCCATACGAAAATGATATATGAAAATTCATGAATCTGTATCTTTTGAAGGCATTTTTTGATCGATTTGGTGTGTTCAAAGTTGTAAATATGGATAAGAACTACACTGAAAAAATAATGATACAGGGATTTTTTTTGTGATTTTTAAATTCAATTTTTGTCACTAGAACTTGATTTGCAAAAAAATACATTTTTTTTTGATTTTCTGATATGTTTTTGGGGACTTCGTGAGGCTTTTCGCAACATTTTTGGCTATTTTCCGTTAAATAAATAACAAAAAAAAAGGGATATCACCTTCAAATTTAACTTCTAAACTTAAAAATAAAAAAATCATGCAAATAGCGTGTATTCTTATTTCAGTGTATTCAGGAAAGTTTAGCACAAGTTAGCACAATCAGATAGAAACATCTCTCATGTTAACAGTGAGAACAATGCACGGAGTTTTTTTCGATTTTTATTGAATATCTCAGGATTGAAATTGAATTTTGGGGACTTTTAAAGGTCAAAAGGTGAGGCATTCAGAGCTGCATAAAATTGCGTTCCTATCTCAATTTGGCCCAAAATGCAAGTGCTGCAAGGTAGCGCGACAACGACGATTTGGAACAAACAGGTTGGATCGTTTGTAATCACTTTGTATTAGGTCCATTTTCATTGTTTTGCTTGATGAGTTTTTAAGCCAGATTGTTCATTCTGGTAAAAAAAATCAATAGATGAATTGTAATTTTGATTTAAACTTTTTTTAAGGTGTGAAATATGTTCATGTGTAAATTTGAAATTTGAGATTTTTTTTTATAAATTGAGTTTTTTTATTTTGCTGTTTTTTTTCTTCTCCCAAACTAGAACCACCCAAATCAATCACGGAAAGTTTCGTATTGGTCACTATTCCATACTCCTTGCGTTTGCCTTCTTCATATATGTATGCCATCCTCATTCCCACCGATTCCCTTCCTTCCTTCCAGCTCGATTCCAGGCAGTCGGCCGGCGCGCACATTCTAGTGCTGCCGCCGCGGAATTTCTGTGTGTTGGCGTTTTTATTTTCGCTCCCGTACAACCAATTTGCGTGAACTTTTTTTTTTTGAGGGGAGGAGGAGATATTATTGACGAGATTTCATAAAAATAACTATAAATTTATTTGAAAATGAAAGTTTGCCTTCAAATTTCAAATTGAGCGATATTAGAGCCCCTTACTCTATGTTTATATCGAATTTTCAGCACTCAAAACAACTCAAAAAAAAGTTATGTACTGGGGGCCGTGGCTCAAACGCGAAGAAATAATTTGATTCGATGAATATTTGCTTCGTTCCACTAGGCAAATTTCGAAACACAGCAGCGAAATCGATCGGTCATGCCTCAAGCAACGCATGTAAAAATCAAAATCGAACGAAATCGACTCGAAGAATTTGTGTGGAAGAAGCAAAAAAACGCCAGTTTTAACTGTCTTTTAATAAATAAATTACAATAAAAATTGTTTACCGTTTATCTTTACCGCTGATAACTCGTAAAATTCTCATAAAGTCGTTCCAACACAATTACAGCTTCTCTCCCTCCATGAATGTCTCTCAACAGATTCTGAGATCATCTCTCTCATGATCAAAAAACGCGCGTCGCGACACGTGAGAGCGCGATTCTCGTCACACTAAAACTAGCAAGAAACACGTTTTGTTATCAGTCAGCTCGCCGATTGCCTCACTTCTTGGACTTGGAAAGGCTTCCACAAAGAGACAACTGACCGACCTGGCACGAAGACGACTTAACTGGAAACTACCAACCCTCACACACTTGTTCTCACAGTGTAAATACTTAGCGGCTGAGGTGAGGTGTAAAACTGTGCGCACTTACTAAGGTAAAGGTTGTGCTTCCCTTTGTTTGTTGTTGTCACACCGAATCACCGAACCGACCGAACGACCAAGAAACCGGCAAATCCGTCCTGTTCGACCGCAGGAATATGTGTTACTACTGACGCGACTTGTGTCTGGTGAACGATGACGAGGATCGGATATCAACACTGGCAACGTGGGTTAGGGTGGTATAACGCGTTGTCGTTGTTTCGATGGCGAAGTGATATTTTTGGATGATTCTAACTTAAAAAAAAAATGAATTATCAAATATTTAAATCAGTGAACTAATCGATTCCGGGTAAATTTTATTATTAATTTATAAACTATAAATAATGCATTTTTTTTAAATGTTTAAAATTTTTTGGAAAGACAGAATAGAATTTTTTTATAGTTTTTAAACTTGCAGAGACGGACACGTTTCTTGCGTTTTTTTCGAATGAATGAAATCTGGCGCATAAATTTGGCTTGCGCTTTTTCGAGATGTTTGAGGTTCAAAATTGCATCTTTTTTACCCTAAAAAATGGCTGCTTCTTTTGACCCTTAAGTCCATCATTATTTTTATAAATACGAAAATGTTTGTTTTTTTTAGAGCCCTGAATGTGCTCAGATTTTATTTTCAAACACTTATCCCTTAATTGCTACGTCAAAAAATCTAATTTAAGAGGCATTGCTCTTATTGTTTTGACAAAATTAGTCTTAGAAGGAGAAGAATTTTCGCGAAGAAAAAAATCTCAAAAATATTCCAGGAATGTTAGATTTTTTAAAACGCCCTAATCGTGAACCACCCTTGAGCAATTCCAGCTCAAATCAGGAATTTTTCTGGTACTTTTGTACCCGAGCCTCCCCGATTCCAATGAAACTTTGTAGACATGTTATCCTAGGCCTATATAAGCCATTTTTGTGTATATGGAGCCAGTTGTACTCGAAAAACACATTTGAGAAGGGCGTAAGGTATTTAAATATTTTTGTATTTTGTAATTTAAAAATTACTGTATCTTGAAGCCGTTGCGTCGAAATCTATGTTCGATAACGCGCATAGTTTTACATTGCAGCTAATCTTAAGTATTTTTGTTATTAAGTCTTTGTCTGTCAATCTCAAAAAAAAAAAAAAAAAAAAAAAAATAGATGGCTGAGAATATTCTCTTCGACTTTTTTTGTATTGACTAATTTTTTTTGAATAGAGGTTATCTCGTCAACTAATGGTCCGATTTTTGAATGTTCAAAATTAAAATATTTGTGAAATTTTCCAATCTCTCGAACAAAAATACTTTGCAAACCAGCCTAACATTTTAAAAGGTAGTAAAACATAATTTTTGAGCATGATTATAAAATCTTCATCTCCTTCTCATACACTGAAAAAAAAATAAAAGTACCCAAAAAGTACCAAATTCCTAAATTCTAGGAATTTTGGCTCCTTTCCTTATTAAGTAATCCAAAAAACCCAATTACTAAATAAGGAAAAGAGGCAAAATTCCTAGAATAAAGGAATTTGGTACTATAATTTCAGTGTAGGGAAGCCCCTCATGAAGTTTTAGCCAAATATAAAAAAATATATATAAAATTATAAATGTCATGAAATCGCCAGATTTCGTAGAGAATTGCCCGGTATGTATAAACTTTGAATTATTTTTGCGAAGGCCTTCTTTTGCATAGAAGTGATTATGTTTGAAAGTATCCAAAACTCCATTCGAATTCAATTCCAGGAATTAAAAAACCTTATTGGCCTCGGCTTAAAGCAGAATGTGAATTGATTTTGGTTCCTTATTTTGCTTAAGGGGTTACATTTCATATTACAGAAAATTCATTAGATCCATTCAAAAGATAAATTTCAATCACTCCTGAAAGTTTCATGAAGATATTTCACGATTTAACTGAGTTAGAGACGATTTAAGTTCAGAATTTTGCCATGCGGAAAGCAAACTGTCAAACTTTGTAAGCGTTTTTCTCTTAACACTGAGTTGATTTACGGGTGCCACGATATCTCGAGATGGGACGGACCAAATTGGCTGAAATTTTGGGTGAAGACTCCCAAGACATATCCCGTGTGCATGACGAAGCCCGATTTTGAAATTTAGAATTGTCGAAAAATACAAAAATAAAAAACTGACGATTTTTTATATGAAAAAACACAAAAATATTTTTTTCTTTTTTTTAAATAAACTTTTTGAAAATCGGCCTTCGTCATGCACACGGGACCGGTTTAACGTGTCTTCACCAAAGTTTTGAGCCGGTTTGGTCAAGCCAGTGTTGAGATATCGTGCACCCGTTTTTTGAAACTGCTAACTTCAAATAGCTATATCTCGCTAATGATACAACCAAATGTCTTCAAACTTGTTTTGTTAATAGATGAAAATGTGTATTTTAATGCCCTGAAAACAGTTTTTTTTTAGTTGAAGTGTATGCTCAAACAACCTTGAAATTTTTGCCGATTTACATGTTATTAAGAGGCTACACTTAATACTTGTAATTCATTCAAATGTTTTCAGTCTGGAACTACCGATTTGGATTAATTTGTAAGTAAAAGAAAAAAATTAATGCTGATTTTCACTTTTATGACAACATTTATGCAGTTTAACCGTTTAATTATTTGATATTTGTAAAAACAATATATATTTTTGAAAATTTTATAATGTCAACAAGTTTATCTCAAAAGCATATCGAAGAAAACTTAACATAAATTACTGTGATTAGACAGATTTTTTAAAATTTAAAACCAAATCTGGGAAAAGGATGGGTCATTGACAGAAATTACTGATATTTGACAGAGCTTGGGAATCAACTATCATTGTCGACCCGATTGTTGAATGGTAACCACGACGGTCATGCTCTTCATTTGGCTGCGATTCGTCTGTTGATATACACGAAGTTGACACGAAAGAATGCCGAGCTCAACACTCAAACAGCCGGGCGTCACGACGAGCCATGATTTTCTCTTTCTCTCTTTATCTATCTCTTTCTTGTTAGTGCGGGTAAGCAATTATTTGAATGCAGTCATGGGTCAAGTGATCGTAATTTCGGTAGAATTAAAACGAACGAGCACTGTTTGAAAAAAAAAAAATGTGGTGAGAGTCAAAGGACTCAATAATTAAAACTATCCAAAATCTGATTTGTTCTAAAATTCGTCCACACAAAACCACACCGTTCACGTTCAAGAACAGGCGTACACAAACCACGCGCTCGGTTAGTTGTCCGCGGTGTCATATTTACACTAGTAAACCTAATTTCAATTTCGTTGGTCAGCGTGAGTTTACTCGCTCACTCAACTTCATTAGTGTGCCGGCCATCGCCGCGCACATGTTGCGACTGCTCGTGTGGTCACACAATTCAGTAGTAACATCAATTAAATCGTTCAGCAGGTTGCGAATCATTCACGGAGGATCGCACGACTGTTCAAATCAGAACCGTGTTGTTTTTATTCGCTTTAAACGGCGACGAATCGATGAATGAGTGGCGTTTGAGTAGTTTGTTTGTTGTCGTTTTGTACTCGCAGTTAAAAAAGCAATTATGTCGTGTTGATTTCAACTGCTCATCATCATTTCTTGAAGCTTAACAAAAAACTCAACTGAGCAATTCAATACGTATCCGGGTGTTTGACGATAACCAGACGATAAACGACCGTGTCGAAAAAGGCTGGAATCAATTTAATCAATCGATTGATGGTTTGTGTTTCGTTGCGAATCGCTTCAACGTATGGGACATTGTGTTGTGCCTCTTCCTTGGTGGTTTATGGCTTGTTTTATGGCAGATGTGACATTTTTTGAAATTGTTTAATTTTGATTTGATTGGTTAATTCTGTGCATTAGTATTTTGAATTTAAAAAAGCAACTTAAACATTTTTTGGATCTAAAAATACGCTAGATTTGTTTTGTTTTGGGTCACCCGCAAAAGCCGCACACATGGCTGACAAATTGATGATTCCAACTGCGAACTCCTACGCACCCACTGTGCATTTATATATGCTTTGCATACGAGAAAAATATGAATGTTTCTTCCTGCTGTTTTAACGCTGAAACCCTTGATTGGAGTTAATTTAGACAAACAAAACTTAACTTCGTTTAGTATTTTAGTATTTTAGTATTTTAGTATTTTAGTATTTTAGTATTTTAGTATTTTAGTATTTTAGTATTTTAGAATTTTAGTATTTTAGTATTTTAGTATTTTAGTATTTTAGTATTTTAGTATTTTAGTATTTTAGTATTTTAGTATTTTAGTATTTTAGTATTTTAGAATTTTAGTATTTTAGTATTTTAGTATTTTAGTATTTTAGTATTTTAGTATTTTAGTATTTTTGTATTTTTGTATTTTTGTATTTTTGTATTTTTGTATTTTTGTATTTTTATATTTTTGTATTTTTGTATTTTTGTATTTTTGTATTTTTGTATTTTTGTTTTTTTTTTGTATTTTTGTATTTTTGTATTTTTGTATTTTTGTATTTTTGTATTTTTGTATTTTTGTATTTTTGTATTTTTGTATTTTTGTATTTTTGTATTTTTGTATTTTTGTATTTTTGTATTTTTGTATTTTTGTATTTTTGTATTTTTGTATTTTTGTATTTTTGTATTTTTGTATTTTTGTATTTTTGTATTTTTGTATTTTTGTATTTTTGTATTTTTGTATTTTTGTATTTTTGCATTTTTGTATTTTTGTATTTTTGTATTTTTGTATTTTTGTATTTTTGTATTTTTGTATTTTTGTATTTTTGTATTTTTGTATTTTTGTATTTTTGTATTTTTGTATTTTTGTATTTTTGTTTTTTTTTGTTTTTTGCATGTTTTGAAAAGTTTTGTTTGTTTTTTGTTTAACTTTTATATTTCTGTTTTAACTTAACCTCTTGTTACGGTACCCAAAATCCGGTCTAGCAAAATGTCGCTGCTCGTCTTCGTGGCGTTTATCTCTCTAAATTGTTGCGTCTTGAGATCATTCACAGCATCACTTTCGCGTGGTTGATGCTGCTGCCGCCGTCCAAGAGATCCATTTCTCGTCGATGTTTGTTGTTGTTTCTGTCCTAAGGTAAACAAGCCCGGCGTCTAACGTCTAATGGCGAGGCGTCGCGTTCAAAAATAGCAAGTCGTCGTCGGTGACAAATTGGCCACATTAGCATATAAATTGATCACTTTTAAAGTGATCACAAGATTGGCAAATGGCCAACCGACCAAGTGATAGTGAATTCTGGTGTGTGCCTGCAAACAAATTAGAATTGATGCTCGGAACATGACCTGATGGAACTTCCACGCACGTTTCGGAAGTGGCATAAAACGCTGGGAAGTGGGCAAGAATTTTAATTTCTTTTTCAGCATTTTGGATGGTTCGTTTTTTTTTCTTGATGGGTTATGAGCACTGCTGTGCACAAGGTTCAATGGTTTGTTGGAATTTGAGAATCGATCGACGAACGAAAAAGGCATTGAAAAAGGTAAATAATGATTATCGGTTCGGTGTAGATATATTCGTTGGTCGGTTTAACTTGAGCGTGTGGAACAGATAACAATGTTTAGATAAATCAATCAACTTTGCCGTGGAGTTCACGGTAGGGGAGATCTAAGTGATGGATATAATTACTTCATGGGTTTAAGTAATTGTGGGAAAATCAGAACTTGACTGGTGAGTAAATAATCGGTAGCAAGGAGAACGAATACATAGGACAGGGTATCTACTAGCGTGGCTCACGGATATATGAAAAAGACAAAAGTGTTCAATTTCGAACGCCTCAACCGGAATTTTGTAGCAATCTGGCCCCAAAACATAGCGTAAAGTAAAGTTCCATACTAACTTCAGGTCAATGGTGGAAGTACTAAACCTTAACCAAATGCGCTCAAAGTTTCAGGCTATGTTCTGGGGCCATATTGCTACAAAAATCCGGTCGAGGCGTTTGGAATTGAACACTTTTGTCTTTTTCATATATCCGTGAGCCACGCTAGTATCTACCTAAATTGATATTATTATTTAATAATTTTGATTCAAAACATTGTTCAAACATAGTTTTTTAAACTTATTGTTTCGTAAGGGACTATCCATAAAGCACATGACAGTTTTGTTTTTGATATCTCGGAGTATATTTTGCTAATGAAAAAGATATTTTTCAAAAGCAAAAAGAAGCCCCCACCCTGCACACCTTCAACCATGATTCACCTGTTGAATGAATTGCGTATATTCGGGGTTCTCTCTTTCACTTATTCAATGGCATTGTTGCCTGCCGTACCCGCAGATAAGTCCCTCCGGGCCGGTACAAAGTTTGCGTTCTTGAATGATAAGCCGGCGTCGCCCGATCGAAGGCCGGCTAATTGACTCACTCTGTATAGTACGATATTCGGGTTTCGAAAGTAATCGTTCACCTTGATGAAATATTGAACTTTATTTTACTTAGTTAATACGGTGGCGATAAGGGCGAACAGTATTGTCAGAAGGCTGACAGTTGTAGAGGTTGCACCGTCGTCACTGTTGTCACGATGGTCCTCGTTGTCGAACTTGCGACCCCAGATGCCAAAGGTTAGCAGGTCGGATCGGGGTAGTATCAGCTGTTGGCGGATTTGGAGCGTTTGGTTTCTAAAATTGTAAAATTTCGATTTATTGCAAGCT
Source organism: Culex pipiens pallens (assembly GCF_016801865.2). Lineage (NCBI taxonomy): Eukaryota > Metazoa > Arthropoda > Insecta > Diptera > Culicidae > Culex > Culex pipiens. The sequence continues at coordinate 200,878,671 of NC_068938.1, forward strand.
CAAGGAGCCATTACACTACCGCAAACAAACAAACAAACTCGCACTTTTTCGTGTTTGACAACTCGCAAACATGGCAAAATGTATGCAGGCTGACGTTTGTACAAACAAATCCAGGCAAACTGCCAAACTGTCAAAAAGTGCGACTTTGTTTGTTTGTTTGCCGTAGTGTAATAGATCCTTCACAGTTGAGAAATCCCTACCCGTCCTGAACGTAGAGATGTTCCGTGTACTCGAACTCCTCCACTTCCAATGGTAGTACGCTGGTATCAACTCCGCTGGGAACCATAAACACGTTGTCACCCCCCGGGAACCTCCCGGAAATGTCAATGTTGTTGAACTGGATAGCTGGAACGACGCTGGTCGGATCTTCAAATCGCGATCCGCAGGTTTCCAGCATTTCGTTGGTACAGGCGACGATCGCGCAAGCGATGCGACCCTTTGAGTCATGCCCATCGTTGACTAGGAGCTTATAGCGGTAGAAGTCCTACGAAACGATTTGATCATGAAATTGAAGGAAGATCAACAAGACCCATACTTACCTGCGTTGTAGACGGATAATAGTACGTGTAGTTCAGCGTGAAATCGCAGCACAACTCATTCTGACAAACCGTTGCACTGTAATACTCATTGTTCCTCAGCGGAAGATCCGACGCTGCGTAGTGATCGATCTGATCTCGTTTCAGCATCAAGTCCTTCATCCCGACCGGGTCCTTCACGACGGGTTGACGTTTGATAACTGCTTGAGGTCGATTCACTTTCGGAACGGCCGCGACGTACAATTTCACATCATCCTGATGGTTCATGACGGTCACGATCCGGCCGCGCTTCCCCGCGAAGATCCCCGTTCCGGTACTGGCAACGCCCGGATTGCTCGCTCCGGCCGCCAAAAAGTTCACATTGTTCTTGTACGCCCAACCCTGCTGAATCTGGGCCGCCGTCAGAAACGGAAGCTGCGAGAACCACATCGTTGGGAAGATTATGTCGGTGATGCCGTGGCGGATCAAGCCGAGCGCCGGTAGATCGAAGATCAGGTCGTGACAGATGATCGTACCGAAGGTCACTCCAAAGTCCGTATCGAACGTGACCATTTCCGCCGATGGAGTTACACTGATACCTGCCTCTCCGTACAGGTTGAACTTGCGGTAGCGTGCGATCACCACGCCGGAACGATCGAATACCACGTTGGTGTTGAAGAACTCACTACTGTCTTCCCTCGGACAGGTCCGAAGATTGTCACAAGGCACCATCTCAACCATGTTGACGACCAGATACTTCTGCGTAGCGTTCGCTACGCAGGACAGATCGCGTACGATCGGGGCATACTGAAGATCGTCACATGGAGCGATCCCCTTTTCAGGATCTGGAAGCCGCGACGAACTCTCAATACTGTTTAGCGTGTACTCCGGGAAGACAATAATGTCCACTGGTTGTGCTTCAACGGAACGTATGATCTCCAAGTATTTGTCCAAATTATTTGCGGTGTTCTCTTCAGCAGACACATTTCCACTCCATTTTTCAACGAAACTAAACTCGACGACCCCCGCCCAGTAGTAGTCATCTTCCGGAGTGGACACCTTAAAAGTGTATTGTCAATAAAGATTTCAATCAAATCACAGAGATGATAAGTACCTGTTTGCTGACTACAATGTAATGACAAAGGAAAAGTACTACCAATGTTATCTTCATTCTTCAAACATCTGATTAAAGTCCACAAAGCGGTTTGAGCGACCCTAGTCCATTCAAAGTATGACCAGAACTGGATAAGCGTTAAACGGTTTCGGCAATTTATTTAAGCCGATTCTTCAAGTGGCCAAGGTAAGTAATTATTTGTTGTACCAAAACCTTTAAACACATTGTAAATTTTCAAGTGGTCCAATTTGGAGCACCTCACCAGCCCGATTTGATTTCAGCTTTTACTTTCATTAAGGGTTTATCGATGATAAAACGCCAGCCATGCGATTAGCAACCCATCAGCTGTGATAAGCTAATCGATTTAAGTCGCGCGATTCAATGTGATTAACTTGTTGACTATAATAAGCTATTTGGAATCTAAATCAATGAAAAATGTGTCTGAAACTTATCAGTCACGTACACGAGATTTGCGGGTACTTGTACACGTTTGAGTTGTACAGTTTGATGATTCTCAAAAAGGAAAAACAAAATATTTTTTTTTCTCCAATGAAAAATTGTCAGTTCTACAATCGAAGATAACTTATTTATACTTAATATCGCTCGTAACCAGTGATGCAAGAAAATCTTTTTACGCTCATTAAGAGAAAAAATTGGCTCTCTCATCTCTCGCGCACGAAGGATCGGTGAAAAGAAACTCAAATGAACCATCATTATTCGTCGGATTATTCGTCGGAACACCAATTTAACTACTACACTTGCAGGTGTAATGACACAGATCGAAAAAGGACCTGTCACTTCTCGTACCCACTGAGAAACGCAACGACCCAATGAGTCCGATGGTTGAGTAAAATCGGTCTTACAAATGCCGATAGGGGCGTTAAATTTCTCAGCGGGTAGATGAACAATGTTTGTAAACAAAAGGAAATAAATGCTGCTAACAGTGAGATTCACAATAAATCTTCAACTGATTAATTTTCTTTGGACAATTTGGGAGCGCTTTTCTTTTGCGTATTTTGCCTCCTCTCCCTTTCGGGCAATGACTGTCAATGATCATTCTAAATTCAGGGTCCAGAAATAGTAAATTAAAAAGAAAAAAAATCACTATATGAAAAAGCTTTTACAAACAACACAAAGAAAACCATTTTTTTGATTGATAGATTCTGAATCAAGATTTGAATGTTTTTTTTCTAAAATAAACATGGCCCTAAATGGATGATCGGGAATTATGCTGCCTTAACCGGCTAGAAATTATGAATAGACTTTTACTAAAAATACTATTGGTTCCACAAAACTAAAAAAAAAAAATCACGTTTTCCAACCATTTTTGTAAAATATAAAAAAAGCTATTATCTGAACAATTGGGTATTTTTCACTGAAAACAAAAAAATGTAATGCTATGAAAAGCTGTGCAAAATTTCGCGTCGTTTGATACCCGTAATGGGCATTATGAAATTTTAAGTAAACATTCTTTTAAAAATTGTTTGAAATCACCTCCTTTTCTTTTACACAGAACTGTCTGGCTGTTAAAATCACTCTTAACATCAATATTAGTAGTTTTAGTAAATTTTTAATGTCACAAATGTCTTGTCTCATTAAAAAAAACAACAATTCTGCCACTCATGAGTGATTGAGTAAACGAGAAGCAGCGATGAAATTCTCACCGACGAAAGTGAGGCGTGGTGAAAGATAAAATCTCTCCCCAAAACTCATTATTGAGCAAACGATTTTTTTACGAGTCTTTTCAGTATTTGCCTTTTGCTATTAATTTATCGTTTTTTGCGTAAAAGAGGGAAGGGCATGGTTATAAAAATAGCAAACTCTTATTTCTCAGCGATTTTAATTATCTATTCTGAAAACTCATGCTCTAAATATCCGTCCCGATATTCTCAGCACCAAGAATGGCCGGTCTTCTATCTCGTGTTTACACTCTCGTGTTTGACAATCTCTTTTCTCTCTCATTCGCGCAATCACAATCCTTCCTCGTCAACGGTGTTGAACCTCAAAAGCAAATTTACTAGCGCGTTTTGATTCAGATTCTCCTCTCTCTAAAATTCATTGCGGTTTTCTGTGAGAGAAAATTCTTAGTAGTGAGAACGCGTGGACGATGAAAAGAAGATGAAGCTATAGTGATCGTCTGAAATGTTGATACAGGAATCATAAAATGATAGTTTTTTCCAACACTTATTTGCAAAACTGGCGAGACTGAGGCTCTATTGAATTTTTCGGAGTGAGAATTATTAATGTGTGTCAAGGCTTGCTCGATTTAACAAATTCTTGACAAAATCTTTAGCTTAGTTAAGGGTGAAGCATTGCACTCAAATTGTCTTTCTGAGAGAGCAACCATTCGTTTTTTTGCTGCGGCAATTGTAAAGAAAACGAGAGTAGAGAGTAAAGAAAGAGCACTTTCTCGCAATAAGTGGTGAATAAGCGAGTAGTGATAAAAGAGACTTGATAATATTATTATTAGTTTTGCATACATCTCTTTTGAGCTTGAGTAATTCGACTGATGAAAGGTTGAGTTGGAATATATTAATTGTTTGGAAGTCATCAAATTTTGTGTGATAAAAAGAAATACGAAATTTTCATCTGAGAGATCTATAATTCTCACATTTGAGACTGAGTATTAACGATAAATATCAGTTTGATAATGCAATGTGATTTACTCTCTGCATTCACGCCCTGCTTCATTACAGTTCTTGATGATGATGTCTTTCTCTAAAAGTTTCAAACAAACCATTTTAATAACAAACTAGCTTTATTCACTTAAGTATAATAGAACAAACAGCCGCCACCAATACTAACAGTGTGCTTCCAATGGAAACCGGAACCGCCGCATTAGGATCTTGATCCTGAACGAACTTCCGCCCCCAAATGGCAAACGAGTACAGATCCGAGCGTGGCTTCACCAGTTTGTGGGTAATCTCAACGAATGGTTTGCTGAAAAAAGGTTGATTATGATTACTCGAGTCTTCAATCTTAAAATTTTCCTTCAACCTACCCATCCTTCGTGATGTTCTCCTCACTGTAGTCGATTTCATCGACCTCCAGCGGAAGAATGCTCGTGTCCACACTGTTCGGCAGCAGGAACACCTCCTCCCCACCGGGGAACGTCCCCGTCAGCTCGATCGAGTTGAACACAAACATCGGCACCGTGTTGGCACCGTGCTCAAACCGCGTCGCGCACGTGTCCAGCGTGGTCCCGGTGCAGGCAAAGATCGCACAAGCCGTAATGAATCCGTCGGCGAACCCGTCGAACGTCCGCTTACCGTCCAGGATGGCCATCTTGTAGCGGTAGAAGGGTTGCGTTGTGACTGGGCCAGCGAGATCGTAGTCGATGGTGAAGTTGCAACAGAGACGGTTCTGGCAGAGCGAAGCGGCGTAGGTGTCCGTCTTCTGGAGGGGAAGATCCATGGTACGGTAGCCGTCGATTTGGTCTCGCTTCAGCTTGAGGTTGTCCATCTGGGCTGCGGTGTACTTGATCGTTGGTTGCTTCTTGATTTCCGCTTGGGGTCGGTCGATCTTGGGAACGGAAGCCACGTACAGTTTGCTGAAAGAACGGAGTTGATCATGATTGGTGGGAGAAAAAGGAGGACCATACTCACGTTTCAGCGAGGTGATTCATCACGGATACAATGCGACCTCGCTTGCCGGCGTACACTCCGGTTCCGGTGCTTCCAACTTCCGGATTACTCGCTCCAGCCGCCAGTAGATTCACATTGTTCTTGTACGCCCAGGCCTGCTGGATTTGAACACCAGTCAGGAACGGTAGCTCCGAGAACCACATCGTAGGGAAGATAATGTCAGTTATTCCGCTACGAACCAGTTTCAGCGCCGGCTCATCGAACATGAGATCGAAACAGATGAACGTCCCGAAGGTAACACCGAAATCTGTTTCAAACGTGACATGCCCAGCCGAAACTGTAGTGTTGATGCCGGCTTCTCCAAACAGGTTGAACTTCCGATACCGTGCTATGACGATTCCACGGTGATCAAAGACCACATTCGTATTGAAGTGGTTCAAACCATCACTCGCACAAGGTCGTTCATCGCCGTTCTCCGGACAGCTTGCCTTCTCGACCACATTCACCACCAAATACAGCTGCTTCGTACCGGCCAAACAGGACAAATCGCGTAAGATCGGCTCGTACCGCAGGTTGTTGCACGGAGCTACCTTCTCCGCTGGATCTGGAACAAACGAAGCCGTTTCGATAGCATTCGCTGTAGACTCCGGGAACACCAAAATATCCAGCGGATCCGCATCGGGTGAGTTGATGATCTCCTTGTACTTGGCCAGCGTCCGAGCAACGTACGTCCCCGGACTGTCGGTCGTCGTCCATTTGTCCTTGGAGCTGAACTCTACCACCCCAGCCCAGTAGTGATCATCTTCTGGCGAAGATAGCTGCAATAAACCCCGCTGCAGTAAATCCAGCCAGATTCAGCTGTTCAAACAAAGCCCTACCTGATGAGTGCTGTAAACAGTGCAGAAAATGCAAAGTAACGCCAAGACGATCCTCATTTTGTACTTGCACACAGAGATTCACCCGTCCACACCCGAGGCTACTTTCACACTGCAGCAGCGTACCACCACAGGCCGAATATACGACGAGTACTGATAGCGTTGTCGTCTTTTGCTTTTCGAATAAAGGATCGACGACACTGCTTTGGGCCGTTTATTACCATATCTGCGGCGTATGACTGTGGCGTCGATAAGAGCCTCGATAAATTACGCCACGAAATTGATTACAAGCGTGCTTGTTGGACCGGTTGGACGGGGAGATCCCATTTTGGTACTGTCATTACTCATAGGGATTGATATTGATACAGGTACATTGTGTGGGAGTCATTATCTGGAGCTGTGGCTGCAGGAAGCGACCGTCTTGTATTAATTATCAGCTGTGATTGTTTCACGTGTGAATTAGCTGCTAATCAATCTTCCGGTACCGTTTAGGTTGTTGCTGAGCGCGTGGAGGTGAATGAACAAAATATGTTTGTTTTTCTGTTTTTGTTCAAATATAACTGTCTTCTTTCAACCAGGATTGTAAAATTGTCAAACTCTCAATTCTTAGCGACTATAATTATCATGCCCGAAAACTCATGTCTCAAAAATCGCTGCCGCTTTTTCATCTTGATGCTTTCAGCGCCGAATATATTGAACAATAATTTATTTGTATATTTAAACACTCGCGATTGAGTATTTCATTTTTTCTCTCATTTCTACAATCACAGTCATCCCCTCTCAATTGTGTTCAACCAGGTTCAACCACAAAAGCCGCCACAAAACTAATTTAGCCAGCGCAGTATAACGGGACGTAAAGCGTGGTCTGAGAGAACGAAAAACTCAGTAGTGAGAGCGCGTGGAAGAGGAAATGAGAAGGAGTGAGAGAAAGAGAACGCCGCAAGCTATAGTAACGATCGCTGTCTGATGTTTTGGTGCGGAAATTATCAAATGATAGTGTTACGATACCGAGTAATGCGAGGTGTTTACCGTAACAAGTAACTTTTATTAGATCAAGTATAATTATAAGTAATTACAGACTGATCGCACTTCTTCAGCCGGCGCGGGTGCAAGAGAGAATGGAAGACTCTGCACGGCTGATAGATGTTGATGCTGTCACGAAGACAGTTCGCAGTCGGGTGCGAATAGGGTCGCATCCCAACAGATAGTATTTTTCTTTCACTCAATGGCAACACTGAGTGGTTCTCTACTTTTATTTGTATTTTTTATTTGGATGAAACTTTGTCAATGCATTGTCAAAAGAAGTCATTTTGAATCTCAAGTTTTTCTATACAAGTCTCCATACAATTTTGGGGTATGAATATATAAAATAGGTATGTAAATTTATGAAATTCTCTTTCTTGAGATGGGATGTTCGGATCGATTTGGTGTTCTTCGAAAATACTCAGATTTTCAAAATATGATATGGGTATCAAACGAAGCGAAATTTTGTCTGCATTTTCATTTTATTAGAGTTTTTCTTTTGATGAAAAACTAAAATTTTCACAAAATTCCGTTTTTTCGAAAATACTCCAATTTTTATTATTCGCAATATGGGTATCAAAACGAAGCAAAATTGTGTATGCATTTTCACTTTATAAGTGTTATTTTTTTGATAAAAAAGAAATAACATTTTCACAAAATACCGAAAATACTAAAGTTTCATATTTCGCAACATGGGTATCAAACGAAGCGAAATTTTGTATGCTTTTTCACTTTCTTAGATTTTTTTTGAAACACAAAAAAAATTACCGTAATTTTTGGAAAATACTCAATTTTCAAAATATGCGATATGGTTATCACACGAAGTGAAATTTTGCATGCTTCATACATACATTCAAATTTTGTATGTTTCATATAATTTTTTGCTGCGTTTGATACCCGTATTGAAAAGTATGGAAATTTGAGAATTTTCATGCATTCAAAATTTCGCTTCGTATGATACCAGTGTTGCAAATTGTTAAAATTTGAGTATCTTGAAAAAATACGGTACTTTGTGAAAATTTTCGTTCTTTAAAAAAATAATAAAGTGAAAATGCATAAAAAAATTTGCTTCGTTTGATACCCTTATTGCAAATTTGGAAAAATTGAGTATTTTCGAAAAAAAAAAACATATTTTGTGAAACTTTTAGTGTTTCCGAAAACTCTAATAATGTGAATATGCATAACAAATTTCGCTTAGTTTTATAGCCATGTTGCAAATTATGAAAATTAGAGTATTGTCGAAGAAATACAGCATTTTGTGAAAATTTTAGTTCTTTAAAAAAAAAATCTCTTATGTTGTAAAAATCCCATATTGCAAATTTGTAAAAATTGAGTTTTTTTTTTAAAAATGCGATATTTTGTGAAAATTTAAGTATTTTCATAAAAAACTCTAATAATGTGAAAATGCATAACAAATTTGAACCCATGTTGCAAATTATGAAAATATTTTGTGTTGTTGCAAATTATGAAAGTATTTTGTGAAAATTTTAGTTTTTTGTAAAAATAACTCTAATGAAGTGAAAATGTATAAAAAAAAATCGCTTCGATTGATACCTTTATTGCAAATTTGGAAAAATTGAGTATTTTCGAAAAAATACGATATTTTGTGAAAATTTGGATGTAGCATTGCATAGCATAGCATTGGTGTCTACCCGTAGCTGCTACTTCGTTATTGACCAGGACCCCCAAAAAATGCTCCGTGGACCACAGATGAAAAGTAGGAACCAATTCATCACCCCTTCGCAATTTTCAAAGGTCAATATTTTGTGAAAATTTGGATGTTTCCAAAAACTCTAATAATGTGAAAATGCATAACAAATTTCGCTTCGTTTAGTTCTCATGTTGCAAATTTGTAAAAAATGAGTTTTTTTTTCAAAAAAATACGATATTTTGTGAAAGTTTTAGTATTTTCATGAAAACTCTAATAATGTGAAAATGCATAACAAATTTGAACCCATGTTGCAAATTATGAAAATATTTTGTGTTGTTGCAAATTATGAAAGTATTTTGTGAAAATTTTAGTTTTTTGTAAAAATAACTCTAATGAAGTGAAAATGTATAAAAAAAAATCGCTTCGATTGATACCTTTATTGCAAATTTGGAAAAATTGAGTATTTTCGAAAAAATACGATATTTTGTGAAAATTTGGATGTAGCATTGCATAGCATAGCATTGGTGTCTACCCGTAGCTGCTACTTCGTTATTGACCAGGACCCCCAAAAAATGCTCCGTGGACCACAGATGAAAAGTAGGAACCAATTCATCACCCCTTCGCAATTTTCAAAGGTCAATATTTTGTGAAAATTTGGATGTTTCCAAAAACTCTAATAATGTGAAAATGCATAACAAATTTCGCTTCGTTTAGTTCTCATGTTGCAAATTTGTAAAAAATGAGTTTTTTTTTTCAAAAAAATACGATATTTTGTGAAAGTTTTAGTATTTTCATGAAAACTCTAATAATGTGAAAATGCATAACAAATTTGAACCCATGTTGCAAATTATGAAAATATGAGTATTTTCGAAAAAATACGGTATTTATTTTGTGAAAATTTTAATTCTTTGTAAAAAAATCTCTAATGAAGTGGAAATGCATAAAAAAAATCTCTTCGTTTGATACCCATATTGCAAATTTAAAAAAATGAGTGTTTCCGAAATTTTGTGAAATTTTTTATATTTTCAAAAAACTTCAATAATGTTTAAATGCATAACAAATTTCGCTTCGTTTGATACCCATATTGCAAATTTATAAAATTTTAGTATTCTCGAAAAAAAAAACGATATTTTGTGAAATAGATAGAACTGTCATTATCGAGCCTCAATAATTTTATCGTTAATAACCTTGATACTGAATCAAAAAAATAATTTTAGTTGCAGTATAGTTTTGAGTGCACGGTTTTAAAGTTTTAGACATTTTAAAGTTGTTATTAAAAAAAATGTTATGGCAAATGTTAAATATTGATAAATATTTTATAAAAATCATCATTGCAAATCATATTTTTGGTTCAGACAATTTTATACAATTTTATGTTATAACTTTGATAATTCGAAAGCTCGTTGCTGAAATACAGCAATGACTACCTACTCTGTACCTTCTCAAGGGAACAGACTCCTACAACTGGAATGACTTAATGACTCAAGCTCTTTATTCTATTCCTTAATCAAAATCAAAATTTTGATAATAAACGTAAAAACGTAATTCTTGAATGGTAATTTTGCGTTATTGATCAAATCCTTCGATCTTCTCAATTTCGGCATCACTAACTCTGGAAATTCGTTCTCTAATTGACCACTCAAGAAAATCATAAACCGCATCCAATAAATTTGAGAAGAGCCTCCTTCGGCCCTAACGCAACAGCAATTTATACGCGCTAATAAGAATCAACGAATATGTTGCAATGTTCGAATGCAAAATTTTGGATCCTACGCTGCCCCAAAAGCCGCACTAAAGGTTAATGATTCGTGTTCTCCCCCTCACTACCATGGGGTGCTCCGAGGGGTCCACAAATTCCTAGTTCATTAGCACTATACAACCCAACGATCGTCGGTGATCGATCCGCAGAATTTGGCAACCAAACGACGCACTGCTAATGGACTCCCTTTTGGGCAGCATTTTTGGACATTTCATTTTCTCACTCTTTCTCCCTTGAGGGCTTCTTCGGTCGGGGTCAGATCGTTCTGTAGAGGACCCCCCACCCCACCAGGTCCTACAATGTAAGATCTACAGTGAGGGGCGATAGAGGTGGGATAATCTTGAAAGGGTTGTTTTGGTGAAAACGCCCAAAGGTATGCAATGTTTTGATAAATCTTTTCCGATTTTTTCATTAGAGCTCGTCGAGCTCGTCACTACAAACTTGCCCCCTACTGTACCTCAAAAATTTACCCAGCATTGCTCAGTTTTAGTAGCTCGGGCTAATGACCTTCTTAATTGCACGAAGTGAGTCGTCTAAAGCTGCCCAGTAGAGCCGAGAAGCAGTACCAGATCACTTTGACATTGCATATAGGTTTGGTTTCTTGGAGAACCTCCGAGTGTAGGGAGGGACCCGTACAGTCTTGACCAACTTCAAAGACCATGACGACACATGGATCCCCAATAATTGCTCCCTTTTGAGTTGCGTTCGCGCCGACCCCCTCAGTAGTGTGGTGTGTGGCAATTTCGCCGTCAAAGAACTGCTGTGTGCTGTGTGACAGACCTCCACCACCGAATTTGCATACCAACGGAGGTTAGTTGGGCGGCGACATATCGCAACCTTCTTGGACGTTGCGGTCCCCAGTTCAAGAAGTCAGTGAAAGACCGCGTAAATTGTGGTATATTGTTGCGCCGATCGATTTCTAACCGCGGTCATAATTGGGCTAGTCGTGCATGGCGGGTGGTCGACAGAACTTCGACGCGGGGTCATAAGGTACCACCGCGAGTTGTGCTAAATGGGTTGGGAGTTTTTCGGGCGGACCGATATCGATTGGTCGTGCCCTTGGGGACGTTTCGTGAATGTGACCAATTGGTCATTAGACAAATGGTTTCGGCGAAACTCGTGACGGGAAGGACATTTACAGAATGATAACTTATCCGGCCTCACTTGGATTTTCATCAAGTAGATAATCAAATAATCTCAGCAATCTTGATCTTGAATTATGAAATTTAGGATTGTGTTCAAAATTCTGTTTTTTTTTCAATTTAAGATTTTTTTCAATATCTGATTTTAAAAAAAGAAATGCATTTGGATGTTTTTGTTTTAATTTTAGAAATTTTATTTTTTTTTCAATTCTTTTTGATTTTAGATTTTCAAAAATTTTGAAGTGTAATTCCAGTATCTTGATTTTGCGTATCTATTTTTTTAATTATTAAATTTGAAATTATCTGAAGCTTAAAATTGTTTTTTTTTTAATTGGGAAATTATTAATTTTTATTTTTTCAACACATTGCATATCAAAGTTTTTTTTTAAATATTAAAATTTTCACAAAATACCATATTTTTTTAAATACTCAAATTTTGAAATTTTGCAATATGGGTATCAAGGAAGCGAAATTTTGCTAGCATTTTCACTGTATTACGGTTTTTTTAACATTAAAAATTTCACAAAAAACAGTCCAGACTCGATTATCAGAAGGCCTTAGCAAAATTTCACTTCGGTTTTTTGCCTTGATTTTTTTTATTATTCAGCTTAAGTATAACCCCTAAATTAGTCTTAAGTAATTTGGCGGTGATGAAATATTGCATTTTCTTGTATTTAATTTGCAATCAACCATTCAAATTTGCCTAAAATAGGGTCGCAGAACTCAAATTTCTTAAAAGTAAGAATATAAAGAATATTTTTTGTTCGTGATTCGATTATCCGAAGTCCCATACAAACCTCAGATAATCGAAACTTCTGATAATCGAGGCTTCGGATAATCAAGTCTGGACTCTACCGTCTTTTCGTAAATACTCAAATTTTCACAAAATACCGTATTTTCCGGAAATACTCAAATTTTCAAAATTTGCAATATTGCTATTAAAAGACCTGAAGTTTTTTATGTATTTTCACTTTATAAAAGATTTTTTTTTGTAAAAAACTTAAATTTTCACAAAATATGGCTATCAAAAGAAGCGAAATTTTGTTAGCATTTTTACTGTAGCAGAGTTTTTTTTTGAAAATATTTTTTTTTCAATTTGCAATATGAATATCAAACGACGCAAAATTTTGTATGTTTTTTTAACTTAATTAGTTTTTTTTGTTGAAAAACTCAAATTTATTTTTTTTTACTGAAAATACTCTATTTTTTTAAATCTGCAATATGGGTATCAAACTAAGCGAAAGTTCTTTTGAATTTTTATGTTAACAGACTTTTTTAATATTTTAATTTCTACAAAATACATTTTTGTACTAACATAGGCCGTTGCAAATACTTTTCAAAGTTTATGGTCACCTCCCCCCTCCCCCCTGTTGGTATGGCGATTGTCCACGATCCAAAAAAGTTTTTTTTGTATGGACAATTGTCCACGAGGGGAGAGGGGGGGGGGGTTAGATTTCCAAAAAAAAAGTGTCCACGTGATTATGGATGGTCCCTTCGATTCTGATATCTAAAAGTGGTTCTAATCCTTTCAACTTCGGTTTAAACAATGTAGGAAATTATATCAAAACTTTTTTTTTATCACTTGCAAAACTTTATATAGCCATTAAAGAAATATACTGAGAATACCAAGAGTTGCGTCTTTCAATTACATAAATTTTGATACCCAAACATCTATAGGTCATCGCTGAAATTTTGAAGTTATCGCAGTTTTAGTGAAAAAAGTTGATCTATTGCCGATTTCGTCATTTTCCCGTTTTTGCGCGTGGCGCGTCGAAAAACTCAGTTTATATTCTAGAAAAATCATATCTCCAAAACGTACGGTTCGACATCGCCAATTTTTTGATATAATATGTGAAATTTTCCGAGGAATCCGATAAAAATATTTTCAGACACAGGATCTTTGGCCCAGACACGTTCAAATCACCATTTTAAGTTTTCATGCGACTTTTTCAAATGGTAAGCTAGATTTTTGAAACTTCTTACTATTTTTCCCAAATAGCCAAACTCATCACCTTTCTTTTACGTCTAAGACAGCTAAAATCGGATGAAATGTCGCGGAGATATGATTTTTTTTTGAAAAAAAGAGGTTTTTGCGAAAAATGACGAAAATTGCCATTTTTCAGACCACCCTAACACGGCTTAGGTCACCCTAATAGCCAAACAAAAAATACAGGTCTAATTATTTTGGCCAAGGAACACCCAGAAAAATGTTGAGCCCGATCAGAGAACTTTTTTTCGGTTTAGGCTCTTTTCAAATGGAATTGCTGTATATTTTTTAAAATCAAGACTAACATTTTAAAAGGGCTAAACATGTAATATTAGGGCCATTTAAAATGCTAGTCTTGATTTAAAAAATTTCAAAATATTTTTTTCGAAAAGATCGGAAAATTTTACGAATGTTTCTGTATTAACATTGAAAATCGGACCATTAGTTGCTGAGATATCGTCATTAGAAAATGGTGGGTTGTTTTGGTGAGATTTAGAAAACTTCAATTTTCGTGTTTATTTTTCATAAAATGGCTCTATCTAAGCAACCCGAGGTCCAATCTTCAACGTCTCTTAGACAATTTTATAGAAAATTTTCTGATCTTTGAAAAAAATATTTTTAGAAATGGTCACTCATGGTCACTATTTTTAAAAATCGAAAAACTGCAAATATTTCGCTAAAATCAAACTTTCGGTGGCTATATCTTGAAAACGGAGCACTTTATCAAAAAATCTGTGAAGTACTTTTCGATTTCAAGTTCAATTTTGCATTAAAGAATAATGTCAAATTTGTTTTTGCATGATACCTCGATTTTTTCCAAATATTACTATTTTTTCTAAAATTCATAACTCGGCGGCAGATTTTTTGACCATGTTTCTCTATGGCTCAAAAGTTGCGGATTTTTGTACCCTAAAACATATCAAAAATCTCGAAAATCAAAATTACGTATTTTGAGAAATTGAGTTTTGGTGAAAAAAAAGTTGATTAAAAAATCTGCAATATTTTTCCGTGTACCTATTTTTTTCTCAAAAGTCCTCAACAATACCTACAACTGATACCTTGATCAGAAAATTCACTCAAAAGTTACAGTTGTTTGAATATTTACATACAATTTTTGTATGGACAGCAGCCAAATTGTATGGAGACTTGTATGGGTGAACCAATGACGCAAAATAGCTTATTTGGTCATAGCCTGCTCATAGGGAAGGCCCCCACAATGTTTGAGCCAAATCAAAAATACAAATAAAATCCATTTCCGATTTTGGTAGAGAATTGCTCAAGGATGGTTATTTGGTAGTCCAATACTGTTACTATTCCGACAATTTATTTTAATCAAATATTATTCCTACTTGCTACGGTTTTGTAATATTTCGACATTTTGTCCAAATTATTTTTTTTAGAATTTTTCACAGATTTTTTTAAAAGCAAGTTTCTAACTTTTTCCCGATTTCCAAACGCGAATGACCACCATGTTCAAACAATATTTCCTTGGAACATTTGGCAACATTTTGCGTTATCTGAAATATTGCTTTTCGAACAACAGCTAATCTGTAAGCGGCTGATTACAAACCTCCCGAAAACGTTATCAATTTTCATCGATTGCCAATATGCCACAGTATTTAGTCAGCATTCACACCGAGTGGGACTTTGTCTAGATTCAAAATGAAGACTTTAATTGCGTTATTTTGTGTAATCTTATTTGTAGAAAGTAGCTTTCAAGTAATACTGCGAGATTTATAATAATTACGATATTTAAGATTACAATTTCTTGTAGAAATCTACGCCCGAAGATGATTACTACATGGCTGGTGTGGTAGAATTCAGCTCCAAGGACAAACAAACTGCGACAGATTCTCCTGCGGCGTACACTTCGAGAACACTAACAAAATACATGGAACTCATCAACTCTACGACAACTCTGGACATCTTGGTATTCCCGGAATACACTTTAAATGACATCGAAACGGCTACCTTCGTTCCCAATCCATTCGATGAAATCGCTCCCTGTAACCATCTGCTGTACGATCCTATCGTGCGGGATTTGTCCTGTCTGGCCACGATCCGTAAGCTGTACCTGGTGGTGAACCTCGTCGAGAAGGCCCACTGTCCGGAGGGTTACGATTGGCGGGCTTGCGCCGACAATGGGTTGTACCACTTCAACACCAACGTGGTCTTCGATCGTCAGGGGGTCGTAATTGCTCGGTATCGGAAGTACACGCTGTTTGACGAGCCGGGCATCAACACCACGATCTTCTCCAGTCGGGCCACGTTTGAGACTGACTTTGGAGTCGAATTTGGGACGATTACCTCTTTTGATGTCTTGTTTGACGAACCGGCAATGGAGTTGATTAGCAGCGGAGTTACGGACATAATCCTTCCGGCGATGTGGATTTCAGGGCTGCCTTTTCTCACTGGAGTCCAGGTTCAGCAGGCCTGGGCGTACCGGAACAACGTGAATCTGCTGGCGGCTGGAGCGAGTTATCCAGAGGTCGGAAGCACCGGCACTGGAATGTACGCTGGCAAGCGAGGTCGGATCGTTTCCGTAATGAATCATAACGCTGAAACGTGAGTGTAAGACCATATTGTTCTTCTAGGTATTATCGAATCTCTTCTTTCAGCAAGCTGTACGTGGCCTCTGTTCCCAAGATTGGCAGACCTCAAGCGGAAGTTAAGAAGCAACCTGTCATCAAGTACAGTCCGGCTCAGATGAGTAATCTGAAGATGTTACGAGACCCCATTGATGGTTATACTACATTCGAACTTCCACTGACAAAGGATGAAAAGTTTGAGGCATCCCTCTGTCACGAACGAGTGTGCTGCAAGTTCACCATCGATTACGAGTTATCTGCACCGATTACAACCCAGGTGATGCCCACCAAATAGTATCTGTTGATAAGCTGCCTCATGTTGATAACACCTCCCCGTCGATTCCAGCAATTCTACCGCTACCGACTAGCGGCCTTTGACGGGGCCCGTTCGTTCCAGGGATTCGCCGAGTCCAGGGTTACGGTTTGTGCCGTTCTAGCGTGTACCGGAACCACGCTGGCGTCGTGCGGAACGCGGTTCGAAAGTGGCGCCAACACGGTCCCGATGGTGGTGTTCAACTCGATCGAGCTTAAGGAGACCGTCGATTTGGAGGGTAGCTTCCTCGGTGAAGAGAAGTACATGGTGCTGCCAACCAGTTTGGACACGAGCATTCTTCCGCTGGAGGTGGATGAGTTTGAGTACAGTGAGCGGGACGTCACAACAGATGGGTAGGTTATGGGAAGTTTTAGTCTGATGTTTAGTAGCTAAATTTTGGCATATTTCAGCAAATTGATCATAGAGACCACCCACAAACTGGTGAAGCCACGATCGGACCTGTACTCGTTCGCCATTTGGGGTCGTGAAGTTGTTCAAGAATTCAGTTCTGGAGCATTTGCTTCGATTGGCAGTACTTGCCTGATGTTTGCGGCAGCTCTTTTCGCAATAGTCCTGAATAATTTTAATTAAATTATACACGAGTAAAGTTGATCGAGCGTAGCTTAATTTCTTCGAACCGAATTAGTAGGTTAACCTTGCGAAAGATCGCGACAAAAGAAGAATGTTAAAAAAACTGCAGTTCGTCACAATTGTTCTCTGTTGACGCATTCACCATTTTTTCAAGATGTTTGAATATTTGCCATTAATTTTAAATCACTTTTTATGAATAAAATAAAACAATTTTCAACATTTTCAAGCAGATTATGACGTCAACCCACTCTGATGCTGTGTGCAACATCACACAACAATGTCCATAAATCACATCACACGGTGCAGAACGTGGCCGCTTAACTGCTGCTGCTCATATTTATTAAATGGAGGATTGTTTTTCACTTCGCAAACATGGTCGCCGGTGGCGGACTCAGGTGATATAATTTGGAGCGATTAATTCAATTATGGAGAGCTCACACCTCGGCGCAGTCAATTCTGCTTCTTCTGACTTCATCAAGTTGGTGGTGGTCAAGAAGCTGCTTTTGAGCTGTTGAATGTGCCCGGGGGCGATGCACATGGACGGTGGAGTTCAGACTGCGAAAAATTCCGCAAAACTAGGCTAGCGTATATTAGCATCGTTTAGTGAGGTGGGCCTTTTTCGGTGCAAATTGTTGAGTTGAGGAGTGTTGCAGTGATTAATAATGCTGGACGCGCGGGTAAGATTTAGTGGGTACAAATTGTTTTTCGGCGGGGTTTTAACTTACAAAATTGAGCTACGATTCGTTTATGATTAAGAGATCGTGATTTTATTTAGAGAAAAAAGACAGATTTTAGAAAGAACTGAAACATAATCCTGACTTTGAGCAATTCTGTACCAAAACCGGAAATTTATTTTTTATTTGGCTCAAACTCAAACCAAAGAAGCCATTTTGTGTCATTGGTGCACCCATATAAGTCTTCATGCAATTTAGGTAGCTGTCCACCTGAAAAAAAAAAAAAAAAAAAAAATAGTGGCCATGAGTGACTCCAGAGTTATAATTAAAATGAGTACAGTAGTCGGGCATGTGCGTATGTCAAACGCGTTCTGACCTGAAATCCCTTTGGCCAGTTGCCGCCCTTACAGCAATTTTCAGAATGTGTCCAGACAGCACGACAAGATTGATACTTCTTTCATATGAGAAGTGACAACAATACACTAAGTTTTTTTGGGTTGTAATTGAATATCTCAGAATTGAAATCGAATTTCGGGGATCTAAGAATGTCAAAAGGTGAGGCATTGTGAGCTGCACAAAATGGCGTTCTTAACTCAATTTGGCCCAAAATGCACGTGCGATAAGATATCACGATAGCGACGAATTGGTCATAATATGGGATAGGGTGACCGGATCATCAAACCCCGTTAGGATGATCCGTTTTGGTAAAAAGTTGCACGGATCTTCTGAACATTAATGGGAACGTCTAACTATCATTTCTAGAGTTTTTTTTTCGAAAAGGTCCTTTAAGATATTGTGTTTCATATGTTTATAGGACCTATTGAACGAAAACTCTAGATTTAGAAATTATTAATTCTTTGATTCTATCACAGACAAACAGACGTAAATCATTGAACAAGTTAATGACCATCTAGCAATCATTTCTAGAGCAATCTAGTTGTGAACGCACGCACTACCCAAAATGTTTGATGGTGTGTGCAACTGTCAAGTGCGGTTAATTGAGACATGGTGAATACAACTTTGCCGTGGTGAGTTTTCCGATCATACGAATTTACTGTTAAAATGTTGATTGATGGAATTAAAAAGATATTTACGTCCGTTTGTCTGTAATTCTATTATCTTAAATGAAATTTTGGCAAGCCCTTCCGATAATTGGATCATAACTATTTTTGATCTAGACTAGAAATTTATCTAGATTCTAGATTCATAACTTTAACTCATTTTGATATGAGCCATTCTCACCGAATTCCGAATGTGTATTTTATTTGGCTCGAAACTTGTGTATTCCTCCCCTATGACCAAAGAAGATTTTCGAATATTTACGTACGATTTTTGTGTGGACAGCTGCCAAAATTGTATGGAGACTTGTATGGGTGAACCAATGACACGAAATGGCTTTTTTGTCATTGTGAAGCCCCCAAAAAGCTTGACCCAGACATATTGTACGATCAGTTCCTAGCTGGACTCGGTCGCTGGAAACGACCGGCGACTCAACGACCGACAAAATAGGCGGCGGGCCAGATGCGGGCATAAAAATGTCAAAATCTCTTCCCCCGTCACTTCGTCTCACCATCCAGCTGCAGCTTTGTTGACAAACAAACGGAGCACGCGGCCGTATGATGGCGGCATCGAGCCAGAATTAGGGGTGATCATGTGATTAAAAATGAAAGTTTTTTCAAGAAAAACAATATTTTTCCGACCGAATAAAAAAATTGCGAGCATGTTCAAACAATTATTCCTGATGTCGGAGAAGTGATAAAAAAAGCAAAATTTTAATCCATAATTTTTCTACAAATTGAATTTTTTCACTCCAACTGGGAACCCCTAGGTCTATCCACGACCGTTTCCAATGACCGGGAGAAGATGCCAGAAAATCCAGCTACGAGCTAAATCCACAATAAAAAAAAGAATGCACAAATCGACCGATTTCGTAGAGAATTGCACATACAGGCATGCCTCGGTTTAGCACCGCATATGGGGGATGCAAAACCGAGGCGTGCATAACCGAGGCACTGAGCTTATGTGATTTTGGCTATATGGGAGACATTGGCTAAAATCGTATGAAAAATCATGCAAACATTGAAAAATTATAGTATTTTGGAATCGGGATGATGTCAGCTATCCATTAAAATTATAATTTCATGAAAATTTTCCCAAATACGTATTTTTCCTGTATTTAAAAAAAAAACATTTTTGTCTCTAAAGAAACCAAAAATATATTGTTATTGCAATATGGGTTTCAAATGATCGGGATTTTTTCATACAATTCGAATGTAATAACAACAATTTTTGGAAATACTAAAAATTTTCACAAAACTACGTATTTTCGAAAAAAACTCAAAATTTCAATTTTAAATATGGGTATCAAACGATCGGGATTTTTTCAAACATTTCGAATGTTATAAAAACATTTTTTTCACAAAAATACGTATTATCAGCAAAATACTCAAAATTCAAGTTTTGGGAAAATTTGGAGAGTTTTCAAAAAAATATTACATTCAAAATATATGAAAAACAAATCCCGATAATTTGAAACTGAAATTTTGAGTACTTTTTCGAAAAAACGTAGTTGTGTGAAAATTTGGATTATTTTAATTTTTATAATAACATTCGAAATTCATGAAAATATCCCGATCGTTTGGTACCCATATTGTAAAAATTGAAATTTTGAATATTTTTTCGAAAATACGTAGATTTGTGAAAATGATGAGTATTTCCAAAAAATGTTGTTATTACATTCGAATTGTATGAAACAAACTCGTTCGTTTGATACCCATAATGTAAAAATTGAAATTTTGAGTATTTTTTCGAAAATACGTAGTTTTGTGAAAATTTTTAGTATTTAAAAAAATTGTGTTATTACATTCGAAATTTTTGATAAAATTACGTTCGTTCGATACCCATATTGTTAAAACTGAAATTTTGAGTATTTTTTCGAAAATACGTAGTTTTGTGAAAATTTTGAGTGTTTAAAAAAAAAATTTTACATTCGAAATGTTTGAAAAAATTCCAATCATTTGATAGCCATATTGATATAACAATAATTTTGAGTATTTTTTCGAAAAGCATTGTATTTTCAAAATACAGGAAAAATACGTATTTTTGTGAATATTTTCATGAAATTATAATTATAATGGATAGCTTAGATCATCCCGATTTCAAAACACTATAATTTTATGATGTTTGCATGATTTTTCATACGATTAGAGCCAATGTCTCCCATATAGCCAAAATCCCATAAGCTCTGTGCTTCAGTTAAGCACTGGGCCGTGCTTAACCGAGGCAGCTGCACGAATCATAACCGGGGCAGTGCAAAACCGAGGCGTGCAAAACCGAGGCATGACTGTATTTCTTGATCTCAGTGACTTCTTTTGTAAAATCTGATTCATCGGTCTGATAAAAAAAAATCTACAAGCCTAAAGGCTTCTTAATCTAATTTAGAGATATTAAGATCATTAACTGCTAACCTTGTAAAGAAGACAAGTGTTTACTTTCACTTTCTCAACAAACCTCTCATTCATCATGAGTTTGCAAAATCCAATCAAAACTAAAACTCATGTTGAAGGTCAACACCTATGCTAAGCAAGTCCGATTAAGAAGTGTATCCTAGGTCAGTGAAAATAATATGTATTTTTGGAACTGGCTCGAAAGCAAAACCATGATCTGAGTTGATAAAAGGGATCAACATCAAACCAGTAGCGAATGGTCAATAAATTAGTGTCGTAACCCTATATGGGCTTCCCTTGTCCATTACAACAACAACTTTACCAACTCTTGTCGGTCACGATGACTTTCTGATACGAAAGGTGTAGCTTTTTTCGTGGTTGGGGTTGAGCGATTGACACTGTCACCGTTGAGGGGTGAAATTTAGCCACGTTGACTCCACTTTGTAAAAAAAAAGACCTAACCCGTTAACTACTTTTTATCATTCCAGTTCTTACGCAAATCAAATCTCACCGCACAAGGTGAGTTTGAAAACAATCAATTTTCTGCTGAATCACGTTTGAGGTGAAAAAGGTGTGTGTGTGTGTGTGTGTGTTTGTTGACTTACGCCTATTTCACCAATAATTGCCACTGCGTTTCGGCTGTTTTCGAATGCATGTGGCCTGCCGGCGAGGACCGGTTTCTGGCAAAAAGCCGGGGTCATTCGAGCAGTGTGGCGATTTCCTTTCCATCG
Source organism: Culex pipiens pallens (assembly GCF_016801865.2). Lineage (NCBI taxonomy): Eukaryota > Metazoa > Arthropoda > Insecta > Diptera > Culicidae > Culex > Culex pipiens. The sequence continues at coordinate 200,900,664 of NC_068938.1, forward strand.
ATCTTATAGAAGTTGGCCGTCCGGAGGACAATTGAATTAAGCTGAGCTACTATTTGGCAGCAGCAGCGGGGTGACATTACGATTTATAATGAATGGTTCAACTTATAATTTCATTAAGTTTTTGTTTTGTTTGAGACATGCGGTGTGGGGGATGTGGGTTATTATGCGCACGGATGTCCATTAATGCAGCTGCAAGGCAACGGGAAATCGACGACTATTTGAGGAATGTCAGCTGGTTGGGACTGTTTGTTTTGCAGGTGGGGCAACTTAGGAGTTAATATGAAATCGTTGAAGCCCACTTAAAAAAAAAACACATTTAAAAACAATCATTTTCAAACATTAAAAAATGTTAACAGAACGTTTAAAATTACTGATAAATATTTAAATACATGAATTATTTTTAAATGTCACAAGCTACTCATTTTAAGCCTAATAAGCGGTCGTGTTTGAATGATGCTGGATAATCTGGAGTGTTCCTTGAAATTTACTAAAACCAAGTACACCAGCGAGTAGAGCAACTTATTGTGAACATTTCTGTTTATTTTCACTTTTACTAAAAGTTATTCTATTCCTTTTACAAGCATTTAAAAAAAAATCCCAAATGTATTATAATCAGACGAGAATGCATTGGGCTCCGCCCATTTTTCTATTTTCAGCTTAGTTCTTTTTTTTCCTGCGCTCTTTTGGGTCTTCCTAGTGCTGCCAATTGTGATGAAATTTTATGCAAACACTTAGAAAAGTAACATTTATATAGAAAGTTTTCTGGCATCACTGGCTCACCCCAACAGGCGCTGCTGGTGGTGTTGGTGGCAACCCTTTGTCCTTTATTTGCCTTCGCCTCTCGCTCCGTTTTCTTCAGCCTTCGATTGGAATGGGTCGTCAAAAGTAAAACGTCAAAAGACTTGGCGCGTTTGTTTTTTTATGGCTCTTGCTAATTATTTACATGTTTCAGGATTATTTTTTAAGTGAGTGACTAACTAATGTTCAAAAGAACATGTTGCCAGTGGTTGGAAAAAATTTCATATCTTAAGCGCTTTGAAACCGTTAGCGCAAGTAAAAAGATATTGATGGCGACTTTCGTTAAGCAGTTAAGCTCTCATCCTGCGTGTGGATGTGTGTGCCAACAAAATGGTAAGAAATGGTCTCGCGAAATAAATGTTATGATCAGAAGTGCATTAAATTTGATCTTTTTGGCCTGTAAGTTGCATACATTTGCGTGGTTACTCAAGGCGGTGCTGTTGCTGGAAAGTTTATAGCCTAAATAATATTTTTGAAGCTTTAATCGAGCATCAAACTCCCCATATGACGAAGATAGGTGCTTGATTAGAAAGGGCATATTTCCTTTAAATGTCAAAAATAAATCTCTCAGAGTGCATTTTCTTGCTCAGATCAATCACAATCCAATTCAACCAAATTTAATCATCACGTAACCATCCAATCTTGATCGTAACAATGCCGAAACTGAGACCGACTCACATGCAATTTTCCACCCAAATTTCGCATGAAATGTAAATTCACCAATGGTGATGTTGTCACGCCTTCGCGACCGTATCAACGCAATGGGTGCGAACTTTGGCAACTGTCACCAGCGAGATGGCTTAGGTTAATCGCAACGAGGCTCAATTTTTCACGGCAAACACTATTGCCACCACAGCAGGAAAAGAGCGAAACAGGAGTTTGTAGCTTAAAATCGCAGAGCGAACTTTATTTGCGACTGGAGTGATTGAAGTGTAAACAACGAATGAACCAAAAACATCAGCTGCTGCGCGAAAAACAAACGTCAACTGTCAAAAAGATAAAATACCCGGCACTGAAAAAATGCTGATCTCTTGCTAACAGGGCTGCCAACCAACACTCCTCCACAAGAGCTAAGCATTTCCTTCCTCCTCCTCTAGTGATTCAGCTTGTAAAGCTCTCCTACCTTCTGCGCGATCAACAGTACTTTGTCATTCTTCATAACACAGCATTGATCCCTTTTGAACACAACGTCAAACCCTTTCTTCGTGATAGCACTCACTGACACTACATTAGCAGACAACCCTGGAACAAACAATACGTCACCTAGCTTAACTCCAGTTGGACGATCGTTGCCATCCCGCGAAACTAAAGTCACAACTCCTTTAGCCCTCGACTGCAACACCTGGCCATCCGCAAACTTAACGTTCTTCGCTGACGCTCGATGAACCTGTTCCAGCTGATCCTTACTTCCGGTCATGTGCACAGTAGCTCCCGAATCCAAATACCAATCCTGCGTAGGCTCCTCCTGAATTGCCGCAAAGCACAGGTCTTCGCTGGAACTGCTGGTTGTTCTGACAACTGCTGACAATGCCTTCTGCTTTCGGTCTTTCTTCGATCGTTCGTCCTCAGCTCGTAGTTTCTTAAGTAATTCACAATCTCGCATAAGATGATCGGGGCTGTCACAAGCGTAGCACAATCGGCTCGATCCTGCAGCTCGCCGGTCCTTTGAAGCACTTCGCACAGCCATGGCCTTCTCTGGTTCCGTTTCACCCTTGTTCTTGCGGCGATCGTACTCCTCCATCAGCTTTGTCTTCACAAAATTCATCGAGAGAACCTCCATCCGACCATGAATCGACGACACGGTGCTTTCGTAGGACTCAGGTAAATTCGCCAAAATGAAGCAAGCCTTGAGGTCCTCGTCCATGCGGATGCCAACATTGCCCATTTTCTCGAAAAGCTCCTCCATGTTCAGCAAAAACTCGCGAACGTCACCTCCTTCAGCAAGCTCCATCTTTGACAGCCGCTTGATAAGCGCCACCTTTCCGACTGAAGAATCTTTCACGAAATACTTTCGCAGCATCTCCCATGCTTCCTTCGCCGTTTCAGCGTCCTCGAACTCCCTTTGCAGCGCATCATCAACCAAGTATCCAATGGTCTGCAGCGCCAGATCGTCTTTGGCCGCCCACTCCGGAGATTTCTTCACTTCCGCCTTGGCATCACCAACAACGTAGCTCCACAATCCTTCGCGCGTCAGAAACTGCCTCGCGCGCCGCTTCCAGGTCTCATAATTGTCGTATCGCAACCTCTGGAATCCGAACTTCGCACCTTCCATCTTTAAGTCCTCGCCGAGATCAAACTTTTATCAACTTTCCCACAATTCTTCCTTCAACTACAACTTCCTGTCCGCTGGGCCCATAACCTATTGCCACCACAGCAGGAAAAGAGCGAAACAGGAGTTTGTAGCTTAAAATCGCAGAGCGAACTTTATTTGCGACTGGAGTGATTGAAGTGTAAACAACGAATGAACCAAAAACATCAGATGCTGCGCGAAAAACAAACGTCAACTGTCAAAAAGATAAAATACCCGGCACTGAAAAAATGCTGATCTCTTGCTAACAGGGCTGCCAACCAACAAACACCACCGGTTGCAAAACCACCGGCCAAGGTGTTACACATGGAGGTGTGCACATTCGGAAGGGCTTTTGAACCGCCGTGCCTGCTGAAGAAATTGCGTTCGCTCAGGTTCAACCAGCCATGATGTCGAGGTTTGCGACAACAACCATTTGTCAATTAGGTGAAGTTGCGTGCGGAGGAACCAAACGGAACGGACGGAACCGTCGAGCGACTGTCAGCGCAGAGCGCTGAGGCACCCGCCCTGTTCGAAGTGAGAATTGCAGAGTTAGGCGGGGTGCGTGTTTAACTCGACTGAGTACTTGGTTGTAAGAGCTGTACCGATTGACAGGTGTACCAAGTGTCGTTAAGAAATTGACATAGATAACTTAGAAGTAAACTTTAGTTGTTCAGAGCTTAACAAAAAAAACTAGTTTTCAGAGAGATTAGAACGCGAATCTTGGGCAAACGAAACTGCGCCTTTGCCAACTAAGCTAAACTATCTTTTGACAGTTACTGTCATCCATGACAGTGATCTTGCACCGAATCGTGACGATCCAACTCAACCGAATCGAGCTGCACGTGTCATTCCAGTGCTCCCAAATTGTCAGTTTCAATTACCGGCACAAAGATCGTTTACTTTGCGAGGGTCTTCACCGCTCATTACACTCATTAATCACTCGTGGCGCCGCGATGAAATCTAATTCGTTCAAATTGACGCTACTTGACGTTTTTGACGGCTTGACGGCGAAGGTTTTCCTTCTACAATAGCTGTGTGTTCAACAGTGGATTGACTTTGGAAGAATGTTTTCACGTCCGTCCAATTTTGCTCACCGAGTTCTTGAGTTTTCCGTTTGCTGGCATGACGTCGCGAGGTGTGGCAGACACGCTGGCATCGCGTCAAGATCAAGGTGAAGTCGCCGCGCCGCTGGCTTTTGATTGATTTTGTGGATCAACATTTTCGTGCGCGACCTCCGCTGGTGAGTTATGGTACTGTTTTTATTTTTGTTTTTCGATACAGCCTGATGAGCGTGCATGATCGGATGCGGGCTTCAGCATAGACAAGCGCAGGTAGATCTTGAACTCAATCCATCAACCAACAAGTTAACGGTCAAATTGTAAACTCACCACGGCCAGTTTGAACTCACCACAGTTTTGTATGGTTCAAGTGTTCACAACTAGATGGCTGGATGGATTTTTCGTAAAAATGTTCAATAATTACCGTCTATTTGTCTATGACTCCACTGCGAGCATTTATTTAAGGCGATCTTTTTGCTTTGAAGAACAAACGAGATTTTGACGTCGTTTAGTTGTATAATTATTAAAAATCGATTTCAAATAAATACTTTGTGAAATAGGCTGAAAATCGTCTTCGCCATGATCAACTTTTTTTGCCGTGAAAAAATCGTTTATATTGTAGCTGATTCTCAACATTCAGAGTCACTTTTTGTACGGTACTTTCAACCCTTCAATCCATTATTATATCGATCTTTCGCACTTTTAATTGTCATTACTGGCACTCGATGGTTGGTTGCGCGTCCTCAATCTTTATCGCCCCCCTGCTATATATTTTACAGGGGCTGTCGATTTCGACAGCCAACGTCGTCATCCAAGCTGGGGTCTTAGGTGGACCACTTGTAACTTTTAACCCGTTCACCCGCTTTGCACAAAAACCCGTCATGATTGGTTGAACATACGCAGACGCACACAATCAGGGATTTTTTTTATTGTTACATGAAGATTTGGCAAAGAATTGGCAATCAAAGATTGCAGAAATCAAAAGTTTGAAAATCAGGACATCAAACAAAATTCCATAAAAAATGAAAAAGGGAAATTTGGAAAAGTTAAGAGCTAATTAGGGGTAAACAATTCCAACGTGCAAGACTTTACATTATAATATCTTGAACAAAAAAAAATTCAACATATGAAACTCATCACAAAAAATTAAACATTCCTCAGAATGTAACTACAAACTATCACACAAAAAACTCAACACTCCTCAAACGTTAAACGATGTTGGTTTTGCCCTCAAAACTGTTTAAATCCCTTCATCAGGTGTGCACACAACTTGAGCGACTACAACGCGAATGGACCATTGTCAGATGGAACAAAAAAAAAGTTTGACTTATGGTGGTAATGGCTCCTGAAGAAATCTATCGTCAAATTCCTTGCCGCTTCTGGGCGATCACAATCGGAATACCCCTCGACGCTCAACCAATTTGTCACTGGGGTGTACATTGACTCCGCAATTCTGCATGTGACTAATGGGATTTAGCTGGGGTAATTTACCATCTTTGGTACCAAAATAGCAAAAATGATGACCATCTACAGCAATTTTTGTTACTCCTACCCGAAATATCCACCAACTGCCAAATTACCCCAGCCCTACATGGTTTTATGGTTGATCTTGATGACGGTCGATCGGTCGATCTACCCTGAAACCGCCCCTTCGCCACCCTCTCATCTGACGTTGTGGGAGGTGCTTTGATGGATCGATGTCGAAAGCTTCCACAACCTCTCCTCCTTCTCTTCCTCCCAACCACCCCCCTTGGGTGCGAAAAACTAAGCGTAAATAATTGCGGGTTGCAATTGCAGTCGCACAATGTGATTTGTTTTTTTTTTCTGTTTCTTTCTTCAGTTCTCCACGCTGTCTTTTCGGTTAATCGCTCATAAGTGGGTGATAAAAATCACCGGCTGGAAATGTACATCGCTGTGAACGAATGTTTAAATGTCGTGCAGACACGCAAATGTAAGTTGTAAACTTGTGAACTTTTGTTATGTTATGCTTTTTTACGTTTAAGTTCTGCATTGCATTATTTATTGTAACAGTTATTTTTGTTTCATCACTTGCACTATTCCATCTCAAAATAAATTTGTAATAAATTTGATAGTTTGAATTTGTCTACTCTACAACAATGTAGAATATTGTTAGGGCAAATGCCAATTGCCATTTCCAGTTTTTTTCCTTCTTTCAAAATTTTCTCAAAACATTTGCTATGCAATACAGGACATTCCAACTTAAAAAACGTGGTATCTCAACAATTATTCAATTTATTCTGAGGTTTCCATTGAATTTAATGTAAAAAAAAACTCTCAGTAATCGATTGAAATTGTCCGTTTTCGCATAAGTGCCGGTCCAAATGGTTAAAAATACATTTTAAAACTTCAAACGCAAAATTATTATATCTGGCAACATTGTTCGTAAATTTTGAGTACGCCAAACTTGCTCAAACTTGCTTATCCAAAAGTTAACTTTTTGTTAGGTTTTTTTTAGGAAAAGTTCTGCGAAGGTGGTGTCATATAACTTGGGATTCATTATTTATGTCGGACGCGTGGTCACTTGGGAAGAAATAACCCATATTAAACTACCTAGCTAAAGTAATTTTAAATTCGGGTAGAGAGTAAAATTTACTCGAAAGGGTTTAGATGTTTTGTATCATATCAATCAAAGTTATTTTTGTTTTCAAAATTTCATGGCATTGGTATATTCATCCCTCATATTCGGAACAGTTTACAGATCGGCCTATGTACAAAAAATCATAGAAAATCGATAATTGAACTTATTGATTCGCTTTTACCTTCATGTGAAAGCCTTTCTTGCGATCTTTCAAACGCTGTATCAAACAACTCCAAACTTTAACTTTTATATCTAGTTTTTGAAGAAAAACTTTGACCCTTGAAATCCACAAATTCGGAACACTTTTTTCTTACGGATGTAAACAAACTTTGATTCTCTTCATGAGTACTTACTTTTTTCATAATAATGACTTCACGCACTGAAACCAACGAAGCTCAAGCTTAGTTATGATTTATGAATGGTCTGATAACATTTTTTGTAAAAATATCAGTTAAATTCAGGTGTTCCACAATTGTGGGAGACACAATAACATCCCACAATCATGGAACAGGCAATTTGGAAGCAGTGTTGTGCTCTTGGTTGTGCTGCTCTGAATGAAATAGTCTTGAGATGTAGTTTTTTGGTTTAAAAGTTTTACTTTTTCTAGTGAAATAGCAAGAGAATGTCCAAATAAAGGTCCTAAAAATAGTAGGGCCGACAGAAAAGCTGCATTTGCATGCTATTGAAAAATTATCACAAAAGTGTTCCGAATATGTGGGATGACTGTACCAGATTTTGCATCATCCTAAAATCTAGCGCAAAAGATACCTTTTAAGTCTCTTAAAACATATGAATAAAATCTAAACTTAAAAAATTTTGAATTTCCGAGCTATGTTTAAAACATTTGAATGAAAATAGTATTTTACAATGACTTTGGTCAGAGGCGAGGGACATAAACTTCAAAAAATATTTGCAATGGCCAAATAAAAAGTCAAATAAGAAAATCGGGAATTTGTAATTGGGTACTTGTGTCTATTTTTTCTGCAGTTTATTATCTAAAGCATTGCCGAAGACACCAAATCGATATTCGAATAATTACTTGTCATTTTTATGCCCAGTAGCGTGGTCTCCAGCCATTTTATGGTCACAATCAGGCCTCAAAATAAACTCCAAAAATTTGGGAGCCACCCGGATTTCCGCAAAGCTTTTCAATTTTGAATGGAAATTTGTATGGAAAACCCAACTTTTTTGTTATTTTAAATTGCTACCAATTGAAAAACTGAAAAAATAGCGCTCTAATTCAGAAAATTTTGCTGTTGGTAAAGGCTATAGTGTACTTGAGTTTAAATCACCTCTTAGGCCAGTTTTGAAAAAATAACAAGATAGCATCAGACTTTCTTCGAGAGAGTTTTAGCAAATTTTCTTAACGCTATTGTATTAGTGTTTCAATCGGCAGAAAAATGACAATAATACAACAAAAAAGTTTAGTTTTTCATACACAATTGAAATGCTTTGCGCAAAGCCGGTTCTGCACCAATTGCTCCTAAATTTTAGGGGATTATTTTGTTACGATCAGAAAAAAGCTGTTTTGATTAAAATTGGACAATTTTTGAAAATATTATATACAAACGTCAAGCCACCCAAATGACCAGCCTGCAAAATTGTATGGAGCCTTGTATGGAAAAACTAATTATGCAAAATGGCTTCTTTTGACAAAGCGAATGCATGAACAAAGTTTTATTCGAATAAAAAAATAAAAAGAAAAGTCGATTTGTGAAAACATTACTCTAGTGCTTTAAATAATAGTTTTGTTGAAAATGGTTATTTTCAACCGCGATGACCCTAACAGCCTAGAAGTGTGAAACTTGAATTTATTATGTAGAATTGTCCATTTTTAAAAAAAGGTTATAGAGGGATTCTAACCCCCCTAAAGTGTCCACATGGTTTATGGATCTCCCCTAACGTGATCGCAGCACATAAGAGGTCCTAATAAAAATAGAGTAAACTACGTGCGTATGTATTGCGCGTACGTACACGAAAAAAAAGTGAGGTTAAATTTTGTCAGGAAGCAAAACCAAATGGTGCGCTAGTGTGCGTACGCGAAACGTCATAAAGCTCTATAAGTGATGAGTAAAAAAAACAGTCTACCTACAGACTTTTTGTCAAGATTATACAGACACCACCTTTGAGGAAAATGGCATCCCTCTTAACTGCTTTTTCGGCTTTTTCATGGCGATCAGACCGGACCATTTGTGGTTATGTAAATTCAGACCATTTTTTAAACTGCTTGTAATTTTAAATAGGTAAGTCAGATCTTGAAAATTCTTAATCCACAAGAAAGGTCATTTCAGAACCCTTCTCAAAATATATAATATGGCAGGTTTTCATGCAAATACCACCCTTTTTCGCAAACTGTAAAATTTATGTGCAGCAGTTTTTTAAGCATAACTTTTGATGTGCTTTACTTAATCTTATAAATTTCAATAGGGACTTATGGGACCCCAAGACGAATCGAATGAGGCCAATACGGTCAAAAAAGGCTCAGCCAGTGACGAGATATTCCAGTGACATTGGTTCGGTACACATGTCTACATACAGCCAAACACACAGACATTTGCTCAGAATTTGATTCTGAGTCGATATCTATATATGAAGGTGGATCTAGGAGGTCAAATTAAGAATTTCGTTTTTCGAGTGATTTTATAGCCTTTCCTCAGAAAGGTGAGGAAGGCAGAACACTGTTACCAATTTAAAACATGAATTATTTATTTTCCTAATTTATTAAGAAACTTGTTCAACTAAAAATGCATAAAAATCAGAAGACAATTCTGAATTCTGCGGCCAATAATACGGCGTTAGAATATCGAGATCACTCTAATTTCATTAATTCAAGGTCGCTGAACTTAAATTTGATTTTTTTTGTGATTCGATTATCTTATGCAAGTCTGAAATTGTACATGAAAAGCATAAAATTTGAATTGCTTTTTTTTAAAAAGTCGCATTTTTGTTGATTTTGTTGGCATTGCATTAAAAGTAGGTACTGGTTTACTTTGACAGTTAGTTTTTTTTTATTATTTTAACTATCACTCAATCGTATCATGAACAGTGCGTGAGCAAAAAGTCCCTGCGGTCGTACGCATGATTTCTCCACTCACAAAACGCATCGACCCAAATTGAGCCGGTATTTTGAGCTCGTGTTTGGCTTCAGGCACTAAACGAGGATTTAACAGTTTATATTTTTAATTACAAGATGACAAAAAATCAATCAATGCTCGACCTTGACGATCCACGATGGAGGCGTTCTTCAACGACCCGATTCAACCGTACAAAGTATTCCTCCTTCAACCTGTCGACTTCATCGCCACTGATTCTAACCTGTTGCAGCTTTGCAAAGTAGCTGATCTTTACTCAATTTATGCACGGCCACCTCCTGCACAAATATGGCTCAAATTGCACCGACCCCAGACAAGTGAAGCAATTTGTCCAGCAGCTGCTCCTCCTTTTGGGCTCTTGGGGTCGAAATGACGATCCATGTCGAGATGTGGAGTACACAAGGGCCACCCATTAACCTTGTCCCGTCACTGAAATCGACGGCGTCATTACACGCCTTCAAGCGAGTCTCTTTATTAGAGCATCAGGTCTTATTGGCGCAGTTAAGTAGCATCGAACCTGTGCGCGCCACAATTGCGCCATCCGCGTTCCAATCTTGAAAAAAAAACCTATGAAATTGCGCTGGACAATTCGTTGGTGTTGTGCTGTCTTGTCGTAGAGGAATTTTTATCGTTGACGGGAGGTTTATGCCAAAATAGGTCTGAATAGGTCAAAATGTCATCTGAACTTCGTGAACCCGCAAAAACGTGCCAAAACAAAGTCACGTGATCCGTCAAAATCGCTTTACAATGAAGCTCGCGACGGCGTCTGCATAGAAAGCAATGTCAAGACCATGCGGACGTAATTCGTCGGGGTGTGCCGAAGAGGTCATCAGCGGAATGGAGTACTTAGAAGTGACTTTTTGTTACTCTTTTGGCGCCATCTTACGTGGCTTCTGCGCGAATTGCTGCCAAGTTCAAAGTCGTAAGAATGACGTTTTTTTCTCGCTGGGTTTATGACTAGTTCGTGCTGACTCTGTAATAAACAGGTGCAAGGTGAGTTCTTTCCAATCAAAGGTAATGAAATCATGCTGAATGGCTTCCTTTTCGCTGTCCCCAACCTTATTAATGCTTGCACGGGGTGTGCTGACTTGAGGCTCAAGCCAAACAAACCCTCGAGCATAATCCATTATCCGCATTGTGGTGAGAACGCGGAGTTCTAATCAGCTAGATTTGATAGATTGTTGAGTTTGAGTTGGACATTCCAACTCTGCGTATAGCCAGAGCTTTTCAAGGTCATCGCCGCCGGCGATAGCGGATCTCGTCCGGCTGTTAGAACAAGAATCAACCAGCAGCAGTACCCGGATTAGAAGTCGGTGGGAACAGGTGAGTGGGTGAGCCCACAGTCTGTGACTTAAGCGCGATGGCTTGGGCCAGATAATGGCAGCAGCGGCTAATTTTGGGTGTGTTTTTCAAAGCGCGCACGATCTAGTCTTGAACTTCAATCAGCGGATTGACGAACGGCGCGCAGGGTTTGATGGTCCTCAGTTGTGGTCAACCTGTGACCGTGGCACAGGGTCGGCGCGACCATAAATGGTAATCTGCCGAACGTGATTCACGTTACGACGGCAACGGTCAGGACAGGTGAGGAATTTTACACTCTCCGCGAGAAGGCGTGACCTTGCACCTTAAGTGCACTTGCGCGTGAAAGATTTGTAAGGTTGGTCCTTGCATACAAACTTGCATGCAAAGCTTCAAACGATGCATTTGATCGACATATCAACCCGTGATGCCCCGCCAGTTGATGGGACTTCAGTACGCTGAAGACGACTGCAAACAGAGCACGATTTATGACCTGACTCCACTCGCCACACTTTCCATCGTGCACCGGTCAACCCGGTCGACCCAGTATGTCCAGCAGTGTATGCCGGCACAACCAAGGAAGTTACGTCGCGCGTCAACACTGCGAAATTTCAAACTCCATTCACTGTCCAACTCGCGGTTAGGGGGTTGACGTAATTTAGTGTTTTCTTCCCGCGCGCATGTTGCACACCACCAACTCGCAAAATCGATCAGTTCAACCTCATTTTGAGTGGTCTAGTCGCAGCGCATGAGAATCTTCACGAGACGTGATCGTTGGACCTCGTTACCCAGAGGGATAACGGTAGCAGTCAAACTCTTAGTCATACTCTTGTCAGCAGCTTCAGCAGTAGACAGACGGACGGACAGGGTGATCGTTGATGATGATCAGTGAATGGCACGCCGTATAATCAGACACATACACATCTTATCCACACTGGGTCTCTGTCTGGTTCGTTTGATGGTGGATCTGCTGCAACGAGTGGAACCGCGATGTCTGGCCCGGAACGGATGGATGGTCGCTCTGGGTTCGCTGGCCAGAGTTGAAGTCGTTGTTGCCACGCGGAGTCATCATAACTTTGTTCAAATTGACTACTTGTTAAATCAAGAAGTTGTCAACAAATAAGTACCAAATTTTAAGAAACATTGAGAATTTCCCAAGACTGTTAACTGCAACCCTGTCATACCAACAACTACCCCCCATCATTACGACAGTCCTCATCCAGATCATCCGTGACAGGCGACGCGACGGCTCTGGTGGTGGCAGGCCCTCTCTAGAGGACAGCGAACCGATCTAATACGTAACCCCCTTTGTCGAGGGGCAACTCGCGAAGAAAATGTGCCACTAGGTATCAAATGGCATAGACAATCGGACATAGGAGTTTGGAGAAAGGATCTAAAGGGTTAGACCTTTCAGACTGGGTCGTGATCGCTCTTTCTTGTCGCACGTCGATTTTGGGCCAAATTGAGTTAGTTTGACAGACAGACGTACATGCCGACTACTGTAAACATTTTTTATTTTAACTCCAGACTTCGGCAACCAAATTTTGGGACAATGCACAGAATGGTCAGTTCAACAAAACGTGTTTGTTTACATTGCTTGTTTATGTTTGATATATTCAAATTCAAACGGTGAAACGTGTTTTTCGCGTCAAAATCGATTGCATGGATTTGGCTCAAATTTCGGCCATCGGCCTGCTTTTGCATGCAAAATTTACCATCAAATGTTAAGAACGATCCGTAGAACGTTTTTTTCAATACGGATTGCCCTTGAAAATTTTAAAAACAGTGATCAGAAATTAGTACTATTATTTTTTAAGGACCCTACTCAGCCGATTTTGAGCATTTGGATTTCTGTATTTTTTTTTATTTGGCTCAAACTTTTTGAGGCCTTGCCTATGCAATTTTTTGCCAATGCAATTTTGGCAGCAATCCATACAAAAGTTTGCCGATTTTCATATTACCTTTTAATAACAGCAAATCAATTTCTCAAAATCCATATAAGGCCATTGCAAATATTTTTTGAAGTTTATGTCCCTCGGCTCCGACCAAAGTCGAGAGGAAGGGGGGGGGGTAAATATCAAAATTGAAATTACAAGCCAAGGTTTCAACATTTGGATGAAAAAAGTGTTTTTAAATGCATTGTACAGGCGTACAGTTGCTTTCCAATCATTAGTTTTAAAAATATCGAGGCATTGAGGGATTTTTTTTCGCAAAAAAAACTTTTTGTGGGACTGTACATTGGTATTTCATGAAAATTTAAAATGTTTTTAAAGGAGTTCAAATATGCTAAATATGATCATAAACGCGGGAAATGCATTTTAACTGGTTTTCAGTTGATTAAACTTTAATTTTTATAAAAATTTTGAAGTTTTTCGAAAAAAAAATTTTTTTGCCTCCTGATTATTCAGGCCAACTTAGAAGGGGGGGGGGGGGGGCATTTTTGCGATTTATTCGGACACACGAGGCGTGTAGGCCAGACTCTTGTGAAAATGTTGATGTATTGGAAGTGTCCGAATAAATCGCAAAACTGGGTTATGTGCCTTAAAAGTGTCCTAAATGCATTTAAATAGTCATCAAAAATAAAATAAATTAAAATGCTCGAAAATTTATGACCGTAAACCTTCGGACGAATGATTCACCCGACATTTTGTAGTGGAATAGTCATACTAAAAGCCTATTGTATGGGTTTTTGCCCAAATTTGCCCAAGGCTTTGTATCCCGAGCTCGAAAACTAGCTAAATTATCACGAAATCTTGCTATAACATATATCTCCTATCAATTTGGCGTCTTCGACAAAGTTGTTTGTTTTGATATTACTGACAACTCTTCTGAACATTGTAATCGTCTTAAACCAAAGTTCAACATAGTTTTAGTCAAAATCTGTTTTTTGGCAGGGATTTATGAAAATGCTTCCAAAACTGGTATTCAACGCAAAGATAGAGCTTTGGCGTCATCGACAAAATTTGTGGAAATTATCAGCCCTAAAACTTTGCCGAAGACACCAAAGCTCTATCTCTTAACTGTCAAAAGTTAGAAATTCCATAGCCTGCTGCGATGAGTATTTTGAAAAACAAATTTCACCAAAAGTAGACCATGACAACGCTGAACAAAATTGTAGAACATGTCAAAGCACGAAAATGCTTACTATTTGCTCTAATCAATTAAGTTCGTCAAAACAGTCTTTTGAACCACTGTGCAGAGTTATTCAACTGTCTCATTGTAGATGCACTAGGCAGGAACAATGAGACAGCTGGGGAACTATCAGACACTCTACGAAAATCAATATTTTTCTAGTTTCATGTTCTTGTGTTGCTTCATTGCAGGTTACTTGCCTTGGACATTTCAAAGCAATTTTTCCAACTTGAAACTTTCATTAACAAAAGTTATACTAAAAAGTATTTAAATTTTGAAAAATCCATTTATTTATACTAAATAACTTAATATTATTGGTTAAGGTGAAGCCGTTGATCATTTTCGAAAAAAATGATCATCACTATAAAATATTCTGTATTAAATTCAATTTAACGAATTTCAGCACCAAAAGGAATCAGCATGTGCCGGTTGTTGCCTTCTTGAAGCCACTGAAAGAATTTTTGATCTAAATCAATTGTGCTTCAAAATTTATATAAATTTGTGGCACAGTCATTGACGTCCTAGTTGGCAATCATTGATTAATGACGATTTCCATAACTTCACAAGGAATGGGATAATTGTTACCAAAAAGAATCAGCATGTGTAGGGCACTATTCTTAACAACTTGTTGAAGAAATTTTGTCAAAATATTGAAAGCGACGCAAAAATTATATCTTTAAACGAAAAGTCATGACAATGATGGAAGTCTTCACGTTAAATAAAGTTAACACTCAATAAATATGCCAAAAATCAAAGTGTCTCATTGTTACCCATGGGCTGAAAGGAGTGGGGAACAATGAGACAGCCATGAATTCTGGGTCTATTCTTAATTTTGGCCAAACCTTATGAAAGGACATTGTAGCCTAACTCATTCCCTATGGAACGTCGAAGAAAATCTGAAGAAATGTTAGTTTTGATGGAAATGGCAGCCTTCGAGCGAAAAAGTAATTTTTGTCCATAATTTGCTTTTACACCCCAGAATCAAACATTTATGAATAACTTTTCAAGGGAGCTTCCTTAACCAACGCCACTATTATGGCAGACGTGTATCCTGTAGACACACCATTCCCCAAAATATGAGCCTGATTGATTGAAACTACCGTCAACTGGGGTGAATTGGGACACATGGGGCGAATTGGGACAGCAGTTGTTAGAGCACAATATTTTGATTTTTCTGGTAGGTTTCAGATAGAACAGACTCAGACCAACAAAATGTGTAACATCCATTTCCAAATTTAAAATTTCATTTCTGCATTTCTTCGTCTCGTAGAAGCGGAAATAAACTTATTATTGCTCTTCCGACTTTTGTGCACGCTATGCTCATGCTCAAAATATTATAAAACAAAGCACTTTAGCAATCAAAAATAGGTCACGCTTGAGCTTGAACCTAGTTTCAAGCTGTGGTGTGGCTGTTTTAGTGGGGATCATTCGGAAATCACGTTACGCATTCTGTCTTTTCAAGCTAGAAATCATCAAGTTTTGTAAAATGAATATTTTGCAGTTGTTCGTTGTCTGTTTATCTGTTTACCCATGAAGTCATAACCGCAAACAAATTCTTCAAAGGATTTACGCTCCCAAATGACAAATGGGACACTTTGCAGCCCACATCAATCATGGGCTTTTAAGCCAGCGTCGTGTACGAGCTTTCACTAATATAAGCATGAAAACGCTTCCGTTCCCTTTCATCGGAACCCGCAAAAGAGTTTGTAAGTGAGTTCAAAGTGGTGTCCACCAGTACAACAAGATAATCGCCAGGTTCAAGCGGAACGAATCGTTATGTATCGTTATTCAACTTTGTGACTCAATGTTTCGCGAGTGAGGTCGTAATTAGTAGCCAGATGAAAGTCCTCGAAAAGTTTGGTACCACCTTGGCGTTAATTATCAATTGCACACATGTAACGCTCTGTACCTTGCAATTTTCCAAAAGGCAAGTTTAGTTGCCAAGGCTAGGCTTCGACCTCGGAACGAAGCGCGAAGAGAGGGTCGTAAAATGTGGTTTAATCTGGGCTGGTTGCTGCTTCTGTAAGTTAGTTTTAGGATAAAGCGTTTTCCAATACGGTACCTTCTGCCAAATTCGGGGTAGTAAAACAACTACGAAGCGACGCAATCATTTCACTCTCCGCGCGCGATGTCCCTGTCGGGGCCGGTTTTGTTGATTTTTTACATTAAAAAACGAAAACTTTTGTTAAATCACATGAAATTGACCCTTTTGTCTATTCAGTTTATTTAATAACATTTTCAAAATGTTTCAATCTTTTTTAGGATAAATAAAGGATAAATAAAAATAAACATAGAACTCTAATGGGTTCAAAACTAAATACTTGAAATTCTGTAAACTTGAAATAAAACAGCAAAAGAAATCACCAGATGGCGTGTGCCGAAAAGCAAAGTGCGCGAAAGAGTTCAACAATGCGGAAAGTTTATTTTAGTTTTTATTGTTGAATTACGACTTTAAGACTTTGGTGGTGGCACCGTGAGATACCTCTATGTCCCATATGTGTTCAGTTCACCCCGTTGTCGTGGCTGGTATTGGCCAATTTGATAGAGAGGCGTAACCTGCTCGACTTTGGCAATATTTTGGTTGTTTTATGAAGTTGTGCAATGATGGTTTTCTAAAGTTATGTTTTTTTTTCATATTAAAGAAATATTTTAAATGTGCATGGTAGCTCACCCAAAATCTCCAATATCATCTGCATCATAAGGTTTCTAACTTCCAAAATCCGAAGCCGATAATAAAGTCGTAGCCTCCGGGGCCGATAAGTTGCCAGTCATGGTGCAGATGTTGCAAGCCCATCATCATTTTACGCCAAATTTGGCAGAAGAAAGTAGCTTGCCAAAATTTGAGAACTCGTTCAGACAAACCAACCACCTTTTCAACTCTTCAGTGACCTTCGGTTCAGCTCCGTTGACTTGGCAAATCAGGTGAACGCCGAATCAACGAGCATTCCAACGTGGACGGCGGAAACGATTTCTTACGAGGGTCAATAAAAAATGACAATTTTATAACTATAATGGGGGGGACGTCATTTGGAGCTAATTGAAAGTAGCTTTTAAAAGCTTCTAAATTGATATAATTAGCAAGCAAGCGACACATTGTTGTTTAGCGTGTAGCAGATTCGACCTTTGGCGGGGCACACCTTTGCGCGAGCTGTGAACTTCCACATGTGGTCCATAATTTCCGTGAGCGCGCGCGCGCAATTCAAGACACTCCAAAGAGCATTCTAATGACAGATCTCCACGTCCGCTGTGGGCCTCGGACACAGCTGTCACCATCCACAATCCCTGGGTGTTCTCTCTCGTTGAAGCTGGAGAGGGTACTTCCAATTAATTCCGTTGCCGGCAAGTAGACTAATCATATGACTACCAGAAGCTACTGTAGTTACAATCACCTAATTGGACTCTTGGACTTGTATGAGACAAAAAGACCATGAGTTGGGATCTTGGAAGTAGGGCAGTCCTCTTTCAATTCAAGAGGGGTTGTCTGGAAATTTTGTTGTAGAATTGAGTTAAGAACAGGTTTATAGTTTTTTATTTAAATAAAATTATCTTTATTGGACTTGTATTTTTGTATTTATGTATTTTTGTATTTTTGTATTTTTGTATTTTTGTATTTTTGTATTTTTGTATTTTTGTATTTTTGTATTTTTGTATTTTTGTATTTTTGTATTTTTGTATTTTTGTATTTTTGTATTTTTGTATTTTTGTATTTTTGTATTTTTGTATTTTTGTATTTTTGTATTTTTGTATTTTTGTATTTTTGTATTTTTGTATTTTTGTATTTTTGTATTTTTGTATTTTTGTATTTTTGTATTTTTGTATTTTTGTATTTTTGTATTTTTGTATTTTTTTATTTTTGTATTTTTGTATTTTTGTATTTTTGTATTTTTGTATTTTTGTATTTTTGTATTTTTGTATTTTTGTATTTTTGTATTTTTGTATTTTTGTATTTTTGTATTTTTGTATTTTTGTATTTTTGTATTTTTGTATTTTTGTATTTTTGTATTTTTGTATTTTTGTATTTTTGTATTTTTGTATTTTTGTATTTTTGTATTTTTGTATTTTTGTATTTTTGTATTTTTGTATTTTTGTATTTTTGTATTTTTGTATTTTTGTATTTTTGTATTTTTGTATTTTTGTATTTTTGTATTTTTGTATTTTTGTATTTTTGTATTTTTGTATTTTTGTATTTTTGTATTTTTGTATTTTTGTATTTTTGTATTTTTGTATTTTTGTATTTTTGTATTTTTGTATTTTTTGTATTTTTGTATTTTTGTATTTTTGTATTTTTGTATTTTTGTATTTTTGTATTTTTGTATTTTTGTATTTTTGTATTTTTGTATTTTTGTATTTTTGTATTTTTGTATTTTTGTATTTTTGTATTTTTGTATTTTTGTATTTTTGTATTTTTGTATTTTTGTATTTTTGTATTTTTGTATTTTTGTATTTTTGTATTTTTGTATTTTTGTATTTTTGTATTTTTGTATTTTTGTATTTTTGTATTTTTGTATTTTTGTATTTTTGTATTTTTGTATTTTTGTATTTTTGTATTTTTGTATTTTTGTATTTTTGTATTTTTGTATTTTTGTATTTTTGTATTTTTGTATTTTTGTATTTTTGTATTTTTGTATTTTTGTATTTTTGTATTTTTGTATTTTTGTATTTTTGTATTTTTGTATTTTTGTATTTTTGTATTTTTGTATTTTTGTATTTTTGTATTTTTGTATTTTTGTATTTTTGTATTTTTGTATTTTTGTATTTTTGTATTTTTGTATTTTTGTATTTTTGTATTTTTGTATTTTTGTATTTTTGTATTTTTGTATTTTTGTATTTTTGTATTTTTGTATTTTTGTATTTTTGTATTTTTGTATTTTTGTATTTTTGTATTTTTGTATTTTTGTATTTTTGTATTTTTGTATTTTTGTATTTTTGTATTTTTGTATTTTTGTATTTTTGTATTTTTGTATTTTTGTATTTTTGTATTTTTGTATTTTTGTATTTTTGTATTTTTGTATTTTTGTATTTTTGTATTTTTGTATTTTTGTATTTTTGTATTTTTGTATTTTTGTATTTTTGTATTTTTGTATTTTTGTATTTTTGTATTTTTGTATTTTTGTATTTTTGTATTTTTGTATTTTTGTATTTTTGTATTTTTGTATTTTTGTATTTTTGTATTTTTGTATTTTTGTATTTTTGTATTTTTGTATTTTTGTATTTTTGTATTTTTGTATTTTTGTATTTTTGTATTTTTGTATTTTTGTATTTTTGTATTTTTGTATTTTTGTATTTTTGTATTTTTGTATTTTTGTATTTTTGTATTTTTGTATTTTTGTATTTTTGTATTTTTGTATTTTTGTATTTTTGTATTTTTGTATTTTTGTATTTTTGTATTTTTGTATTTTTGTATTTTTGTATTTTTGTATTTTTGTATTTTTGTATTTTTGTATTTTTGTATTTTTGTATTTTTGTATTTTTGTATTTTTGTATTTTTGTATTTTTGTATTTTTGTATTTTTGTATTTTTGTATTTTTGTATTTTTGTATTTTTGTATTTTTGTATTTTTGTATTTTTGTATTTTTGTATTTTTGTATTTTTGTATTTTTGTATTTTTGTATTTTTGTATTTTTGTATTTTTGTATTTTTGTATTTTTGTATTTTTGTATTTTTGTATTTTTGTATTTTTGTATTTTTGTATTTTTGTATTTTTGTATTTTTGTATTTTTGTATTTTTGTATTTTTGTATTTTTGTATTTTTGTATTTTTGTATTTTTGTATTTTTGTATTTTTGTATTTTTGTATTTTTGTATTTTTGTATTTTTGTATTTCTGCTAAATTTTTCTGTTATCAGTTTTCCCGGCAGTTTTGAAGAAATTGTTCCAATTTTTGTATTCAATTTCTCTGCAAATCAATCATCAGTTCCACTATGATAATTTTATTACGAACATCCTTTGACAAACCCCGCTTGTCATTCGTCATCCATGGGCGGCACCGTCCCCCTTCCAATTAAACCCCACTTTCGATCTTATACAACATCAATCAAATGGCCCAGTAAAAGGTGGAAAATTCATCTCCGATCATGACAATCTCCCACATTCGGTCGACGGCCCCCGCAAACCAAGAGTGGTTACATGAGGGATCTCCCAGCAGTGTGGAACCAACTGTCCAACCAGGCTACCACGTTCAACGCCTCAATGACTTTGCACTCTCACCTGAAGAAGGGGTCATGCTTAAATGACGTGATTGAGATAATTACAAATCTAAAAAAACGAGACTACAAATCGTGAAGAAGATTGCGAATCTATTTAACAAAAAAAAAAGTTTATGGACGACCCCCTATCACCTATTTAAAAAAACGTAAGGTGCAAGTAGGTACTCTAGTTGTACCGCTTAAGGTGGCGCACTGACGAGAGATTTGTTCCAAACAACTCTAAGCTCAAAGTGCCGGCCGCGCCGCCGTTCGGACTCTTTCACAATCGCACATTTTTCTTTTAATTAATTAATTCACTTCGGCGGTTGGGTTCGTACAGATCTTCATCGGACGGTTGCTACCTGATTTAAGACGCGGTAGCGGTTTCGGGGCGAAAATTATCGCCGATTCCTTCACGTGGAAGTGGTGTGTGGAGCCTTAAGAGCACTCTGAACCTACCTCAAAGTTGCTGCAGTGCTAACAAGTTTGTCTAGAGTTGCTTTTTTGTGCAACGACGCAGATGCAGTTAAAACAAGATTTTTGACCATAAGACCTGGCAACCCTGACCTTGGACTAGAAACACTGCAGTTTGTTGTTTGTAATAAAAGTTAATTTAAGATCGGTCGAACTAATTTGACTGCGATCTTGACCATTGGATCCTCTGCAAAGTTTGGCAAATATGAACCTTTCACTCTCTTTTCAAAATTTTTTAAATAAAACCGCATGATTCACAGCGAATATTAAATGCAAAACAATCAGTATCAACTCAGACTCAATTTTAAATTCAACAATAGTAATTAACTTCCAGCCGATTAGATCCCGTTAGTCAAAGATATAGCCACAATCACACACCATCAACGCAACTTAAATCAAATCGACGGAAATCGTAAAAATTTATCCACTCAATTCACAGCCTAGTGGAACCTACCACGTGCCATTAGAACCGGTACAGCCGCACACGCTCACTTGGGCCTGCGCGAAGCTCAGTTCCGAGATTTGCGTGCGCGCCCCTTTAGTCATGGGCTGAATTTCCTGAACTCTGCGTGTCAAGAGCTCAGTTCAGTAGTTCTATGCGCAACCAGAAAAAAAAAACATTCCAACTATGCCGCCTTCACGTTGCTGGCAGGCTGCCTGTTTTAACGCTAGATTAAACCGAAACCTTGCACCTTAACTTGGAGAATAATACAGAAAATACGAGAGCAAAAACCAAGCAAAAACTGCAAACATGTGATATAACAATTAATTCGACGCAGATAACTGGGGACCATGTTTGGTACACAGGTTGTCGGCTTTTAGACGGCGTGTGGTTAAACTACTATTCACGTTAAAATAGCCAATTGAGTTGGAGCCACTGTCATCTGGTTTCAGCTTAAGGAGTTGGCAGTATTATTATCTGGTTGATGGTTTCAATAGAATTCGCATTTGCCAAGGTCAATGTTTTATATTTGCAACATTTTTTGCGTTAGATTTTTCTAAGCTTTTATTCCATAGTTTTATTTGGACGTGTTTATTATTCCTTTCCATTCTCTGATTGAATTGCCAATCTAGAATCTATTTTGACTTGTACCAGAAATCTGATTTGCTTTATAAACGATTTTACCTTTTGATAATTCTGTTGATGTTCAGAGCAAATTTCTTGTCTTTTGTTTTTTTTTTATCAAGTTTACAAAAAACTAAATCAACTTCTATCTGCCTTTTCTATTATTTCCAATGAGAAAAAATTGTGCTTACAAACCATTCAATAGTTACGAGACCAATCTTTCCCGAACTCCAGAAATGGATTTTATTTGTATTTTTTTTATTAAGCTCATACTTTGTGGGGGTATTCCCGATTTCAGGGGTACTCCCTGGTTCGATTCCTTAGGCAAAATTAAGCATCTGTGCCAATTTGAGAAAAATCGGTTATGATTTAGGGTTCACACTTGAGCGTTTAAGAAGATGAAGAAAAATATTTTCATACAAAAACGTATTTTTCCATTGGCTTATAACTTTTCAAGATCAACTCGGATAGAATTGCACTCTTGGACAAAAATGGAGAGCATTAAATTTTACATTAGAATCTGTCGACAATTCAATTCAATTTCAACACTTATAACACCATCTTAGATTTTTTTACATTTCTCCATACATTTTTTTTATTTCAAAACAGACTTCAACGCTCAAGAGCGACCCTTAAACCGATTTGGCTCAAAATTGGCACAGCTGTTTAATTTTGCGGTTTGTCTAAGGAAAAGAAGGAGGGGGTTTTCCAAAATTTTCTTTTTTGCGTTTTCACCCTACTGTCCAATGGTGTCCAAACAAAACTGGTAAACTCGCAAATCAGTATCTTTTGGAGGAATTTTCTGATCGAATTGGTATCTTTGGCAAAGTTTAAGGTATTGATGAGGGCTACACTTTAAAAATGCCGATTTTTCAATCAACCTTCAAAAACAAAATCTTTTTTTATTTTTTGACAAAATCCCCAACTTTTGAACCATACACACTAAGATGTTTTACTACCGTAAAACGGGGTGACTTTGATAAATTTGCGATTTTTCCGCAAAATGAAGAATACATTTAAAAAACGTACGTAATTGATCAGAATCATACTGACCGTGGTAGAGAAGTGCTCAAAGTATCTCAAAAAGAACTTTTCATAAAATTTTGAAAAGTTTAAAAAGTTAGTTAACTATAGAGCAATTCCAGCTCAAATCAGGAATTTTTCTGGTACTTTTGTACCCGACCCTCTCCGATTTCAATAAAACTTTTTAGACATGTTATCCTAGGCCTATATAATCCATTTTTGTGTATATGGAGCCGATAGTACTCGAAAATAACATTTGAGAAGGGCGTAAGATATTTAAATATTTTTGTATTTTGCAATTTAAAAATTACTGTATCTCGAAGCCATTGCGTCGTATCAAAAAGTGGTCAAAGACAAACTTGTAGGAAATTGGACGGGCTTTCTGAAAAAAATACACTGAAACAAAAATACACGCCACTTTTATGAGATTTTTTGATTTTTAAGTCTAAAACTTAAATTTAAAGGTGTTGTCACGATTTTTTTTCGTTCAAAATTTTTGAGGAAATAGCCTAAGATGTTACCAAAAGACTGACGAAAAATGCAGGATGGTATGTCTCTCCTAAAAAAATACAAAAATCATTTACTAAAACTGTTTTTTTGAAAAGTGGTCTAAACGTCAAAATTTTCAAAATCCGGTAGTGGGAATCGATTCCCCAGACAATTTTACATAAAAGTCTCCATATTGACCATTGTCCTATGTCCAATCCTTGAGAAGATACAGCGGTTTTAAAAATAAAAATGATGAAAAAATGGGTTTTTTTTGTGGTTTTTGGCAATTTCTATATGACAGACTTGGTTTTTCAGTCTCGTTAATATTTTTACCGGAACGCTTGTCCAATTTCCCATAAGTTTGCCTTTGACAGCATTTCAACTGGATGTAAGGGCTTACAGATATAAGCTTAATTACATTGTTAATAACTGAAAAGGAAATATTTTTTCAGTGTGGTAGAAACCTGGATAGTAAATTAGCTTACGTAAAAATCAAAACGAGTCAAATCAAAAAGCTGTCACCGGCAAACTTATGGGAAATTGGACGAGCTTTCCGGTAAAAATATTAACGAGACTGAAAAACCAAGTCTGTTATATAGAAATTGCCAAAAACCACAAAAAACTCCATTTTTTCATCATTTTTATTTTTAAAACCGCTGTATCTTTCCAAGGATTGGACATAGGACAATGGTCAATATGGAGACTTTTATGTAAAATTGTCTGGGGAATCGATTCCCACTACCGGTTTTTGAAAATTTTGACGTTTAGACCACTTTTCAAAAAAACAGTTTTAGTAAATGATTTTTGTATTTTTTTAGGAGAGACATACCATCCTGCATTTTTCGTCAGTCTTTTGGTAACATCTTAGGCTATTTCCTCAAAAATTTTGAACGAAAAAAAATCGTGACAACACCTTTAAATTTAAGTTTTAGACTTAAAAATCAAAAAATCTCATAAAAGTGGCGTGTATTTTTGTTTCAGTGTATTTTTTTCAGAAAGCCCGTCCAATTTCCTACAAGTTTGTCTTTGACCACTTTTTGATACGACGCAATGGCTTCGAGATACAGTAATTTTTAAATTGCAAAATACAAAAATATTTAAATATCTTACGCCCTTCTCAAATGTTATTTTCGAGTACTATTGGCTCCATATACACAAAAATGGCTTATATAGGCCTAGGATAACATGTCTAAAAAGTTTCATTGAAATCGGAGAGGGTCGGGTACAAAAGTACCAGAAAAATTCCTGATTTGAGCTGGAATTGCTCTATAGTAAAGAAAATGTTGAGTCTTTATTTTTTATTCTCAAAGTGTCATGATTTTCTCAATGAACATGATTTTGAAAGGGAAAACGGAATGCATTTTCAGATTCTTTGGTCAATTTTCCACTAGGAGAAGGTTAAATAAGTGTGTAAATAATAAATAATATGTATTTTTGAAACAATTAAAAAACATTTCCAAATTTACAGGCAATTTCAGTTGAACCAATTTCATATGAAATGTTAAAACTTGTGAATAGTGCTTCGAATTCAGTATAAAATGTAATATAAATCGATAATTTTATAAACAAAACTAGTTTTAACAAATTTCTGACAAAATTCCGACTTTTAACAATTTTACCTAATATTTAAAAGTATTTTGTTAAAAAGCTTATAAACTTAGTTAACTAAATATAAACCTTGATTTTTTCTTTAACTATATCAGCTACTTTAGTGATGGTACATTTAACTTACAAATAAAGTTTGAACATTTTAAATATGATTTTAACAAGAAAAACTATGACTATCAAAGTCACCACGTAACTATTTTTCTAAACACTATTGAAAAAACTTTTTTTTTTACAAAATAGTGCAGGGACTTTATGTGGCCTAAGGTACTATATGTGATGACATACGGCTCGAACCATCCAAAGCTTCATTAAGTTAGGTTTTTTTTCTGACAGTAGAATTCAAATTCAGTTTGCATTTAAATTTTGAAAACAAAAAGAGTCATTATTTTAATTTTATGGAGTCCTGAATTGCTAAATAATGAAAGGATAATAATTTAATCAACAATTCAGAAAAAAACCTTTGGATCCTTTGTAACTTTTTTTTCAAACTTTCTACAGACCCTTTCTTGACTTGATTAAAAGGGAAATTGCCAAGTTGTAGTATCCAATTAACCATAACATCGCAAAAAAGCTGCAAGATTATTTTTTTTCTTAAAACAGAGGATGAACAAACTATTTTATTGAAAATGTTCATTTCTAAATTCTTTGATATTTTTGGCTAAACAATGCATTTTCTCATCAAACTTGTATTATTTAAAAATAGCATATTTGTCATTATTTTCACAGTTTGCTCTTTTAATGAAGTTCATAACGTTTAAAAATAACTTCGAGATTACCGAGGGAAAAGAAGTGCATAGTTCTAAAATTTCTTTACAGTTCATTTTTCTTTGCGGTTTTTTATACATGTTTATGTTTATATGTTTAGACTGTATTGGAACAAACAGATGGGTAATTCTCCGCCAACTCACACAGCAGTTGCCCCGACCCCTCTTCGATTTGCGTGAAACTTTGTCCTAAGGGGTAACTTTCGTCCCTGATCACGAATCCGAGGTCCGTTTTTTGATATCTCGTGACGGAGGGGCGTTAAATAAATAATCGTAAATCGGGCGTCTAATTTTACATAAAAGTCCCTTTGACACCAAATTTCTATCTCATCACCGTTTCAGGCTGCAAATTATTGAAAAACAACTCTTTTTTCGCATGTTCAAAAATGGAAGGGGTCGTACCGCCCCTCCGTCACGAGATATCAAAAAATGGACCTCGGATTCGTGATCAGGGACAAAAGTTACCCCTTAGGACAAAGTTTCACGCAAATCGAAGAGGGGTCGGGGCAACTTTTCCCGATTTCGTGTGAGTTGGTAGAGAATTACCCAGATATGAATATGAAAAATCTCGCTACGTGAGCCTATTGCTCTGCTAGGTATTCTCAACTTTGTTGAAGAGTGGAAAGTGATACGCAGTCGGCCTGGGTTCGATCCCAGACGGTCCCCGTGGCATTTTTCGAGACGAGATTTGTCTGATCACGCCTTCCGTCGGACGGGAAGTAAATGTTGGCCCCGGACTAACCTAAAAAGGTTAGGTCGTTAGCTCAGTCCAGGTGTAGGAGTCGTCTCCCTGGGTCCTGCCTCGATGGAGTCGCTGGTAGGCAGTTGGACTCACAATCCAAAGGTCGTCAGTTCGAATCCCGGGGTGGATGGAAGCTAAGGTGTAAAAAGAGGTTTGCAATTGCCTCAACAATCAAGCCTTCGAACACCTAGTTTCGAGAACGCCAAGGCAATGCTGTAGAGCGAATAATTTGAATTTTTTGGGTAATTTTTAGTATCATTATTTCAAATTTGACTTTGAAATTTGATTTGACTTTAATTGTTTTTTTTTTATTTTTTTATTACATTTTTTATTTTTTATTTGTGTTTTTCATAAGTCTTTAGAATTTTCTTCA
This sequence comes from Culex pipiens pallens, assembly GCF_016801865.2. Taxonomy (NCBI): domain Eukaryota; kingdom Metazoa; phylum Arthropoda; class Insecta; order Diptera; family Culicidae; genus Culex; species Culex pipiens. The sequence goes on from NC_068938.1 coordinate 200,927,655, forward strand.
TTTCTCTTTATTTTGCTTTTTTTTAATTTTTATAACTTTTTGTGTTGTTTTAATCAGTGGTTTTAAATCACATTTTTGTTCTAACTTCTCTTTATGTTTCAAATACATTTACGTTCCGAAAACTTAGACTCTAATTCACATATATTCTGCTTCTAAACTACACAACTTCAAACGAAATCTATTCATATGCAACCCCTTAACAACATAAACTTTTTCACGTTTCACTACTCTTGTCATACAAGAGTCATAGAACCTGACAGGACACGCGTACGCGCCGCAGCGCAAAAAGCTAATCAATTTAATTACCCACCACCAGCAGCTTGCACCTGGCACCCCATGCATATCACCTGTTTAGGCAGACGCCATACAATTTACCGCCGGCCCAAGAATGCCCCGGCAGTACGTCAACTGAGCTTAATTTTCTTTTTTGTTGTTTCTAATACGCAAAGTGGTTGAGGGGAGGACAATGAGACTTAAAAAACAGATCTATTGAATCTATTGAGCTTGATCATGCTGACTTGGCGGAAATCTGGTGTCAGGTTTCGGGATTTTTGCTTATAAATGTTGCATTTTTTTTTGTTTTTTATTACCTTAAAAATAAAATTTTAATCAATTGTGATTTTTAAAAATTTGATATTGTTTTTCTGTGGGTAAAACATTTAAAATAAAGATTGATTTTTAATTTATTTTCCTGATTAATTCTTCCAACACTGTAATGAGCTTTTCCGACTCGACTCAGCTCTCAGTCTCAACTACTAATCAGCTTTAAATTACTCACCAAGTGACGAACCCGCTTCGGACCTCAAACAGAATATTGATTTCTGCCCATTCACCCTCCGCCGAAGCACGTTTTCTTCGTTCGCTCTCGCGTGCCACTTTATGGCACCCGAGCGCGCTCGACCGCGTGCAACTTTATAGCAAAAGAGCAAAATTATTCTCTCTCTCTCAAATTTTCCTTTCGTTCGCCGAGCGGCTGCTCCAAATGCATAATGCATCGTCGGTCAAATTCGTATTGTTTATGTTTCATTTGCTGTGTCTACTTTTCGTCGGGTCGCCGCTCGGCAAAAGCTCGAGAGTTGGCCCGAAAAAAAAGCTCGGGTCGGGCTTCGGGGGTGGCGCTCTGCACCATAAACCATGCCGCGCGTATAAAACCGATTCCACTAAGTGCTCTCGGTCACAGTCCATTCTGGGGCATCATCCGGGTCGGGTAGTTCGACCTCTCTCTCGTTTTTCTTGTGTTTAAGGATATTTCCACTACTTTCAAGGGGGTCCTTTTTTCCTATAAGTATCTTTTGAATCAGTGCGGTTAGTGATTTTGAAATAGTGCGTGTTCGAGCATTTTCGAGGATTATTTCGGATCGTGAGATCGAGGTGATCAAGGTGAGCAGATTAAGAAAAAAAAATCAAGCTGAAAGGACATTAAAACGAATCATGGTATTTGGAAAAAAGTGGATTTGGACAATAGTGATTGTGACTGTTTACCAGACTGGAAGGACAATTGGATTATAAGTGGAAAGGCTGATTAAAAAATTGGCGAAACAAAAAATCTCGCAAGGAAAGCTGTTTTAACTGGATTGGAAAAAACACACAGTGGAAATACGGATGTATTTGAAAAATTCTGTTCTGTAAAAGTTGTTAAAAGAACATGTCAAATTGGTGAAAAAAAAAACAAAATAATTATTTTTCATATAATTTCTGAGTGTTGTGTGTCAATTCTCAATAGTTCAAAAACTATGATGAGAAACATGAAACCGTGACAAAAAAAAACTAAATTCAAATTTATATTTTTATAACAATAAGTTTTAACAACTAATTGTTGTTTTATATTATTCATTTGGATTAAGAAAATTTAAAAAAAAATCTTTTAAAATTTTCACCATTTAAATATTGTCTTTCCATCGAAAAATTAAAGTTTTTTTAAATGTCAATACATTTTTTAAGCGCAAAAATTTGCATCTTGAATAAATATCACGATGACTCTTGTTTGGTAAGATTGGCAAGATTAATGCTTACTTGTAATGAAGAATTTTGTTTATTGTTTTCTATCAAAAATGCTAACTTGAAGCAATTATTTGGAGGTTTTTTTTATTTTAAAAGTAAATTTTCATAATAACTTATAAATGATCTGAAAAGTTACCTTTATCAATCTTGTCATTTAAAAAAACTAAATTTTAAAATCTATTGTCTAAATTTTCAAGCAACCCTAAAAAATTTTCAGATTGAAATTATATTTGGCTTAAACTTTGTGATACCCGACTCAAAATCAAATTTGTATAAATGTTGGTAAAAAAGTATTCAAAAATCTGTATCTCGAAATTGGATTTCGGATCGATTTGGTATCTTCGGCAAAGTTGTAGTTATTTATAAATAGAATTCAGAAAAAAGGAACAAAAAAAATTAAAACAATGTGAAAAAAGTTTTTTGATGTTTATGGAGTACAAAGCAAGGTTCCATCAAGAAAAGAAATATTAAACTGTTCTACCTTTTTACCAAATTCTTCACAGAAACTTAGAAATGTTGAATAAATGCACCGGGGTCGGGAAAAATCGGCATGAAATTTGAATAAAAAACAAAATATTCAAGCCTGATTTTTACCTCGAAAAGTTTAAAAAATTGTATGAATTCTTCTTTAAAACTCCGAGAGAGTTTACAAACTTCCAAATGCTTAAAATCTAATGTTTAATTTCAACCCGAGCAGACGGAAATAACTTGAGAATAACATTTTTTGATATTTGAAAATACTAGGCCAATAACATTTTATGTTATTTATAACAAGATTTGTTATTCGTCGTTATGATTTTTTGGTTATTGGATTGTTATTGTAATAACAGACTAATAACATTTTTAGTTATCCTACGAATAAATCTTTGTTATTATTTTTTCGTTATTTTAACAACTAATCCGATCATCCCAATAACAGTTGGAGGTATTCTTCCAGAACAAAACATGTTATTCCAAAGTTGTTTTGGCTTCCAACCAAAATCAGACCAATAACAAATTTTGTTATGATAACATAAACTGTTATTGAACTCTTATGCAAAATTAGAATTTTCAAGAAGATTCCATAACATTTTCTGTTATTTTAACAGTATTTGTTATTGAAATGGCATAAATTTTGTTATTACCGTCTGCCCGGGGAATGTCAATAAATGAAAATTACGTACTTTTTTTAATTTTACATTTACAAATATTTTAGACAGTTGAATTTCAAGAAAAAACTATCGTAAAAATGACAATTGTTAATTTTTTCATGGTTTATTTGATGGAATCGGTTCTCAAATGACCAGTTAAAATAATTTTGACAAAATTTTGAAAAAAAAAAATATTCACATTACGTTATTGTTTTAAAACTTTTGCCAAAGTTATTTTACTGGTCATCTGAGAACCGATTCCATCAAATAAACCATGAAAATATGAACAATTGTTATTTTGACGAACAAAAATGAGAAAATTGAGTCAAAAAGGTTGGGCAGGCCTGTTTTAGACTGTGATTTGAAAAGGGATTTTAATTTTGAAATGAAAGTTGTGAAGTACGTATTTATCAGTCTCAATCGATCGCAAACTTTTTTTTTTAAATTAATATTTCAATTTTAATGTAAAATGATGCTTTACCTCTGATCTCTTTAAAAAAAATATGAAAGGGAATAAAAATATAAATAAGTAAAACAGGAAAAAATTAAAAACTTAAAAAAATCAAAACTTACACACAAATCTTATTCTCTTATTCAGATTCATATTAAATTGAATTTATTTCATTGTCAAATACCCATTCAAGCATCAAGGTGGCTCAAAACACCAATAATGAGTTTGCCACAGCCCTCGGCTAAGCTGCAAACCAATTCATCACATCAGACAAAACAGAGGCGTAAAGACAACAAACAATTTCCTCTAATGTCCACTCTGACATTGGCCAAACCGCGTTTCTAGAGATTCAAATCTAGTTTGCCATTTTTCAAACAAACTCGAAACGAATGACAATTTGAGCCAGAGATGAAGCAACGATTTTAACGACTTTCAAGTACGTGCCAAATGTGGTTGCCCCGAAAATTGCATAATTGTCGCGCTCTCTATTCAAAGATAACGAACGATGGTCCAGACTGCCATTCAAACTGGAACAGCTTCCGAGCAAGATTGATTGAATGCATCTAATCAAATCGCGCCAGGTTGCACGAATAATGGTTTGTCTGATTTAATTGGCCACGAAACCATTGTATCGGGCAGACAAACCATTTCTGCGATAAGATAAACTCTTTGCGAAAAAAAAAAAAACCTGTTTTGCAGATGATGCAATCTAATCACACATCGAACGATAAATTAAATTTAGTTGTTTTTTTTTTCGCTTGACATCCGACCAAAAAACAAAAAAGTTCGAAAGTCACGAACAAACGAGCTCGTTTCTGGTCCATAGATTTCCGAAATCGGCACGCCAGCAAGTGGTGGTGGTCAACGCGTGATATAACTTTTACTTTGAAGATTTGATACGAGATCAGTTTATGGGCACGTGAAAGCCGCCCTCCACCCCCGACAAATTTGTAATTCAATTTTGAACACGTTCACTCGTATCTCTGATTTTAAGAAATGCTCTTATTTGGACTCGTTACACACGTTTTTACACGCTTTGTGGACGTGACTTAAAACATGATGTCTTTTAATTTTCTTATCGACACGATTAAGTGATCTCTTGAGTTGAGTGCTCTAGTTTTTTTCATGTTCAGTTTTCGAAATGTTTATGTTTTGGTCAATGTCAGTTTAGCGTAATCGCCCCCAATTTAGGGTAGATACTTGTTGTTATTGTGTTGACTCATGATTCGATGTGTCAAAACATTGTGAAATCGCTCTCCTCTACTTCCTTTGCGCATGGTAACGATCGCTCCAAAAGTTGGAGCCCAGGTCGTGTGAAAGTCCAGCCTTCCGTCCTTGAGGTCCGATATTTATTTAGCCGGTGCACGAGAAGCGTGATGGCAGGTGGCGAATGGGGTTCTCAAACTTGAGTTCAAGAACTTTTTTGATTGAAACATTATTCAATGTTTATAATCTTGTTTAAAAAAATATTTTTATTTTTTTACCTTTCCATTTTAATAAATCTTGTCAATCCAGTAAAACTATGCATTCAACTTGTTTAGATTTATTTTTCCAATTAATTGAAAAAATATAAATTCATCTGTCAAAATGAACAAAATTTTACCGAATTTCGGTTGAACGAGGAACAATAATGAACTTCATTACCGAATTCGGTAATTTTTAGTTTATCGAACTGTTCAGCAGTTGAAAATTCGGTAAACTTTACCGAATTCGGTAAAAAATCTGAGTGTGTAAAAAGAAACCAAGCATACTTATTTTTCTTTAAAGAATCAGTATTTTTCAATAATTGCATATGAAACCATAATTAATTTTAATTAACACTTTTGTCTTCAAGAGTAAGATGAAAATAAATAAACTTTACTCGATAAAAAAATAGCAACGCTTTGTAAAACTCGATTTCTTCAGCACTAGTCATATGCATCAAACTCTGCAAGTCTTGTTGGACTTGTGCAGAACCGTCTTCATGACGTGATTTTTCAAAAATCAAAAAAATCTTATGTTTTCGTATTCTTAAAACAATAAATTTACTGAGCCATCATGTCATGACTAAGCTCAATTTTATCTTTTGAACACTATTTGCTATTTTCTTCCAATTTTAACTCGAAATAATTGCGCAAAACAATGTATTTTTTTAAGGCAAGCATAAGTTTGGGACCATCCATAAACTACGTGAACACTTTTTCTGAAAAAAAAACAGGTAATTCTTTGCAGTAATTTTATTTATTTTTTCAATTAGAAAATCAAAAACATTTGGATGGCCCTTTAAAAGAAACAATTTGACTCGATTCATGGAAAAATTGCTGCAATCCGAATTGATTTAAAAGACAAACAGCCGTAACAATGTTTAAATTATGTCAATCAGCAATTTAACGGTCAATTTGGATACATGGAAACTCACCACGGCAACTTTGAATTCACCACCGCTCTGTATGCTCTCACCAAAGCATATAGATTAGACAAGGTAAGGTGGGTTTTCCAGCTGTCAAAAAATAGTAACCACTAAAACCGGATTTTATCACAGATTTAAAAAAAAAATGGATCATTTTAAGGGCGATTTTTTTGTTTTGCTTTTGTTTTGCTGTAAAATTTGCCCGGAAAATGATAAATGAACTTTTCTGAAAATCTTCATATAAAATACGGTTTTTGTGACAACTATTTTTTGACAGCTGGGAAATTACTTTATCTTATCTACATACCTTGTGCACTCACAATATCAAACACTTAATCGACGTAATCGACGGATTTTTGAACAAAAAAATTTAAAATATTCAAGGCTGTTTCTCTGAGCAAAAAAGGGTAACTCAAAAAAGGTATCAAATTTTAGTTTTTGTGTGGGATTAAAAAAATTAAAAAGTTTTTAATTTAATATTTAATATTTTAAGCTCTCGATTATTTTCAATTTGAGCTCAATTTAAACATTTCTTATTTCCACAGCAAATGCAAATTCTATTCTTGAAAAAAGTCACGATTTCATATTTTTTTCAAGAGGTGTTTTTTTACGCGGGAAACTGAGATGGGCAAATCCAACAATCGATTTTTTGTAACTTTTGTAAGTCAGATAATTGAGATAAATTAGCCTCTCTTAATTGAACTAAAAATATCATATTGTCATATTATTGTTAGAGTAGATTACAACGTTCCCTCTACTATTTTTTTAAGTCAGTAAAAAACCAATCGATTGTTAGTTTTGCCTTGTACAGCCTCACCGTGTAAGAAAACAAAAAAAAAAAATAACAGACTCAGGGTGACCACTCAAATTCCATTTTCAAATTCCCGACTTTTTCCCGACTTTTTTCCAGACTTTTCCAGAATGCTCAAATAATAGGCATTTCTTATCTAAAGAATGATTTCAAACAAAAAACTTTCTATAAGAACAGCCAATATTAACCAGCGAAAAAAAAATGACAATGAATTAAAAAAAATCCAAATATAGGCATTTTTTGTAAATACAAAAACTAAACAATAAATAAAAAAACACTTCAAAAATGGAATTTCATTACACTCAACCCCCGGTGATTGGTCACTTTTTCGTTTGACACTTTTTTAGTTTGTACCCCGTTGGTTGGTCAAAGTCAAACTAAAAAGTGACGAACTGTCACTTTTTACACATCGCTCACGCACACTATCAAAACAAACGTTTGGTAGTGTGTGTGAACTCCGTGTAAAAGGAGTGTCAAACTAAAACGTGACCCCGTTCGTTTGACAACAGTTGGTGTCAAACCATCGGGGTTTGACTGTATAATGATTCAGTGTAGAAACACAAACAATAAGTCTTTGAAAAAATAATCGAAAGTTCAACAATGCTTATAACTTCCATGCTATTTTTAAAATTCACAAACGTATAGTTTGTGAACTTAAACTAGCATTCCTATTTTTTAAAAACTGCATCATCATTTTAAATCAAAGAATGATTGAAACCAGAGGCGCCGACTACTCCAAAATGTTGGGGGGGCACGGTTGTTTTCCGAAATCGTTAGGTGAGAGTGGCGATTTGATGTTTAAGTTTATTGTATATCACGAATTTTACCAATTTGAATATTACGATGTAATAAGAGTTTTTTTCATCCGGAATCCATTTTTTTTGAAAATGATAATTTATTAAAACGTGATTGAGAATGTTTATTGGGGGAATTTTTTATATGTTTGGAAGGCGAATTCCTTCTAATTGGCATATTCTCACTTATTTTCCAGAAGTAACAGTCAATAATGAAAATTATCAGGTATTTAAAGTTCAACAACACAAATATTCTAAAAATGAAAACAAAAAAAAAGCAAAAATTTAGAACTTTAGAAATTGGAAAATACACATTAAAAACAACATTTTTTTCAAATCTGCAATTTAGATAAAATTAACAGAAAAAAAATATTCCAAAATTTAAAAAAAGTTTAAAAAACCCTAGGGTTAAAAAAAACTCATGGCTTAAAAATGTTAAGAAATCAAAAGTTGAAATTCAGAAATTTAAAAATCAGAATTTATTTGTTCAGAATTTAAGAATATAAGAATTTAAGAATTTAAGAATTAAAGAATTTAAGAATTTAAGAATTTAAGAATTTAAGAATTTAAGAATTTAAGAATTTAAGAATTTAAGAATTTAAGAATTTAAGAATTTAAGAATTTAAGAATTTAAGAATTTAAGAATTTAAGAATTTAAGAATTTAAGAATTTAAGAATTTAAGAATTCAAGAATTTAAGAATTTAAGAATTTAAGAATTTAAAAATTTAAAAATTTAAGAATTTCAGAATTTAAGAATTTCAGAATTTCAGAATTTCAGAATTTAAGAATTTCAAAATTTCAGAATTTCAGAATTAAAGATTTTCAGAATTTAAGAATAACCAAAAAGATACACAAACGATTTTTAATAAAATCAAAAAAAGCATTATGACAATTTGATACGACCAAAAATTTGCAATTTTTAAAAAGAAATCAAGAAAAACATTACCTAAAATTACTCAAAAAAATATCGAATTTATCAGCATTTTTTTTTAATGTAAAGCTGTCATCAAATGACCATTTTGATAAGTGTTTCAGTTCATTTTCGCTAAATCCTGATCTACAATGGCAAATCGCAGAATGTTGCGTCTGAAAACTTGATGATTGTTTTGACAAGAGTTTGCGTAAGTTTGCTCTTGTATACTAAGCTTGCTGGTTTTCCTACCTACTTAGCATAAGAGAGCGCAGTAGTATAGATGAAACGTTGTCGATTTAAAAAACAACAAATGTTTTTGAACTATTTTACAGATTCGCTTACAAGAATTCTATCTAATTCCAATTCAGTTTTAAATACTATTTTCAATTATTTCTGTGATTTTTTTTGTAATATTCAAAATAAGAATATTTTTCTTTTAAAATTTCTGGGGGGGGGGGGGCACAATGTATGGGCTGCCCCCCCTGCCCAATTTTAAGGGGGGCAAAAAGTATCGTGCCCCCCCAGAGTCGGCGCCCCTGATTGAAACATAATTGCTGTTATTATTCATTCAAAGGATCTAGAAAAATGTCAAGGAATTCATAAAAAATTGTTTTTGACAAGTTCCCTTTTTAATTTTGTAATTTTTGATATTAAATTTTCTAATCAATTTTAATTTATCTAGTGGTTAGTATTAAACTGTTTTTTTTTCAATGAAAATTAAGTTTGATATGATTATATGTTTTCCCACTTATTTTAAGCAAAATAATTGAAGAAACACTTTTTTAAACAATTTTGCAATAACTAAAAATTCCTTGGATTATTTTTTTTGTAATTTCAATATTTTCTTTATGTTTCCAATACGTAAAAAAGTTTTTCAATTTCGGATTTTATTCGATATTTAAGTTTTCCGAAAACTAAAAATCAAGCCTTATCTATTTACCCATACTCACAAAAAAAATGAAGGGTAACATTTGGAAAAAATATTTTAAATAACTAAATAAATTTAGTTAAACAATTACAAATATTCACCAAAAAACCATTGACAAACTCAAGTTGAAATCTGTTACCAAATATCCAATTATGTGACAGAATGAAATAGAATCATAATTCTAAGCTGGTCATTAGGCTCTATTTTAATATTAGTTTTTCATTAACTTAACTCTTGTTTGATGAACAAAAATTAAAGCGATCATTTGATTCATAACAAATATTATGAAAATTTGTGTCAAAGACTCCAATATTCATCAAGATTTTGAATACCTTCAACAGCTTTTCTATACTCAAATATATTGAAATAGTGAAAAGAACCTTAAATTTGAAGTAAGTTATTAAAGCAGAAATGAGTGAATTCAATTTGAAAATTTTACAAAATATTACAAAATTATTCAAGAGTTAAAAAATAATTTTCAATCAAGTATGCTCAGAATTCCCGACTTTTCCCGACTTTTTGACAAAAAAAAACATAAATTCCCGACTTTTTCCCGATTTTTGGCGGATTTTGGCGAATTCCCGACTTTTTCCCGACATTCCCGATTTCCCGACTTGAGTGGCCACCCTGAACAGATAAAAATCCACCAAAAATAATTCTTTTTATAAAATACATTGAAAATACAGAAAAAAGGACAGAAGATTTCATGCATTTTTTATATTGTTCAATTGTGTGTCTATTTTTAGCTCGGATTGATTTTGCTATTATTATATCTCGGGTGAAAATTAGTTTCAAGTTTTCTTAACAAAGAAACGTCAAAAATAAGAGTCATTAAAATTGTTCGAGCACCCCTGCCGCCAAGGAACAAAAAATCATCGACCTCCTTAATTGACAAGCACGTTAATTAACTGTTCTGTTTCACAATAAATTACCAGCTCCTTCAGTGCGAAACATAAAAAATCACTTTCGTCCCACCTGCCTCACCAGGTTGAATTCCCATAATATACTTAATTTATTGGGAAATTTCCACAGCTCCTCAAGGTTCACAACAATAGTCCCGAAAGAACCACTTTTAATCCCATTATCTTAAATCAAACAAAGTGTTCCTTTCTGGAATCAAACCGGTCGACATTGAAGTTTCGAAAGTCCCCAAATCAACTTGTTACTTGTCACTTTGTTCCAGTTGAGGGGGGAAAACGACCTCCAAATGTCCATTTTCGGCGCAGAACTCAGAACTCTTCCAGAACAACCACTCTTCAGAAGAATCGCCGAAGAGAACGTCCGCTGCTGCGCAGCAGCCAATGTTCAAGGACTCACTTTGAAAATGCTGTTTGTGCCTTTCTTCAGCTGTAGCAATTCGAGGTGGCAACTCCGAAAAAGGGTTAATTCCGTGGCAAATTGTTGCACTTCGTGCGGCGGCCCCAGGTGGGCTGTTGCACGCAGAGTTGTAAGCTATCCGGCGGTGGTCTCTTCAATTAAGAGATCGTTAATTAAATGAACACCGCGGGTCAGAGTGGATTCCAATCACGTGGCTTGCAATGCGAGGTGGTTGAGAACGTGTGATTTTTATGATGGTTTTGACATGTTGAGTTGGATTGGAAGTGATGGGAAAATTTGTTATTAGATTTCGTAGGTCTACGACCTACAAGCTGGTTGAGTTGGCAAAACTGTTACGATTTGTCAAAACGATTGAAATCAATGGGTTGGTCTCAATCTCCAACGCTGCAATTTTTCTCTAATTTCCACAATAATCAATCATAGCTGCTGGTTCTACGACGTGCCCTCGTCAGCCTAATCGATTCGATCAACATTTTTTTTCTCTGCTCAAGGTGTCGCAACCCGCGCCATTTCTAGCCCTCAACCAATTAATAAACCGCAAATTTCCCAGGTCGTGAAAGTCCAACTCAGACCAAACCCTCCAAGCTTGACAAATGGGGAGCTCTTAAGATCTCCGAATCTCGAGCAACAACATTTTAACACGCACCGCACTCTTGGCATAGAGTCGAAAGACCCTGATCCTGGCAAGTGGTCCGCCCCGAGGGTGCCCGACCGGCCTCGCGCAGAACCCCACCGGCAGCAATGCCGATTATATAACAATAATTACCCGATGATTGACATGTTACTCACGGCGCGTACGAGGAGTGAATTCCTGTCAAACGAGACCGTATCTGGTGCAGCAACTCGGGCTGTCCACGCCTAACGGACTCGCGACTTGTTCTGCTGATCGATTGCAGAAATCCCTCAACGGTGTATGATTTATTGACTCGTGTTAAATCTACAATTTAATATTGGTGCATTTTTTTCCCTTGAAACTCACGTGTTGCCATTTCTTCGCGACGAGGTCGCGAACAGCCGAAGGCGTTTCAAGCACAGACAGGCAGACGTGAAAGTAGATTCAGTTTCATCACCAAGTGTTACGGTTGGTCAAAGCTTGGTTCTATGACGCACCACCTCCAGAACTGATGGCGCCACCAGCGCTCGAAAGCGTTTGACGTTTCTGCACGCTTATTGTTGCTCTCTTCAAATCTAACAAAACAATCTTCAAATCTAACCAAACAATTAAATTCGCTCCTAATGTTAAAATCAACTGTCGTGAGCAAAATTTCACTCAAAATTACTAATTTTTCTGTTCTACACTTGTTTACTTTGTCTTCACATAGTTTACAAACAAAATGATCAGCTAAACGAAGCGTGTTTGCTTTTGTTTATTCTGTTCCGTGGCACTGTCAAGACAAATTTGTAGTTCACCGACGTACCGCATTTGACGCTGATGGCGCCACTTGACTGACAACTTGGAACCGTTTGACGTTTCGCTACACGCTGATTTTTGTTTACTCAATTTTGAGTTCAAACTACTTCTGATGTCTGCTTATCTATTTCGTCTACTTTTTGTTCTGAACACCTGAGTCGATCTGTAGATTTGCTCCAATTACACTCGTAATGGAGCGGGAAATCTTAAGAGCAAGTCGGTTCGAGGTTTGCGAGCTGTGTCCTTCGCCGTTTCACACGGACGGATGTTATTCAACATCAACAACTTTGTTGTACTTGAAGTCGTGAAACAGGTAGTTTTTCTAATATATGTATGTTATTGCAGATTTGAGCTTAGTGGACAGCTCTGTGCGTGAGTTAACTGGTTGCGCCTAATCCAGGTCACTTTGGGGTAGAGGTTAGGTGTTTTTACAGAACTTAAGTTGCCTGCGGAACTCTGGATTCTTGTGCGTACTGAGCGATTAGACGATCAACGCAAACACGTGTTTACAAATCTAAAGTAAGTCAGTCGCCAAGTCGCGACGCGATCGCTAGTTCATGTTCATGCTCCATTTGCGTGCTTCTTCTCATTTCAAGGACAAAACGTTTAATGACAGTTCTGGAACTGGTTCCAGCACGTGAATCAGCATACAATTCGAGGAGGTCTGATCACACCCCTTTGGCAATCAAATGCAAACAGATCTTCTGCTCAAATGTATCATCTCAGTCCCAACAGTGACATTTGCCGAAGTTACCCCTTCGACATGCATGGAGTATTCCAGTGGCGCTACCCAATGCCGTGCAAATAGGGGCGAACCTCCCTCTTGCTTCGCAATCGGAACATCCCTCGCATCTCACGAGTTTGACATTATAAAGTTAAACATTCCGACCTCCCCCGGGTTTCTCATCTCTGTGACGTGGTCCACTTATTTCCCATTGATCTTCTTTGCGCCGATGTTCTGGAAATCGTTGATCAAAAAGATCTTCTGAACTACTTTTGTACACCGTGGAGTTCACCAATCTTCAGTTCTTTGTAAAGATCCGCGTGGCACGAGGCCATCCATCAACCGGCGCGATTCTCAACACCTCTCGGCGAGCACTTCAACTCGAGGGGAGTGCCATTATCACAAATTTGAAAGTGAAACCGGCGGCGCGCACTTGACGGCTGAACTTGGCCGCCGCGGAACGCGAAATTGCTTTTCGCGGAAGTTTAAGAATGTCGACAGCTCTTAGCTGCCGAACCAGTTCGGGAATGTTGTTGGCGTGAGGGGATTGCCACTTCCTTATGGCTTCAAATTGTTCGGGAAACGTTTGACATTGTTGCCAACTCTGGTTGGTTGAGTCGGCTCCAATCAACTCGTTGAACAAACTACTCAATTACAGCTGGATCAGGTTGATCAAGATCGGCGTATGCTCTTCGTAACGAAGATCGGGTATCCCTTGCAAGGCACCACCCCGAATCAAGTGGATCCTAACTAACTTCCCCTTAATAGACGCTCCGCTCCAAGGGGTATCGCACCTTAACCAAAGTCACTAGCTTAATCCATTATGCAGAGTTGGAGCTGCTGCTGAGCGGCAGCTTAGGGGGTGCCATTATCTGCAGTTATCTTTTCGGTTGGATTTTCTCTGTTTTCATACAGTCGGTCTTGAGACTCGGACGATCATCGGGCGTTCAATGCACCTTGAGGCAGGGCAGGGAGTTGCTAGTGCAGACAAATTGCACTTCCGCTGAGCTTTTGCCGGCCTCTTTTTATATGTTTGGAGTGGAACAATTTGATTGATCAATTGTCGGTGTCATGTGTGTGACATAAGAAAGGCTTAGTTTATGGTTAGAGGAGTTTTATTCAAATTTTGCTGAATAAGCTTGCTCGATTTATGGCAGTGTTGCCAGAGTCACCGTAGTAACTCCTTATTTCTAGTAAAACATTGTTGATGCAAAACATATTTGGGCCATTTAAGTTGTTTTGCTTGATTTAAAAAATTGTCTTCATTGAGCATATGGTAGACTATAAAAAAAAAATCCTTTTTGAAGAATGCAATTGTGTACCAACTTCCCCTATAGGTTCGTTTGTAAACAAAGATATTGCTGGTTTTACCAAAAGATACACGCGGCAAATCAACTTTGAGCTACAATGTTTTATTTTGCAAGTGGTAACATAACCAAACATGAAGACTCCACCAGCAGACGTCAACTCTCTTCCGGAAAAGATCCGGCAGCATTTTGTATGATTTGACATTTACTGGGGAAGTTGTTTGTGCTTCATGCGAGCCTAAACTTAAAATTTAAACTTTGAGCAATTCCCAATAGTTTTACCAAAACTGGAGTACCTCGACCACCCAGAATGCCTCAGACCACCCAAAAAGCCCAATCAATCGCCATCAATCGCCGCTAATTACCAGTTCGATCCATCACGACAGCGCGGTTGCTTCAGTCACACCGCCTCAACGCTTTTCCAAACATAACCCTCAAATGCCCACACTATCGGCGGCGATCTACTTTGGGCAGGTGTGTACACGACCACGCTATCGGCGATCGACTCTTACTCGCAGCCCTAATTTCGATGAAAATGAGGTTTCAAACGAAGACATTCCTCAATGATCGCGCGGCGGTTGACAGTTGGTCAGAACGTCACGACACCTTGATTGGGTAGCGCGCGTTTAATCGCGGAAAAGCGCGTCAAATTGGAAACAATCCCAAGAATTCGAGCTGTCATCGCGAGGGCGAAGAAATCTCGCTGAGTGAGTGGTTGGGCAGCTTAATTGATAGTGGAGTGAAATAATTTATATAGAAAAAAATATTAAAGCCTGATGAATTGCTCAACCGTGGGGACGACCGGGGCTGGTCGTCGGAAAGGTGGTCAATAATTAATATAACGTTTATGTACTGACCACTCCGTGGGCAGCGATTGATATGCGGGGATATTTTTTATGGAATTTAGTCGTGGTACTGGCAACGATTTAATTGGTTTTATTAAATTTGCTTCTTTTAATGAGCATTTTCCGCCTCTTGGGGCCGTGTGTTGGAAATTACTGCGAACGAAACCAAGTTTCGAATTTAATATTCCAAATTTGGAATGTTTTAGGTGCAAATTGGATTTCTCTTGAGCTTACCGGGCGACATTGGCATAGAAACTGTTGAACTACATTTTGACATCTGGTTACTGATTGACATACTCTTCTAATCAAACTTTTTTTTTCTTCTTCTATTTTCAGGTAATTTCAAATCAACCAAAGAGTTTCCATCAGCAAGTATATTTTTGACGCATCTTAAGTTCTTAATCACTCACTCACGAGTGAGCGAAAGCATTCGCTCTCTTCTCTCCCTCTCTTTACAATCGCAAATGAGCGGCCTAAGCAACAAGCAAAGTAGGCCGAGCAAAAGGAGGAAGCCTTTGGATCGAAAGTGATCAGTGAGCAATCAATCGCTAGCCGAGTTGAAATCAAATTCGCTCACGATTCGCTTCGGATCATAAATGATTTGATCGCCACTGAGTGAGTGATCAAGCATGAGTTGAGTCCGAGTAGGTTAAAATTGATCTAAATGCATTCCCCGACGAAAGAAACAATCAAAACACTTCAAAAACCCCTTCGCTATCGTGTCAAACCACTCAAACCGCAAACATTCCTCGCTACTTAGCTACTTAGTTCGATCTTGATCGGCTTGAGCGGCTCTGAGCAGTACTGCCCCAGTTCGCCAGTGTACCGTTAAGGTGGGCACACGTCCCAAGCCTCACCTGTCGCGCACGTCGAAACCAATCGACTCGGAGGCCTATCGAAGATCTTTCCACTTCTTTCTTCTGGTGTCGACGAGCGACTTGTGTTTATCATCGATCCTCCCCCTCGAAAAACATCACCGCGACATGATTGATTGACACGTGGGTGGTTTGATCTGCTACTGCTGCATCACGCGAGAGTGGCGAAATAAGCCCATTTGGTCAGTTTTACCGACGATGATGGTGTGAAATTTGCACTTTGTTGTAGAGGGACAGGTGTGAAGGGATCGATCGCGAATACTTTGTTTGGGCGCGCAGTTAGACCGCGTGAGAGGGCACTTTCGAGAAGGGCGAAATTGTTTGCGAGGGGTATTAACCAAGGCGCGATTACGGGAGTTAATGAGGTGGTGATCGATTGAGGATTAGGATAATTGGATGACGAAGGGTTTGCAGCGAAGGGTGACATAACCAACTTGGACATCATATTCAAAGTTGCTTGTAGTTCAGATTAGCTTTGAGGTAAATTGAATTTAATGATCAATTTAATACAATCGCTGTAAAGGACAAATATTGCCAATAAATTTTACACGCTAAAATCTTGCCCAACTCAAATCACCCCGAAGCAAACTCAATAAACACCTGTAATTTGCTGATGATCACGTGTTAAACGAACCTAATAACACGGTCCAATCGTTTGTTTTTTCTTTTGAAGATCTTCAACGCGTGCCGCAACTTTCCGCAAATTTCAAAGAAAAGCCCAACCGTTGTCCAAATCGTCCATTGCATAATGAGACGAACCTTGGCAGCTCGTGATCATTTGAGCAGTGCATGATGATCACTAAACGCCTTGGCAGAATCGGCTACCGACCGATCGCCGGATGTTTAAAGTGCAACACAGTGCGATCGATTGATGGGTTTGGATCGTTCAATTTCGGCACAATTTCAAAGGTGATGTTGGGTAATTTGGAGATGCTTTGCGTTAATTAGATGATTTTAATCGAATTGACCTTATTTGGTCTTTATCTTGTCAATTTTGAGACCATCAAAGAATTTAACATACTTTTTTGTACAGATTTGAACTTTTCGTGTTCTGTTGAGCAAAATCTATGACTAAATAAGGCTTTCTAGGCCCAGTGAAAAAATAATAATAATTTAACCCAAAAACTTCTCGAACTTCCGTCACAGTGTTCTGATGCAAACAATGATCGAGCTCGAACTGTCACTGTGTTTGCTGAAATCGACGGTAACATTTCAAAAGGCATCATTTACATTTTGACACTTTCTGGGTTATTGTATATTCTGAAAGTACTTCTAATAAGCTACCTCTCCACCAAATATGAGCAAAAGTTACTTCAGTAAAGTCTGTTTAATCATGATTTTAAATAAAGTAACATAAACAAAATCTCTGCCATCAGCAGTCCCTGTTTATATAGCCCTGTCAACCTGTCAAACAATAGGCTACATAAACCTTGTGACGAAAAAAAAGCAACATAAAAAAATGGTGATATCGACATTGGTGATTTCAAAAGAAGTTATGTTTGTTTTTCTCAAATAACATTACGGAAATAATGTTTTATTGAATATGGATGATCAAGTATCAACAAAAGCAACGTTTTTCATCGTTTGTTATCATTAGAACATCTTATTTTGCTTTTATATAAAAATGGTAATTGAAAATGGATGCTCAACATTCAAATCTTTTTCAAACCATTTGTACATGCTTTTGAAATTGTTGATATACTTTGTTGGAGATAATTTCCTCCCGATCAAATGCAACAAGAATCGTCAAAATCCACTAGAAATCCTCCAGCAAACGTTAAACCAAACAAAATTATTCGTCTAGTAATCCGATCATAAATTGGGTCATAATATTTACCATTTTTGACAGTAGTGGCGGTGTTACCATCCATTTGCCTACGGCAAAGCCACACCACCACAACTGTCAAAAAGGTAAATATAATGACCGAATTACTATAGATGATTTGCCGGATCTTTTCCGGAAGAGTTCCGGAAAAGGATTTGGAGCAAATTTGCACTGTTTTGACGTTTGCTGGAGAAGTCGATCATAATATTTACCATTTTTGACAGTAGTGGCGGTGGTGCCATTCATTTGCCTACGGCAAAGCCACACCACCACAACTGTCAAAAAGGTAAATATTATGATAAGCTTACTAGATGATTTCTGGACAGGCTTGCCACAAATACAGATTTTTCAGCACAGGCCCGAAACACAAACGAATTTTTTTTAACAGTTAAAATAAATTTGAGCAGTTTTTGTTAAACTGGTCAAAACGATAAACATTGTTAGCATCTTTTGGCATGTTCAGTTTTTGGTAAGAATATTATTCTTTAAAGTTATACTCGATTGAGTGTTTGGTATGTGCCAAAAAAATCTGTATTTGTGGCAAGCCTGTTTCTGGATCATTTCCGGAAGACTTCCGGGAAAAGATTTGGAGAATGTTTGCACTGTTTTAACGTGTGTTGAAAAGGTCGAAAAGTTTGGTTATGATGTAGCTTGCAAAAACAACGCTTTGTTTTTTTATAAAACAGTTTGATTGACAAATTTTTAATATTTTGAACTGATAAAAAATTTAAAAATCAAATTTTAAGGTGTCTAAACCATAAATACAAAAAATGAGCATTGATGTGTTAAAGCTCAAATTGGTAAGGTGACAAAAGTGTATGTCTTGTCTAGTTTGCAAACAAAGTTTCCTTCAATTGAATACCACCTTCAGTGTTGAACACTTTGAAAGGAATTTTCAAACTGAAACTTACAAATCAATACCACCACAAACCTCATCCGATTTCGTCAAACTGAATCGACCACCGTCATTTTCTTGTCGTCTTCTTCAACCAAAAAGAACCACAAAGTGCCAATTTGGGAAATTGCATCGCATGTGCAACGCATGCAACGTCGTCGACTTATGACCCCGTCCATCGCGCTCTTGTTCCACATCCACCCCCAGAGTCGTTGTGGCCGGTTGGTTGAGCCGTTCAAACTGCTCAAGCACATGTTGCTTGCTGAAAATGTGAATTATGTTGAAACAGCCCCCCCAGCTCAAGCTCTGCCAACAAGTGGCGACCTGCAAGAATTCACGAATCGGGGAAGGAAAAACCATTTTGCCATTTCTCATGATTCTACACTTGTTCGGCGGATCCAGATCAGAACCGTCAGAACCGTTGCCAGATCGTCGTCAGACGGGGGAGGGGTGCAGCCACTAAGTCAACACTTCAAGTTGGTTGGTAGCCAGGTGTAATTAAATGCCTTTGGACGCGTTTTTGCTGCGCTTGTAGCTTTTAACATTCTTCTCGTAAAGCGCACGCTGGAAAACTCAACAAGAAGCTGGGGGGTCACATGGACAAGGTTTCGTTGGAATGCTGATGTAGGCTTTTTTTTACTGTCTAGTTAATCTCAGCGCGAGTTTTATCAATGAAACGATAATAAGGCGAGAGTGTGTTTAACACTGTGATAGCGGTGAATGAAGGTTTTGTGCAACTACACGGTGACGTGGGAATTTAAGTAGCTTTGAGGAGTGGTTGCCAGAAGTACCTAACCTCAAAATGTTGCGAAAGTTTGCTTGGTAAACTTTTTTCCGACCAAGAACGGACTAGATTCGATCGGGGAAGTGAGTAGGCTCAGATCAACAGAAGCATAAATAGAAGCATTTCTTAATTTGACCAGTAACGGCGCCTGCCTTGTCAGAATGTAGATTTGAAGAACAGTGTTGCCAAGGCGAGGTGGTTATTAGCAGTTTTCGATCGAATCGGAAAACCGTCCAAGGTTCGTCGTCTACTAGACCAACGAAAGCTGCGTTGGGCTTTTCTTCGCTGAGCAGCACAATTAAAAGATGGCGGCAACGTGTTATTAGGCTTGAATTTTTTTTTTTTTTTGAATTAAATATACTTTATTGAATCTTTCTTATAATAATTACATTTGGTTTACATAATAAGTGGTCAGCTGTGGCTCTTCAGCTTTAGTTTGCTTTTCGTGATTTAAACACTGTTCATTTTTATAACTTTAAAAGTATATGATTTATCATTTTTGTAACACTAGGTACAAAGAGGAAAAAAAAATGTTAAGAAAACATAACCTAACCTAAAACTAACTTAAACTTACAATAAACTAAACCAATCCTTGAATCAAGGGGTATTCAGAAAATGCACATTTTTCCCTGAATTTCAAACATTTTTCTTGAATCTTCTGATCCAACATTTTTACTTCTGCTAATTCATGAACCTCACTTGATCTTGTCCAGCCAGGAACATTCAAAACCATTTTGAGTACCTTGTTTTGGACACGCTGGAGCTTCAATTTATGAGTTCTAGCGCAACACTCCCAAACAGGTACTGCATACTCAATAACTGGGTAAATTATTTGTTTGTAAACTGCTAACTTATTTTTCAAAGATAGCTTTGATTTTCTGTTAATTAAAGGATACAAACACCTGATGAGAATGCTGCACTTGTTCAATATTTTATCTACATGCTGCCGAAACAAAAGTTTCGAGTCAAGTATGAGACCTAAATAGACAACTTCCTTTGACCAGGGTATCGAAACATCATTCATTTTAATCAAAACATCATCCTTTGGGACAAATCTGGCCGATTTGGAAAGTGGAAAAATGATGGTTTGAGTTTTGGCTGCATTTATGCGAATTTTCCAGTCGCCAAAGTATTCGGAAAGAACGTCAAGACCCTTCTGAAGACGGCCAACTAAATATCTGGTTATTTTACCCTTATAAATAACGGCAGTGTCATCAGCAAAAAGTGACAACACACCATTACCAGGAAGAGTAGGCAAATCAGATGTAAAAATATTGTACAGAAGTGGGCCAAGAATACTTCCTTGGGGAACCCCAGCATCAATGTTGAATAATCCAGAAGCAATCCCATTCAGAAAAACCTTGAACGATCTCTCCGAAAGATAGTGCTGGATAATTTTGATAAGATACATTGGAAAACCGTATAAATATAGTTTATGTATCAAACCATCATGCCAAACATTGTCAAAAGCCTTCTCAACATCTAACAAAGCCATAGCAGTTGATTTAGACTCAAGCTTGTTCTGCTTGATGATTTTGGTTACTCTCGTAAGCTGATGAGCAGTATTATGTCCCTTTCGGAAGCCAAACTGCTCGTTCAAAATTATATTATTATCGTTGGTAAAATCCAAAAGCCTTGAATAGATGACCTTCTCAAAGAGTTTGGACAGACTACTCAAAAGACTAATGGGGCGATAACTTGTTGGCGATGTTGGATCTTTTTGAGGCTTCAAAATTGGTATGACTTTGCCCAGCTTCCAATTGGTGGGGAAGTAACCAAGTTGCAAACATTTATTGAAAATATTGGCTAGATGTTGAAAGAACTGATCACTCTGTTTTTTCAACACCAGATTAAAAATGTTATCAAAGCCAGGAGCTTTCATATTTTTCATTTGTTTTACTGCAACTTTGACTTCCTCACCAGAAACATAGGAATCTGCAGGAAATTCAAAGGTAGAGTCATTGACTGTTGAAATACTATTGGCAACTGATGTTTCTTTACGGCTGGTCATGGAAGCGCCAAGATTATGTGAACTAACAAAATGAAGCCCAAGTGCATTTGCCTTTTCCTCGGATGTAATCAAAGGAGAATCCTCAACAATAAGAGGAGGAATAGGCTTTGGTTTGTTTTTAAGAACTTTTGAAAGTTTCCAAAATGGTTTTGAATAATTCCCAAGCTGGCTTACATGTTTTGAAAATTCTTGATTTCTGATATTGTCAAGTCGGTTTTGTATGATTTTGTTCAAATTGTTCACTGAAATCTTTTTGTCATAGTCCCCAGTCCGTTGATATTGTCTCCTATAAACATTCCTAAGTCTAATCAAGTGTTTAGTATCTACGTCAATATCAGTTACCTTAAAATTAACAGGAACCTCCCGAACGTTGGCAGCCTCTGCTTGGTTGATAGCCTGCTGGATCACCTCCAGCGAACGATCAATATCGGCAGAAGTTTCCGGGTGTTGATCATAGTCGATGTTGCTGTCGACCACTTGCTGAAACTGCTGCCAGTCAACGTTGTGGTAATCTTTCCGGGTTGGTTGCCGCTGCGGAGTAACGGAAGCACCAACCTCCACAACCACCGGATAGTGATCAGAACTCAACTCTTCAAACACCTCAGGATGAGCCACGTTCTCAGCCATATTGGTAATGAAGAAGTCGATGATTGAGTGATTCCCAGACCGAGCCACCCTCGTTGGACGATCCGGACTCACAACGTTGTAGTATCCGTTTTGCAGATCGTTGTGCAGAATCACTCCGTTCCGATTCCTCCTGCTGTTGCCCCAAACTTCATGCTTCGCGTTGAGGTCACCAGCGATGATGTACTTTGCGCTCCGCCGTGTCAGCTTCTGGATATCGCTCTTCAGTTTTGCTGCTGAACCATCTCTGGAATTCACCTGACGTGGGCAGTATGCAGCAATGAAGAGTACTGGGCCAACCGAAGTGGGAATTTCCACCCCAACGGCCTCGATGATGTCCAGCTTGAAGTGTGGCAGCCGGCGTGGCTTGAGATCACGATGAACAGCGACAAGCACACCTCCTCCTCCAGAGGCGGTCCTATCGAGCTGCGTCGCGATCTTGTAGTTTTGCAGATAAACTTTTTCACCGGGCTTCAGATGAGTTTCCGTGATGGCAGCTACGTCGATCTCCTTCTCGCGAAGAAAATCCACCAGCTCTAAGTTCTTCCTCCTAATGGAGCAAGCGTTCCAATTCAGCAGCTTGAGGGACCTACGATCCATACTGGATGACGAACGAGGTCAGCACTTCAATCTGCTGGGTCTTGGTTTTGCATCCACGCAGTGCAGCGGACATCTGTTTGAAAATATTGAGGAGTTCGGTTGAGGTGTAAAGATCATTACCATTTTCCTCAACTGCTGGTTCTTGGGTTGGTCTTGGCTCCTGGCTGAAGCCCGGTGGTGGCGGTCTCGGCTCCTGGCTGGAACCCGGCCGTGGATGATTCATCTCAGCTCTCTTCCTGGGATCCAACGGCAACGGTGCCAAGTTCGGGACCCGGCGTCGCGGTTGAAGAGGTGGAAAATTTTGCTCCACCAGGGCTGGAGGAGTTCTACGACGCTGAGGCTGATTCTTCGTCGATGCTTGCTGCCGAATTTTCACGAACTCAGCTCTCTTGGGGCACTTTCGATCGGTTGACGAGTGCTCACCGTTGCAGTTGAGGCACTTCACCAGCGAATCTTGGATGCACTGGGATGTGATGTGCGCATCGGTACCACATTTGGCGCAACGACGCTTCAGGTGGCAGTTCTTACCTCCGTGCCCGAAGCCCAGACAGTTGAAGCATTGTGTGACGTCACGATGCACTGGTCGGTATCGCTCCCACGACACGATAATGTTGAAAACCGCCTTCAGCTCAGGAAGCGTCGTCGATCCCTTAGCCAAATGCAGCAGGTAGAGCTGGTCACGGTACTTGATGTCTTTGTTGCGTCGGCTCATTTTGTGCACAGCCAACACATCCAGTTTCAAAACTTTTAGCTCGGCAGCTAATTCCTCCACTGGCATGTCGTACAGACCTCTGACGACGATTTTGTACGGCTTATCCATGACGACATCATGGGTAAAGAACTCCGCCTCGTTTTCGGTCAAGTAATCCTTGACCAGTTGATAGTGCTGCCTGGATTGCACCAGCACCTTAAATCCGTCCTGACACAGACGAATGTTGCCTAGGACTTTCCCAGACTTGATGAGTTCAACCAGCCCCGCTCGAAAGTCGATCGTTGCTGCTGATTGCCTCACATAAAAAGGAGGCAGTTTCTCCTTTCGCTGTTTCACTTCATTCTCCTTTGCTTCCGCTACCTGGTCCTCGTCAGGCAGTCCAGCAAACTTGTTGTTCTTCAAAAGCTGCTCCTCGTGCGACGAAGAGTTCTCCTCCTCCTCATCCATCGGTACAGTACCGTCGCTCTTTTTCGTCTTTTTGCTGTTCGATGTCACCTCCAAAAGCACCTTCCTTTTGGAAATCCCCGGTTTTTGGCCATCGGTTGAGGCCTCAACCTTCCTTTTGGAAATTCCCACTTTTTTGCCTGCTTGAGCCGCAGGTAGGGCAATATTGCCGGCGTTTTGCGCCGGGACGCGACGAGTCATGTTGATTCAGACAACCTTCACCAACGAATGCTCGGATAACAATGATTATTAGGCTTGTTTAACACGTAGCTATCCAAATTTCAGGCGTTTATTGGATTTGTTTCGGGGTGATTTGAGTCATCTTGCGGCGATCTGGGTGAGACGTGAAATTAGGGTATTTTGTAAGCTAATTTGTGTAACACCAAAGCATTATTTGCCATGATTGTGTTCTTTGAATGAAAATAGTACAACGTTTGTTTTGAAACAGCATCTGTCAAATGCAGGGCTGAATTAGGCTGCTTCAAAAGCTCGATAGTTTTGTAATTTTTTCTTGACGATAACTTTTAATTTGGAATTGAGACCTTCCAAATTAAAAGTTAAAAGTTCATTTATCTGGAGAACTTCGACAAATGTCAGAGGGCAGCAACTTGCCACACCCTAACAACAACCTCTCCATGCCAGTAGCTACTCAAAAAGCTTCTCACTAATTGGAATCTAAACTATTCGTTCTCCAGTCAGTCAGCAAATGTGCATAATTTCACCTCACCTCATCTGACGCATGTGCTCGCATCGCAATATAATATGCAACAACTTAATGGTTAGGCAAGACCCTTGATGTGACCCAACTATACCCCAACAAGAAGTGGTCGATCCCTTCAGCACGTGGGAACCTCCCCCAACCCTTCTGGCAAGAGAGGGGTCGAACTCTGCACCCCCTCATTTTTCTCCGCGGACCCCACAGCTCACAGCACAAATCGTGCATAAATTAATCTAGTTACGCAGGGCTTAGACCTTACTAACTTTCATCAATCAGTGGCGCGAGATCGCTCGAATTGGACCGTTTTGACGCAGTAATTGCTGCCGTTTCTTCGATCTTGACGATGGTCGTGTGGGTGCGATGGCAGTTAAGCCGATTACGCAACTAACGCGACTATGGGAATCCAGCTTTGTACCGCAATGAATTGGATAATTGTCCGCTAGAGGGTCTAATTACGAGTACTCCGAGGGGTCACCCGCATATGATTTATGAATTATTTTCTTTTTTCGGATGGCCTTCACTGGAGCGGAGCGTTGTTTTGGGGTCCTTCATGAGAGAGCTGGCCGGTGCTGGGAAAGGGGCGCAAATTCGAAAGTCTTGTTTTGGCCAAATAGTAGCCGCGCTTGATGAGTCGTGAAGGCCATCCACGAACTTAAGTCGGGCACTATTTGGATTTTTATTGGATTCGAAAGGCTTGTTTGAAAGTCTTTGTTTGGCAATGTTGGGTCATTAAACATCATTGCTTTTAACTATTTTTGAAGTCATACCAATATGGCTGCAACGGATCATAAATCTCCAACCCAAACCAAGATTGAGACGCTCGCCCAAATTTGGATCATTCTAGGACAACGAGATCATTACATTTCAAAAACAAAGTAGGCCAGCAAAATTTCTGTCATTTCTCAAAATTTCCCGAAAGGACTGTGTCAAAATTTCTTCCATTCCCAAAATTCCAAATTTCCAAATCTTCAAAAAATGGCCCCAAACCGAATCTTCCACCTGGAACTCCTCGTCGATGAACTGCAAATGTTCTCCCGACCAAAAGTGGCCGAGGACCCGGCCAAACCGACTTCGTCGTCGTCGGACAAGCGGGCTTCGCTGGATAAACCGAGTTCTTCGGATAAACCTTCTCCAGATAAGCGAGCTTCGCTGGACAAACCAGCTTCTACGGATAAACCAGGGTCCAAACGCGCCTCTTTGGACAAACCAACCACAACGGTCAAACCGGCCTTGACAGAAAAACCCTCGGAACTACCAACTACCAAATCAACCGAGGATCCTCCATGCGAAACCTGCCCGGAACGCTGCATCCGTCTCCAGCTGAACCACCTGGCCCGCTGTGAGGTCTGCGAGAAGGACTTTGGCTCCAAGCTGGACATAGAACGGTCCAAAATGGGCGAAAACTGTATGTTCACCCTGTCCGATGCGGACCTCGCCGGAGACCCGCTGACGTTCCGCATCTCCGCGGTCGAGAAGCAACCCAAGGGTCCAAGCAAAGTGCTCGGCACTTGGGAGGAGCCCGCGACGGAGCTGTTCCAGAAGTTGGCCAAAAGCTACGACGATGCCAACGCGAAGAAGGAGCAAAAGTCCGAGACTTCCGTCCTGTCCGCCGACTCGTGCGCGCGGCACAGCAAACCGGTGTCGGATATGATCAAGTCGTTGTTTCCGCTGCAAACGGAACAGGACGTCACGATCGGATGTGTCGTGTTGACGCTGCGAATAGCGTGCTTGGGACCGCGCATAACCCAGAAGGTCATGTTCGGCGCGAAGGAGTCTCAAACGGCCATCACCTGCTTCAAGTCGGTCGTCCAGGACGACCAAGAGGAGCGCTTCATGAAGTGCGTCGCGTACGACGCCGTCAACCATCCCCATCCGGTCATTTGTGGACCCTGCGAGGACAAGCTACCTCCGAACCCGCCGGCGTCGGTCTGCAGCCAGGAGAAGATCCCGTGCTCGCCGTACGACGAGTACACGGCGGAGCTGAACGGGAACGCGATCTGCGTGCGCGTCGAGAAGAACTCCGACATAAAGGTTAGGTTGGACGGGGAGCAGAATGGAGGTTGCACCCAAGGGTGTTGGGTAAGTCGCTTCTTCGTAGGTGTCAACCATTTCACGACCCTCATCTCCCCACGCAGACCTCCCTAACCCTGCCGGAGGGCGTCTACGCCCTCGAGGAACGCTACGTCCAGCGGCAGGAAAACGCCTGCCGTCTTCCGGTGATACGCGGTAACCTCAAGTACCCCGCCGAACAGTGGCAGTCCGACTTTATGATGTGCAAGCGCAAGCAACCGATCCGAGCCGAGGATCTGCGCAAACGCCCGGACCCAACCCGCTCGGTTTGCATGCAAACCCGCGACCCGGAACTTCCGGTCACCTCGACCCCGTGCGGTATCGAGATCTGCCGCAAGGGTTACCACGACCCGAACGTGGACGTGTTCGTGCTGAAGCTGGGCAAGAACAAGACTTCCCGGGACGCGGACGCCACCAACCAGATCGAGCTGGAACTGAGGACGCCGAAGGGACCGATGGTCGAGAAGCGTCCGAAGGAGACGCGTGGCGTGCAGGTCATCGAGGAGGAGTTTGAAGATCTGAAGAAGCCGGCGCCGCCGGCGGAGGAAAAGGGGAAGAAGGGCAAAAAGGGCGGCAAGAAGGGTGACAAGAAGGGCGAAAAGAAGGGCAAAAAGAAGTAGACTCGACTGTCATTTCCCAGCGCTAATTAAAGTTCAATTTTTCAAGTTTTTCTCTTTCATCTTGGTTGAAATGCTCCGACGTCGTTACGTAATGCAAGGCCGTCACCTCCGCGTCGGAATGCTTCGCCGGCATTTGATAAGTGACTTAATTGATCAGCCTATTAGCTGATTTTCAGAACTTGGCGAGCTTGAACATTTTCACGCCTCGGCATTATACAGACGTCTTGGTGGGCCAAAAACGGTTCGCGCTTTATCCACGTTAAATGGATTGAAATTCCGACACCAGAAGGCATTGCGATTTTTCGCAAAAAGCGGTTCCATGACTGGAAAATGATTCTTTTTCTGAAACGGATAGAATAATTTGCAGTGTCGTGCCCCTCGGTTGCTAACGGAAGCTGTCAATGTCTACACGCTCGTTTAAAATTATTCAGTTTCCGTCAAAATCGAACTTACTCAAAAATGAGTAAATGCGGTATCTTTTAGAGTTGAGTGAATTTCACACAGAATTTAACAAAATTTTAGCGAAATTCTACCAAATCTGAGTTGAATTCTGTTCTTTGTTTAGACGACTTATCCTGAGCATTAGAACTAGCTTGTTTACAAACTAGCAAGACTATTATTCTTAGCTTAAGGGTTATTCCTGAACGTGATCTAGCGAAGATCAACTTGATATCAACTTAACAGAATCCCTGTGACAAAATGACTATGTCTGTTCTCAATCTACATATCGTAGTACTTCTTAGAACACGTAGAGTCCGTAGATGCAACAAGTTTACCCAGTCAGTAGCTTCGCACAGACATCGCCCAGACAGCGCAGTAAATCATCAACCTCCGTCGTCTCCGCGATGCTTCAATCCGCTCCAGTTTCAACCCTAAAGTCGATTAAACTCGAAGCTAGCAAACCACGACTCCAATCAATTAGAATGCAACTTTGTAGCAACATCAGCTTCTGTATGCGACAAGCCTCCTCGTCGGCATAGCTCAGCTAGAATTGAGGCGTTTAGCGGCTCTAAGCGCTGCCCCATGGGTCGCTTGCGACATTCCGTAGAAGGTACCGGCCGCAGCCGGATCCGCGAGGTCAATTAGCCCGAATGTGACCAGCGTTCGGAACAATATCGGCTCTCTTAGAACGCTGAAATTCCTCACCTGTCAGAACGGATCGTGCTGAAACCGGATTATGTTTGTGCGTTGGTCGTGAAAAAATCGCGTCAATTAATAGCAAGCCCCTACTAGCGTTAACCGGTTAGACTGTTTAAGAAAAATAAAAAACGTCTAAAATTCATAATTACAGCGTGCTGACCGCTTTTTTCGTGAGTCTATTAAGAGAGTACCCTCAATTACCGCGGCTGCCAATCGCTGTCTGTTTGTGCACCAAATTAGAAGGTGAGCCACTGATTAATGGCTTCTATCCGGTGAACCATAAATCAGCCATTCGAAAGCGAATCTTGGACACACCTAACCTCTTAATGGATACCGAGAGCCTAAATATAGTATCGGTTTTTGAAAGTGCGATAAAATCCCGCGTTGACTTCCTGAAACCATTAACGGATACGGCAGGTGTCGATCGCCTTCGCCGGCGCAACTGTCAGGTGACACTTGTTCTCTCGTCAACTGGTCGTTAATTCTACACCGCCAACGGCGGCTAGATCGTTATCGTTAGTTGGTGAATTACTGGTTGCGCCTCGAGCTAAGCAACCTTGAACTTGTGGCTCTAGGATTGCGAAATACCGAAGAAGTTGGCAGCCGATCAAA